>NC_064931.1:201711118-202019049 GCF_023897955.1 Schistocerca gregaria | reverse complement strand
TGAGGTACTGATGACATGATTTATTCGGTACGTGCATCGTGAGAAAGATCGCCTAAATTGTTGTCTTCCTTCGCTATTGGCTGCGGTGTTCGGGATTAGCGCGCCAAAGAAATAAACGTCTGTTATTAAAATTAGAAAAACTAAACACTGAATTTACCTGCATTTCATACAAAAAGCATCTCCACATAGCAGGCTACCATTCCATTATTTTAGAAGTGTTAATAACCAGCAGAATAAAAAACAATTGCTAAACAGAATAGCGGACCGAAGACTTGTCGCACCAAACTTTGGTGTTGAGTGAGGTGGTTCGGCTGTGAAAGGAGAGAGAGCTCTATCGACAGTCGTGGAGAACAGACATGTTGTCTGCCGCGGTCGGTATTGGTTAAGAACTTAATTAGCAATCTCTCGTTTATGGACATGTAATCCAAAACCAGTTGATAGCAATTACGCAAACACGCAGTTCATTCTTTTGTTTATTCTCTGCGAAAGCGTGACGAATGAAAATTATCTGTAAGTCATAAAATGGATTATAATTGTGCAGTTTCTCGTATACTGCTAGTAAAGAGCGAGAGGCATCCCATTTGAACAAACCAGCTCAAAATTTTATTATTTAAGCAATACTAGTCCTTCGCTCACAGTTTATTACTGGCTCAAAGTAACAGATTTACGACTTACGCGCTGTTTTCTGCGCAGGGAACGATAATTAGAGAAGACTGCAGTTTGGTGAACATTATTCAGAGCTTACGCATTCCACTCCGGGCGGTGGAAGCAACTAGGTATCTCGAGTGTACTGAAATCTTAGTACAAATGAGATCAGTGACTCGTCATCTGTGGTTTCAAAGAGAAGGTATGAAGGCATGAAATTTTCGAGGAAGAGTTTTATCATACACACATACGTCCCTCTCGCTATCTCTTACTTTAAAAAAAAAAAATGGCTCTGAGCACTATGGGACATAACGTCTGAGGTCATCAGTCCCCTAGAACTTAGAACAACCTTAAACCTAACTAACCTAAGGACAACACACACATCCATGCCCGAGGCAGGATTCGAACCTGCGACCGTAGCGGTTCTCTTACTTTCAGTTGCCGTAAAGTATGATATATGATCTGTAGATCTCAACATTACGGCTATAGTCTCTACTACTCTGCGTGCTTTCTTTTTTTTGCCGTATGCAGAGTAATGACTAAGTTAATTACGTCTTATGTAACCTGAAGATTAGTTTAATTCCCACTGATATCGACCGTTACAATAATGAGCAAATTTAATTGTATAATTATTCGATGGAGAAGAAAGGAGGTTACACAGGCGTTTCAAGTCTTGTCCATATGGAAATCATGAAAGACGGGGCATCACACTGGATTGCAGAGCACTAGCGCAGGATTCTGTAGAGGCACAGTTGAACGAATCAACCCGGGAATTCGTTTTAAGTTATTTTATAACAAAAGAAATTCTTGTAGACGGTCATGAAATGTTTTCCTTTTTTTTTTTGAAATATTTGAGGTATTGAACAACTAACAAACTCATTGAACCACTGGACTCATTTTTGAAGTTGAGGCTCTAAAATATACATCCCGCTGCGTACGAAGTTTTTCTCAGTAACATTTTATACCAATTCTCATATGAAACGTGAGTTAATGATTATATCCACGTAATCGCTGATCACTTCGTTAACGTGGCTCTCCGACCTTACATCATAGCGGAATAAATCAGTTCCCTGTACCAAAGCCGTACTTTATGCTTAAAATATCAAATTTGCCGGTTGTTGTTGTTGTTGTGGTCTTCAGTCCTGAGACTGGTTTGATGCAGCTCTCCATGCTACTCTATCCTGTGCAACCTTCTTCATCTCCCAGTACCTACTGCAGCCTACATCCTTCTGAATCTGCTTAGTGTATTCATCTCTTGGTCTACCTCTACGATTTTTACCCTCCACGCTGCCCTCCAGTACTTAATTGGTGATCCCTTGATGCCTCAGAACATGTCCTACCAACCGATCCCTTCTTCTAGTCAAATTGTGCCACAAACTCCTCTTCTCCCCAATTCGATTCAATACCTCCTCATTAGTTATGTGATCTACCGATCTAATTTGCCGGTACGAAATAAATATTTTTGTTCTTACGCTCAAAGCGTGCCTCAATGGAGTTAAATCAACACCTAAAATTTACACACGGATATGCATGACGTAAAGGTTCATAATTTTCTTTAAAGTAAAATATTACTTCGAAAGAATCATTTTCTTACGTTTGTTTAGCAGGTATGGTATATTTGACGCAGTAGTCTGAGGCTGTCAGACTGATCGATGTTACATCATGTCATCCGGAATTACATATATGTTTTGAAAAACTATTTAGATGTAAAATTTGAAGTTAGACAAAGTTTTCCGAATTACAAATACAAACATTAAACAATAACCTAAAATAATTGATATAATTACAAAAGAAAAAAATACTGTCATTTTTTAAAAGACCTTACTCCAAATCTTAAGTTCTCACGAAGTAAGGAAAGCATTCCGCAGGTGAGTACATGTAATGTAATATGGTGGGTTTTCCAATGTCTGAAGAAGATAATGAAATTGATATTTTAACTCGAATCAAAATACACACAAAATCGTTCCATTGAATATCATCAGTAGCAGCATTGTTACGTACAGGCTATTTCATCAAATCATCACAGAAATGCATATATTCATGTGGAATTCAAGTAAGTAAAGGTTGTATGTCTTGCACTTTGTTCCTTTAAAAGTCACTGGTCCAGTGTAAGCCTTTTCAAAATTAAGAACATATACTTCCAGAAATAAAAGATTCTTGACACTTTCACTACGTTTTAACTCCATACTTGATGCTTTTTACATCTTGCAGCACTGGTCAGAAATAACAGTTGAACTACGAAAAGCGATTAGTAATGAATAGTGCATAAGGTATTCGATAGATGGCATGCAAAGATGATCGCCATTGGAAGTGCATTACTCCAGCAGTACAGTCCTTTCAGAAATGACGTCACTGTAACGAAGTCCCAAAGACACATTTACAGCGTGTGGAATAATGTCCTACACACGCAGAAAGAGGTATCTATGAATTTAGAATACGGTAACGTTCTTAGATCATTTTTCTAAATTTGGAATAAGGCCCTTTCAAAACCGACTGCATCAAATGAGTACTATTACTAAACCTGCTATCTACCACTGCATAGTGCCTTACCTTCCTTTGCCTGTCACAAAGATCGTAACAGTGCTTTTGGAATGTCTTATGTCTGGTTTCCAACAAAATTTTATATCACTCAATAAAGAGTACTTACTGATGAAATTTCGTTGAAACATGTTTAAGGCTGATCACAATTTGTTTCGCACAGGCAGTTACTATTGATACACTCTTGGATTTTTATACGCAGAAAGCTTTATATATAAAGTACCTCACAAGATAATTTCACAACTGCGGTGTTTTAACGTCCTCTGCGTTTCTCCACGAGATTTGTATCACAGAGAAATGACCAAGCCATGGACAGTGGGTGTCAGGATTGGATGAAGGTAATTCGAATCGCGACGAAACGACAGCAGACAGATTATGAATGAAGGCCGGTACGCCGTTCCTTACCTTTGCAAGCAGCAGTAAGCCCGCCGAGAAGCTTCGCACTGGGACCGCGACTCCTGTGGCAGTGACCGCAATTGGCTATTCGCAGCCGCATTAGCACCACTTCACGACGCTGTTGTCGCTCCAAGACGCCGCGTCGCGACCTAATAGACAGTTTAACGGAGGAGCGAGCACAAGGGAGGGGTGCACCGTCACAGGCTGACGCCACGTGACCGTCTGAAACGTAGCACTACGTCAAGAATGAGAGAAGGAATTGCTGATAACCTTCTTAACGGAACAGATCCAGAACGTGCAGACGTGATTTGAAGAAGTGCTGGAGTACGAAAAGAAACGGAGGACGATTACGGTTTGACTTTCCGTCGACGTCAAGATCATTAGAGACGGAGCATTAGCTCAAGCTCAGACTGGGGAAGTATGTTGAAGGAAATCGGCTGTGCCCTTTTTCCACGAAGGACCCATACCAGCTTCTGCCCTAACAAATTTAGGGAAGCCACAACAACCTAAATCTGAGCGATTTAATCCACCGTCCTCCAGACTACGGGCCAGCGTCTTATTATTTCGTCACCTCGCTCATTACTAGGTACACTGAGGTGACCGAAGTCATGGGATATCCCCTAATATCGTGTTGGACCTCCTTTTGCCCGGCATAGTGCACCAATTCGACATTGCATCGACTCAAGAAGTCCCCTATAGAAATACTGAGCCAGGGTGCTTCTATAGCCGTCCATAATAGCTGAAGTCTTGTCTGTGCCGGATTTTGTGCACAAACTTCCCAATTACGTCCCATAAATGATCGACGGGATTCCTGTCGGGCGATCTGGGTGGCCAAACCATTTGCTCGAACTGTCAAGAATGTTCTTCAAACCAATCGCGAACAATTGCGGTCCGGTGATATGGTGCATTGTCATCCATGAAACTTCCATCGTTGTTTCCGAACATAACGTAGATCAACAGCTGTAAATTGTTTCCGAGTAGCCGAACATAACCATTTCCAGTCAATGACCCAGAGCACACAGTCCATTCCATGTAAACACAGCCCGCACCATTATAAAGTCACCATTAACTTGCACAGTGCCTTTTTGTGAACTTGCATCCATGGCTTCGTGGAGCCTACGCCACGCTCTGACCGTACCGCAAGCTCTTTCCAACTGGAACAGGCGGTGTGGTGCTGTTTGCAGACGCACTCCCGTCGACAGTCTGCTGCCATATCCCACAAATTTCGCCGCAATGTCCTAACGGATACGTTCGTCGGACGTCCCACATTGATTTCTGCGGTTATTTCACGCTGTGTTGCTCGTCTGTTACCTTTGACAATTCTACGTAAACGCCACTGCTCGCGCTTGTTAAGTGAAAGCCATTGGTCACTGCGTTGCCCGTGGTGAGAGGAGGTAATCCCTGAAATTTTGTCTTGTCGGTACACTCGTTATCAATCATCTCGGAATACTGAATTCCCTAATGACTTCAGAAATGGAATGTCATATGCATGCATCTAGCTCCAACCACAACTCCGCTTTCGAGGTCTGTTAATTCCCTTTGCGCGACCATAACAACGACAGAAACGTTTTCACATTATCACCCGACAGCTCCGCCAATACATTGCCGTTTTATACCATGTGGATGTGACAATACCGCCATATTTGTGTGTGCACATCGCTACCGCATTCCTTTTGTCACCTGTGTGTACAGGACCAAGATGGAAAGGCCATTGTGGAGATTGCGTTGATATGAATGAAATTTTGTTACCGTTATGTTGATACTTAGCCTATTGCGCCCGTCACTGACATGTTGATCAGCGGAATAGGTTTATTTATACACAGGGTGAGTCATTAACTATTGTCACCAAGAATAACTTCGAAAGTATGATAGTAGCTGAAAAGTTTGTGGGAGAAAAGTTGCATGTGACAACGGGGCCCATACTATGACGTTGGTTTTTTGTTGCTACGTGGGGTCGCTTCAGAGATATGAAGATCAACTTTGTTTTTTCTAAATGTCTTTAGATGTAGTTGGAACGTCTTTATAAACATTGTCTTTCACGAATCCCCACAAGAAAAAAATCCAGAGGCGTCAAGTCTGCGAACGAGCCGGCCACGACACATCTCCTCCGCGTCTAATCCAAGGATTTGGGAATTGTCTCTTGAACTCATTTCTAGCCATCCGCGAAAAATGTGCCGGACAGCCATCGTGTTGATACCGCATACTCTTCCTTGTTCCTAAAGGTATTTTTTCCAAAAATAGACCTGATGTTTCTTGCAGAAATGTGGTGTGCCTCCTACCATGAAGATTTCCTCCGACGCAATATGGGCCTACAATTCTGTCCTCCATAACCCCACACCATACATTCACCGACCACGGCTTTTGGTGTGAAACTTGCCGCAATCAACATGGATTTTCAGTTGCCCAACAACGCATTTTAAGCATATTCACATTTCCATGGTTCGTCAATATAGCCTCGTCAGTACATAAAATCAAATTAATAAATGTGTCATCCCTCTGAGTCTGAAGCTGAGCCCAATCGGGAGAATTCAATGAGACGCATACAATCCGTACCAATTAATTCTTGGTGGAGACTGGTATGGTAAGGATGATATTTACGGCGACGCCGATCACCAACACTAATACTCTGGCTCATGCCTGATTCCCTTGCGATTTGACGCTAACTAACGAGGATCTCGAACCACAGTGGCAATAGTGGCAGTTTCCGTTTCCTCGTTAGTAACTTTGCTTTGCCGGATATGTTTCCAATGCGTTGAAGAATCAGTTGTCCTCAGTTTATTATACATATACTAATGTTTTATTTCGAAACCGTCGAATGGTGCTTACATGTCAATGGCACGTTAGATGGGTACGCCGCATTCGGCGAAAATTTACTATTTGCACGATATATGAGAGAGAATTGTCAGAGCATATGCTTCGATATGTGCCGAAGTGATAAGAAATACCACTCAAGCCATGATAAGAAGATTGCAGCACTGCACTGATACCAATGGTCATCACTTCGAACACCTCCTGCAAATAGACGTTCATGCCACCTTTTTGACTAAGACGTTACTGTTACACATCATTGGATTCGTCTCGATAGCCGCTATCACAAAGTAAGTACCAAACTGTAGCATCCCATAAAAAAAAGTTGACCATATCTCGACGCGACCCCACCTGGTAACAAAAAACCGACGTCATGTTATGGCCCCCGCTGTCCCATGCAACGTCTGTCCCACAGACTTTTCAACTACTATCATACTTCCGGTCCGCAGCTCGTGGTGTCGCGGTAGCGTTCTCGCTTCCCGAGCACAGGGTCCTGGCTTCGATTCCCGGCGGGGTCAGGGATTTTCACATGCCCCGAGGTGACTGGGTGTTGTGTCGTCTTCATCATCATCATTCATCCCCATTACGGTCAGAGGAAGGCAACGGCAAACCACCTCCATTAGCACCTTGCCTAGTATGGCCGTGCGAGTCTCCCGCATCGTTCCCCTACGCTCTGTCAGGAAGCATGGGACTTCATTTCCATCATACTTTCGGAGTTATTCTATGTGGCAATAGTTAGTGACTCACCCTGTATAACTACTTTCAAGCGTGCATATTGCTCAACTAGAGGAAATGGTACGTCATGCCACTTTTTTTTCGGACGATTTATTGCCTACGTCAGTGCTTCCAGAACTTTCAAATGGCATACAAAGAGTCTGTTACTGTTTGCGAATTTATGTAATAGGCAGCTACATTCAAACGAGGTTGTCCGTTTATTAAAGATGAGCCATATAAAGACGTGCTAAAACTGGCGACACAGATGAAAACAGTTGGTGTGGACGATAGTGTATTGGATGATCAGCGATTAAAGTTGTACAGGTTGGTTGCAATTAAACTTTCGCTACCTGAGCCAGTGTAGACGGAAACTATTTACCATATGGGCAGCCAACTTCATATGAATGATGTTCAGGCACAACGCTGGAAGATTTTCGCTGTTAGTAGTCTTAGTGACATGACTTGCCATAAGGCTGGTATGGTGACGCAGACGCAGGGTTGATACACAAGCTTCAGTGCGCATTACAGTTTCAGACAGTCAAAATGGGTCTGGATAAAGTGAGCAGGGCTTTACTCATACAGTAGCAACGGTGCTGCTGCTCTTTGTGAGTGTCGACGCATTAAATGAGTACGGAGATGACTTCTTTCTGCACCGGGGTTAAAGAATACGATTCGAAAGTTCGAATCAATTGGCGAGTTGAGAGAGGTCGACGGCCAGTTGCGCCACAAATTGTTTAAGTCACTGTCTAGTGCGGTTCCAGGCTGTTATGGATGCAGATGGTCCTCTCATTGAGCAGTATTTGTAACCTGACCGTAACAGTGGTATGCAATGAACAGCTGTTATCCTCTAACGTGGTTATTTAAATGGGTTTCTTTCTGTAGTTTATTCGTCATTTCTCTTCTAGATGTCTCTGAAAATGTTCATTATCCTACGATCACACTTTTTTCATAGGCCTGTAACAAATCTGTATATTAGAGCATAGGCCATAGGCATACTGCAAGAAAGACTGATGTATTTTACACGTAAAAGTAACTATGAGAATGATTTTTGCATGAAATGTTCCACATTTTTTGCAACCCATAACAAAAGCAAGTGCGGAAACGAATTTATAGAGATTATTTCGATAGACAGTTCGACTGACCTCGTGCGCCGATTTTGTACTGCAGATAAGACGCACGTACACCACTCCACTCCGGAGACCGAACAGTCGGTAGAAGCTGATGGTCTGGCACAATAGATGGCTAAGTTGATTTCGTCTGCCGAAAACGTTATGGCCGGTGTTTGCTGAAGTGCAATTGAAATAATTTTTCTTTTTAACCTTTGTAAGATAACCAGTAACCGGAGAATACTACCCATGTCTGCCACAACCACTGGACGAAGGAATGTGAGACAAGGCTTCTGAATTCCTGCCCCTATGTCTCTATAGCCTGGCGATAATTTGAACTGCGCTGCAGCTGACAGAGTTCAATACCACGTACACGACTCCGCCATCTCTGTTAGTTCTCCCACACGAAGGCTGTTACAAGCGGATCGCACTAACGTGCGTCTTACTGATCATGAACGGTTGAGTTTTTTCGGTCAATATATCAAAAGCATCAACTGAAGATAAAAAAGGAGCTCGATGGTCCATGTCTACGAACGAAATACGTCAAGCGGAGATTAGTATCATCTGTCATCTCGGCAGGATGATTCAAATTGATGCATGCCACATGTCTCTGAACTACGAAAACCTAGACCAACGAGTCACCCCTCTGGTACAGTTTTTAAACTAGGCCACCACTGACGATATATTAAATTGGTAAAAACCTTTTTCGTTATCAGCCACTGATTTTCGCTCAGTCACTTTCCACTGAGTGTAGTGTTTTGAGCTTGTTTTATGTTAGCACTAACTCTTCGAGTAAATTCATGAGACACTTTGTTTAAATGAACGTTTCGTTTACAGCGTAAAGTAGCCTTTAATGCACTCAGTTCTAAGCCATCCTACAGTCACAATAAAGAGGCTAAAGGTCTCTAAATCTCTTACAAAAATAAGAAATATATGGAACACAAAGACAGAAATTCTCTGAGGTAAAATATGGAAACATCAGTAGAAGAAATAAATTCAATTACTCAGGAAAATAGATTCAAGCAAATGGAATGGACAAAGAGACAGTTAAAGGATGAGCCAGATAATAAGACCTTGCTTCTAAATATACAGCAGGTGCAACGAACGAGCCCTATCATACAATGCCAAAATTAGGCACTATAATTCAGTTACAAAACCAGGAAGACTGTAATTTGTAGTGTCTTCGTCTAAATAAAGAAAGTCAGTTGGACGAACTTCAAAAGAAGGAAAGGAGGATTGTTAGGAACATTCTGGGAAGACGGAGGACTACTGACGGAACTTTGAAGGATAAGAACACAAGTACACCGAAAAATTAACAGACACACTTCGAAAACGAAGGCAGAAATTGTATGGACACCTAGCAAGAATGGACCAATACCGTCTGAGCAAAAAATCCTCAATTACGTCACATAATTCAAAGCTACCTCCAACTGCATAGAAGTCAGAAGAGATGCACAAGAAACTTTTATTACAATCGAGATGATACGAAACGGAGAAGAATTCAGAAGCAAATCATTGGAAGAGAAATCACTAACGAGGAGGTTCACGCGTTAGATTTCCGAGGAGGAGAGAAACGAAGGAGTGAAAGAATGAAGAGGTTATGGGAAGAGAGGGAAAGAAAGGCCAAAAGCCTTAAGTACTACACAGTGAACAGTTAGCCAAATCTGAGTGGAAAAAAAGAAGCTAAAGTAAAATCCAAATGAATCTTAGACAGCCTAGGCTGTAGCCAATGGCTGTAGCCATTTCTATGCATCACCCTGTCTTACTAGAGTGCTAGTCCAGCAACGTATCCAGAACTATGAAGCTTAGGGCGTAGGAGAGGTACTCTTAGATGTACATCTGTAAGGCGTACCGAAAGTCGTTCACGGATTGCTCGATTGGTAAGACCATTGCCCGCAAATGTCAAGCGTCGTGGTTCAAGTCCCAGTCTGGTACAGCTTCAACGTGCCACGAAGTTTCGGGTTAACCCTTCCGTGGCCGAATAATTTAAAATTTCGCATATTACCGGAAACTAATTTCCTGATTTTGGAATGGATACCACGTCAGACTATGTTCCTACATTACCACTGTTGTTTATATTTTTACAACTGGTTGCGGTCGGTTTGTGGGATTAAAGGGACCAGACTTATTTTTACAATTATTTTAAGTCGGATGTATATGTCCCGCTGGACTCGAGGAGGAATAAATGGTTTCCCAAATTTATTGCTTATGTGTGCCGTATACGTCCCACTCAAATTATTTTTTTGCTAGGAATTCAGATCCGCAGAAAGAAGAATGTAAGTACCATTATTATGTCAAACCAATTTATTTACTCATACCTTAACATTTACATGGAATTTTTCAAAACAAGGCTCAATATACAGTGGTACTTAGCAGTAGCTACGTATGAAATTAATGTTTATTTCTTGCTTCCGTGCGCTGCAGTGTCTGCATCGTCTCCTTATGCTCCTTACCAGAAAATGTTTTCCAACAGCACAGCGCACATCACCAGCCATACAAAAAGGGGTGTATCTACAGTAAAATGGCACGATAAGAAGCCAGCTGCAGTTTTGTCAATTGCTCACCATCCGGAAGATCCAAGATGCGGCACAATAAAAAATAGATATAGTATGGCTTCAGGCTATATCGTGTCCTGCATCCGTAACAGTACACAGTTGTAATGGGAGCTCTAAACCTGTCTGACCAGCGGAGACAAAGAACCGCTATTGGCAGTAAGTCATTCAAATGATGACAACGTGTTTCTTTTTTTCTCTCTTTAGGACGGTGCAATAGCAAGCACTTTTATCATGTGGAATCGTAATAACGGAGGAAAATGTGACCGAATTTCTGTCCACCCTTGCTATTGTAACGCTGCTTTAGAAATATAAAGAGCAGGGGACGACAAGCATTAATCACAAAAGAAACCATCATATCAAATCGAGGTAAACAAAGTAATGTTTAAACACCGAATAAAATACATAGATGTAAAATATACAGATAAAATTTAGATACACATATGAACAAAAGGCATGAACAGAATTCTGTACATACACTGCCGATAACGGAAAACCTCTAACCGAATTTAAAAGTGTTTTATTTCTAAATGTGTGCACAAACACCTGCGTGTCTAGTAAATAGCTTAAGAAAGACAAATACCTTTCCAGTGCTTATCAACTGCAAACTGGAAAAAAATACATAAAACCGCCGAAACATGAGGCGCGCAATGTACAGCTGAAAAAAATTACGCGGTATCTAGCGCATGAGGTGCTAATAAATTAGCCTGTTGGCTCTAAACAGTTGATACACTCAGCGCTAGAGCCCACACCACACATACGGGACTTTCATATCCCTGCGAACTGTGGGAATTAAATTTGTACGTGGGACACCTATGTTCCGCTAGCCAGTGAAGGGTTAAAGTGAAATTTGCTACAAATGTTTTAGCGGTCCATCGACTCGACCTCTGCAACACGCAGTCAATAAATCTAAATACACTTACACAAAATAGCAAAAGTAGAGCTGTTGAAGCCATTCTCAAATATTAATGAGAAATGCTAAGTCTGTATTGTATACACAGACACTTCCTCAGAGTCGACACATGATATTTGCTGCATTTTTTTTTAAACTTCAAAACATTTTTGTCTATAGTTAGGAGTAAAAACTTCCCTCTATACAAGAAAGGGACTTACAGGGCCTACGGAAAGTGGGCGAATATTAAGAGTTCCTATAGGTATTTATATTCTTTGAGGCAGTCTACTCGACTGTTAATATTTTAAACCGTAGAGGAGGAAGTTTATGCTCCCGAGTACCCATTCAGCCTGTTTCAATTTTTACGAACGGTTATGTAGTTTTTACAACATATTACATTCCAGACCAATAAAGTAAATCAGAGATGCATTACTTAATTTAGTTGTGAAATAATTATTTATTACCAACCGTTTAACGCTCGTCGATATAAAGCCGCCAGGACGATAGCAGCGTCACCTGGCGACGAATAACCACTAGCCACACACACACACACACATGCACGGTGTATGTAGTACCAGTGAGCGTGCTGTCTGCGTGTAGAATGGGGAAGGCCCGCGATCTGTCTGAGTTTGACGGAGAGCAGAGTGTGATCACCTGGACGCTCGGCACGAGCGTTTCGGAAACTGTACGCCTTGCCGGGTGTTCGAGGAGTGCTGTGGCGAGTGTCTTCAACACGCGGCGAAACCCTGTCCAGAAGTTGGGGGATTGGGCGGCCAGCCCTCATTACAGATGTCGGAAGTCGTAGACAGCTCTGCTCCTTGCTCTGCTCGGTAGCCTCGGCAGACTGGTAATACAGGGCAGGCGGCGAATTCGGTAGGCTTAAATGCTGGGCAGAGTACAAGTGCGTGTGAATACACAGTGTACACAGAAGTCCTATCAATGGGTCTCCGCAGCTGACGACCCGTGCATGTACCAATGTTAACACCACGAAATCGGCAACTACGACTGAAATGGGCACGTGACCATCGGCACTGGACGTTGGCGCAGTGGCAGTGCCTTGCATGGTCTAATGAATTCCGGTACCTTCTTCAGCATGCCGATGGGAGGGCGCGAATCCGTCGTCACCCAGGGGAGCAGCTCCTCGACACCCGTACTGCGGGACGGAGACTAGCTGGCGGCGGTTCCATTATGCTCTGAGCAACATTCACGTGGGCATCCATGGTTCCAGTGGAGCACGTGCAAGGCACCGTGACTGCCGAAGAGTATTGTACACTGATTGCAGAGCACGTACACCCTTTCATGACGTTAAAGTTTCCTGACGGCAGGGGTATTTTTCAACACGATAATGCGCAAATTTCACAAGGCCACGAATATGATGGAGTGATTCGAGAAACACAGTGGCCAGTTTGAATTGATGTGCTGGCCCCCAACTAGCAAATATGAACTCTATCAAACACATCTGGCAGCTCACCGCCTCCTCCCCGAATTTACTGGTATTAGGCGACTTGTTTGTGCATACGTGGTGCCAACTCCCTCCAGCAACCTACCAAGGCCTCACTGCTTTCACGTCATATCGCGTCGCCCCTATTATCGGTGCCACAGGTGGACATACCGGCTGTTAGGTATGTGGTCATAATGTTCAGGCTGATTAGTGTATGCACCCACGTTTTGACGGTCCACATACGATAGTTCGAATATAATAAACTTTCCTGAGGCTAAAAAGCTGATGTCCACGAATCAGTATGGTTTTAGCAAGTTTCACTCGAGCGAAACTCAGCTTGCCCTTTTCTCACATGCTATGCTGAGAACTATGAATGAAGGGCAACAGGAAGATTGCCGATTTCCGGGAAGCTTCTGACAAGATGCCCATTGCAGGGTGTAAATGAAGGTAAGAGCATAAGGAATAAGTTCACAGATATGTGAGTGGCTCGAAGACTTCTTGAACAATGGAACCCAGTATGTTGTCCTCGACGGCGTGTGTTCATGAGAGATAGGGTATCGTCCGGAGTGCTCCACGGAAGTGTGATCGGCTCGCTGTTGTTCTCTATATACATAAAAGATTTGGCACACAGGGTCGGCAGCAGTCTGCGGTTGTTTGCTGACGATGCCGTGGTTTACGGTAAGGTGTCAAAGCCGAGAACTGTAGGAAGATACAAGACGACTTGGACCAAATTTCCAGTTGGTGTGACGAATGGCAGCTAGCCCGAAATGTGTAAAATGTAAGTTAAGAGTGAGTAAAAAGATCAAACCTGTAACGTTCGGGTACAGTACTACTAGTGTCCAGCTTGACAGAGTGAAGTCGTTTAAATTTCTGGACTTAACGTTACGAAGCGATATGAGGTGGAATGAGCATGTGAAAACTGTGCTAGGGAAGACAAACGCTCGACTTCGGGTTATTGGCAGAATTGTAGGAAACAGTGGTTCACCTGTAAAGAAGAACGCATATAGGACGCTGGTGGGACCTATTCTTGAATGCTTCTGGAGTGTTATGGATCGGTACCAGGTCGGATTGAAGAAGACATCAAAGCAATTCAGAGGAAGGCTGCTAGACTTGTTACCGATAGGTTCGAACAAAACTTACGTGTTGCGGAGATGCTTCGAGAACTCAAATGGGAATCCCTGGAGGAAAGGCGGCGTTCTTTTCGGGAAACACTATTGAGAAAATTTAGAGAACCGGCATTCGAAGCTGACTGCAGAACGAGTTTGGTGCCGCAAACAAACATCGCGCGTAAGGTCCACGAAGATAAGATAGAAGCAATTAGGGCTCATACGGAGGGGTACAGACAGTCGTTTTTCTCTCGCTCTATTTGCGAGTGGAACAGGAGGGGAAATGACAAGTACTGGTACAGGGTACCCTCCGCCACGTACCTTACGGTGGCTTGTGGAGTACCTATTTAGATGTTTGCCCATCAGTTGTTAGGGCATGCACACGACGTCTTACTGCTGCTGTATTTCAGATACACCTGATGATGGGGCTATAACCCCGAAACCGTGGTGGTGTATACGGACTTCTGTCGTCAAGACTTAGTTCAATTAAGTATTTTACAACTGTGGGCGCACTTATTTACCATGAACGTTTTGCAGAACCATTGTGGATGCCTCGCAAAATAAAAATTTAATATACAATTCATTAAAAATAAGGAAACCACAGAAAATGTTACTGAACGCGCTAAAATCTTCCATGCGACCATTAACTACATTAAATGATCTATTTTAATTTTGTGTAGTTATTTCTAAAATGGCTAAAGGAAGTACACCATTGTGTTTCAGAAGTAGACCTCGCTTACATTTCTCATTGATATACTGCGTGCCCCAGGAGGAATCGTCAGTATTCAGGGATATGATAGGATCGATCATTCGAAGCAAAAATATCTAGTACCTATGGGCTCTAAAAGGCCTATCTTAAGAGCTATGAGGCTTGTTGAGTAGTGGAGATGTGTTTCACAGTAGCGAATATGAACAACTGCTCACAGCTCGTAAGGTAGACATTTTAGATTACATGTTTACGATACGTTTTTGCTTCGAATGATTGTTCCTATCATACACAATGTGATCAAAAGTAGCTGGATACCTCGCTGAAAATGGCTTACATGTTCGTGGCCCCCTCCATCGGTAATGCTGGAATTCAACATGGCGTTGGCCCAACCTTAGCCTTGATGACAGCTTACACACTCGACGGCATACGTTCATTAGGTGCTGGAAGGTTTCTTGGGGAATGGCAGCCCATTCTTCAAGGAGTGCTGCAATGACGAGAGGTATTGATGTCCGTCGGTGAGGCCTGGCACGAAGTTGGCGTTCCAAAACATCCAAAAGATTCAGGTCAGGACTCGGTACAGGTCAGTCCATTATAGGGATAATATTGTCGTGTAACCACTCCGCCACAGGCCGTGCACTATGATCAGGTGCTCGATCGTGTCTAAAGATGAAATCGCCATCCCCGAATTGCTCTTCAACAGTGGGAAGCAAGAAGGTGCTTAATACATCAATTTAGGTCTGTGCTGTGATAGTATCACGCAAAACAACAACGGGTGCAAACCTCTTCCATGAAAAACACGACCACACCATAACAGCACCGCCTCCGAATTTTACTGTTGGCACCACACACGCTGGCAGATGACGTTCACCGGGCATTCACCATACCCACACCCTGCCATCGGATTGCCATATTATGTACAGTGATTCGTCACTCCACGCAACGTTTTTCCACTGTTCTATAGTATAACGTTTACATTGCTTACACCAAGCGAGGCGTTGTTTGGCATTTACCGGCATGATGAGTGGCTTATGAGCAGCCATTCGACCATGAAGTCGAAGTTTTCTCACCTCTCGCCTAACTGTCATAGTACTTGCAGTGGATCCTGATGCAGTTTGGAATTCCTGTGTGATGGTCTGGATAGAGGTCTGCCTATTACACATTACGATCCTCTTCAAATGTCTGAGTTATCTGTCAGTCAACAGACGAAGTCGACCTGTAAACTTTTGTGGTGTACAAGTCCCTTCGCGGTTCCACTTGACTATGACATCAAAAACAATGGACCTAGGGATGTTTAGGGACGTGGAAATGTTGCGTACAGACGTATGACAAGTGACACACAATCGCCTGACCACGTTCCAACTACGTGAGTTTACGGAGCGCCTCATTCTGCTCTCTCACGATGTCTAATGACAAATGACTAATGACAGCCGGAAGTGGCTAAGCGTTCTAGGCGCGACCGCTACGGTCGCAGGTTCGAATCCTGCCCCGGGCATGGACGTGTGTGATGTCCTTAGGTTAGTTAGGTTTAAGTAGTTCTAAGTTCTAGGGGACAGATGACCTCAGATGGTAAGTCCCATAGTGCTCAGAGCCATTTGAACCATTTGACTAATGACGTCGCTGATATGGGGTACCTGGCAATAGGTGGCAGCACAATGCACCTAATATGAAAAACATTTGTTTTTAAGGGTGTCCGGTTACTTTTTATCACATCGTGTATCTGTTCATATTGACCATTCTTCCTGGGACACCTTGTATGTGCGAAATAAAACATGCGAAAGACGATAGCCGCATTACATGGTGTGCAAACGGCATGCGTGGTATTCTTTGTCTGATAGCTTAAACCAGCTTTATCTACAGCAGCTCATAATACGCGTTTTACAGCAGACTTTGATATCCGCTGAACACGGACGCCTGAAATTTGCCCATACTATAACGTGAAAGCTGGAGCAACATACAGCGAAAGAGATGAGCGGAAAATGTAGTATGTGGAAAGTCTTACTTTATTCGGTGTTGACGATACATGTGATGTGTGAAAGATGCACTAACCTGTGCGTATCCTCCGTCCTACGCCCAACAGCGTCATCTACACGACTGGCGATATAACGTGTGAAGTTTCCTGCGCTGCTGCAACAGTACCTTTGGAAGTCAAAACTTTTGGATTTCTGATCTTCTACTTTTTTTCGATTTTGCTTCACATATTCGAGTCAAATACACGGCACAAGGTATACAGTTTTCCACTACTAAGCAAAATGTACTTAGCGTTCACAATGAAAAACCAAATGGTTGATGACATACGCTACGCAATCCGACAGACGGACGGAAATAATTTTCTCAACATTTGTTCAGCTATGAATGATTCCCGAATATATATTTTGCAATGACACTTCCATAAGTTGTCGGGAGGGTCCAGACTGGCTAGCAGTCGTCCAACACGGAAAAGCTAATTCGGGTAACCACTGACACATAAACTGGATTCCCTAACGGCGATTTGAATCGCGCTATTCCCTTCGAACAATTAACTTATCCACTATGCCATCATGTTCAATAGCTCCCGTGAGGGCGTGTCTTTTGTTTAATTGTAGATTAGCTTGGACTCATACATTTTTTTCGTGCACCAAATTTAGTAGAAAATAGGAATACACCTTGTGTAAGACGCCATCCGTGTATGTGCCTTAAGAGATTTAATGATAACCAGAAATCTGATTTTTCTTTTCACTCTGTTTAAACAAGTTGCTACGATAGTACGGGCTACGCTTTCTGCCGAAGGAATATTCTCGGCAGCAATTTACAAAGCCCACTTCAACCGCTCACCAGCCGACTCTAAGTGAACACTGAAAGAAATCTACCCTGAATACTTCACCGTTCGTTGCCTACGTCTACCCTGAGAATTTTCAGACGCTCGATTTTAAGGATTGCACCTCTTTATCTACATGTATAAGTATCCAAATTTTACCTATTGTCAGAAGATACTGTCGCATACACGTGACTTAACTACAGATCTAATCCACTGTTTTCTAATTAAACTCACAGACGCATTAAAACCGAGTGCCGGACTGTGCAACGAGGACTGTTCCCTAAAACCGATCAACCTGGGTAGAATCAACGATACAGAAGTCACAATCTCGCTCCAAATTCAAATCTGCCAATAGCTTTTTTTATGGGGTCTCCCTGCATCTAGGCGTTCAGCTTTAGCCGGATATGCCCAGATTTTCACGGTCGTGTCTGGCTATATATCCAAGTTCGACCCATCCGGCTCTCTAGTGGCGGAGTTGAGAACACTCGGAACTAAGCTTCTTTCTAAGCTAATGACAAACACAAGGAGTAAGTACAACGAGGAATGAGGATGTACACTACATTATGGCTGGGCAATGTGACCATCTGTCAAAAGCCCGAATAACCATCTTTCGCTGCGCGGCCCGCTGTGAGACGTGCAGGAAGGCAATCAGTGAGGTTCTGGAAGGCACCGACAGTAATGTGGAGCCATGCAGACCCCAGTACCGCTGGTTTCTTTAGGATCCATGGCGCAAACAGCCGGATCGTGGTGGTCCTGCAAATTTTAGATTGGGTTTTAATCCTGTGAGTTTCGTGGCCAGGTGAGTACGATAAACTTATCCTGATTATCTTCGACCTACGCAGGTACACTGCGAGCTGTGTGACACGTTGCACTGTGCTCCTGGTAGATGCCATCGTGCCGAGAAAAAACGAGGAGCATCTAGGGGTACACATGGTTCCGAAAGATAGATGAACACTTGTGTTGATATACTGTTTTTTTTCCGGAATGACGATATCACCGGAGGAATGCTACGAAAACGCCCAGACTGTAACGCTCCCTTCCGACGAATATCGCTGGGCCGTACACGCCAATAGGAATGAGTCCGATGGAGGATAAAACGCGAGTAATAATAATAATAATAATAATAATAATAATAATAATAATAATAATAATAATAATAATAATAATAGGCGGCCTGTCGGCCTGTTCAATTATAATAACTTTTCTGGAGACTAGAAATCTACATTGTAGGAATCAGCATGGGTTTCGAAAAAGACGAGTGTGAAACCCAGGTCGCGCTATTCGTCCAAGAGACTCAGAGGGCCATAGACACGGGTTCCCAGGTAGATGCTGTGTTTCTCTACTTGAGCAAGGCGTTCGATACAGTTCCCCACAGTCGTTTAATGAACGAAGTAAGAGCATATGGACTATCAGACCAATTGTGTGATTCGATTGAAGAGTTCCTAGATAACAGAATGCAGCATGTCATTCTCAATGGAGAGAAGTCTTCCGAAGTAAGAGTGATTTCAGGTGTGCCACAGGGGAGTGTCGTAGGACCGTTGCTATTCACAATATACATAAATGACCTTGTGGATGACATCGGCAGTTCACTGAGGCATTTTGCGGATGATGCTATGGTATATCGAGAGGTTGTAACAATGGAAAATTGTACTGAAATGCAGGAGGATCTGCAGCGAATTGATGCATGGTGCAGGGAATGGCAATTTAATCTCAATGTAGACAAGTGGGATGTGCTGCGAAAACATAGAAAGAAAGATCCCTTGTCATTTAGCTACAATATAGCTGTCAGCAACTGGAAGCAGTTAATTCCATAAATTATCTGGGAGTACGCATTAGGAGTGATTTAAAATGGAATGATCATATAAAAGTGATCGTCGGTAAAGCAGATGCCAGACAGATTCATTGGAAGAATCCTAAGTAAATGCAATCCGAAACCAAAGGAAGTAGGTTACAGTACACTTGTTCGCCCACTGCTTGAATACTGCTCAGCAGTGTGGGATCCGTACCAGATACGGTTGATAGAAGAGATAGAGAAGATGTAACGGAGAGCAGCGCGCTTCGTTACAGGATCATTTAGTAATCGCGAAAGCGTTACGGAGATGATAGATAAACTCCAGTGGAAGACTCTGCAAGAGAGACGCTCAGTAGCTCGGTACGGGCTTTTGATGAGGTTTCTAGAACATACCTTCACCGAGGAGTCGAGCAGTATATTGCTCCCTCCTACGTATATCTCGCGAAGAGACCATGAGGATAAAATCAGAGAGATTAGAGCCCACACAGAGGTATACCGACAATCCTCCTTTCCAAGAGCAATACGAGACTGGAATAGAAGGGAGAACCGATAGAGGTACTCAAGGTACCCTCCGCCACACACCGTCGGGTGGCTTGCGGAATATGGATGTAGATGTAGAAATGGACGTCCTGTTGTGGATTGGCCTGCAAATGTTGGCCTTCCTCGGCAATGAATGGCAGTCAGCTAGGGAGCATGTGCCAGGTGCCTGCTGCGGAAGCCCTTATGCAGTAATAATCGCTAACCTGTAGTTGAATAGACACTGTTGGTTAATTTGGGCGGTCACTTATACTTCTATTCGCCCCAACAGATCTCGACAGACGTTGTTTACCCCTGTTATAAATGACCCACCGTGCACCACAGATGCCTCGGAGCTGGTTTTGGATAGAGCCATTTCGCCACGCACGGTATACTTTAAGCACCGCGGCAAGCGAACAGATCACAAACTTAGCCGTTTCGGAAATGCTTCCACCTTTAGTCCGAAAGCCAACGATCCTGCCCGTTGGGACGTGCGATAATCACACTCCGTTTCCAAACTTCGACAACGGCTGCACTGACTCTCCCACCGCGTCTTCCCACTCCAACCTGCCGTCTGTGAGTGATTATTGCTTGTTGCCGTCCAACATGTGGGGTTGTCTCAATGTGACTGGATCGCATATAAAGATATATAGGTGCATCAAGCAATGTTGTTCTTATACAGGGTGTTACAAAAAGGTACGGCCAAACTTTCAGGCAACGTTCCCCACACACAAAGAAAAGATGTTATGTGGACATGTGTCCGGAAACGCTTACTTTCCATGTTAGAGCTCATTTTAGTTTCGTCAGTATGTAAGGCCCTTCGTCGATTCACCGCCAGTTGGCCCTATTGAAGGAAGGTAATGTTGACTTCGGTGCTTATGTTGACATGTGACTCATTGCTCTACATTTCAGTCGAAGAGTTCGTACGCTTCTCGACAGCAGATTCGGTGACTGATGGATTGGTAGAGGCGGACCAATTCCATGGCCTCCACGCTCTTCTGACCTCAACCCTCTTGACTTTCATTTATGGGGGCATTTGAAAGCTCTTGTCTACGCAACTCCGGTATCAAATGTAGAGACTCTTCGTGCTCGTATTGTGGACGGCTGTGATACAATACGCCAATCTCCAGGGCTTCATCAGCGCATCAAGGATTCCATCCGACGAAGGGTGGATGCATGTATCCTCGCTAACGGACATTTTGAACATGTCCTGTAACTAAGTGTTTGAAGTCACGCTAGTACGTTCTGTTGCTGTATGTTTCCATTCCATGATTAATGTGATCTGAAGAGAAGTAATAAAATGAGCTCTAACATGAAAAGTAAGCGTTTCCGGAGACATGTCCACATAACATATTTTCTTTCTTTGTGTGTGAGGAATGTTTCCTGAAAGTTTGGCCGTACCTTTTTGTAACACCCTGTATAAGGATATATAGGTACATCAACAAATGTTATTCTTATATACGTTTCCTATGTATCTGTAGGTCGATCAAGCATAACGACACCCTTGTAAGATCATACAATTTGTCAAAGTTTACTATGTTTGCCAAAAGCTTGACAGTGTAGCGTGACTTGTCAAACACAGTGTAAATCACGTGTTTAACAGAAATTCTAACTGACGCAAAATTTCGGAAGATGGCGGACGTAGAGTGCGTTCATGTTTCGCCGCATATGTTTAGCGAAAAACAATTTTATTATAATTTATCCCGATGTATCTTGAATTTCCACAACTATAGAGACTACCAGCGCTCTTTAATTTTTATCGTTGACCGTAATTACCAGAATGACAGAGGTACCGCTAATTTGCCAACCATGGATTACGCAAGAAGAGGTTAGGAAGCAAATAAATCTTCTACTCACAATGTGAAGAGGGAAGTACTATAAAATATAAAAATATAAATTCTCCGGTTCTCCCACGGACAGTGTAGGCTGTATATCAACATGCTATGGTTCTAACAAAACGTGTGTGAAGTCTTATGGGACTTAACTCCTAAGCTTACACACTACTTAACCTAAATTATACCAAGGACACACACACACACACACACACACACACACACACACACACACACCCCCGGGGGAGGACTCGAACCTCCGCCGGGACCAGCCGACACCTTATGGTGTCTTAATGAACTGTCAGAGGAGTAAGTAAAAGAGTATATGTGTTCTTTTTCAACGTAGGAGCGAAATACCGAGTTAATTAATTAAAAGATTGACTGTCCATTCGCAAAAAGTAGATGTAATAATCAGATTCAAAGTCTAACATTTTCTTTGACAGGTTTTATGTTTATACACTGAAGTGCCAAAGAAATGGTACAGGCATGCGTATTCGAATACAGATAAATGTAAACTCGCACAATATTGCGCTGCGGTCGGGAACACCTGTAAAAGACAATGTGTGTCTGGTGCAGTTGTTAGAGCGGTTACTGCTGCTACAATGGCAGGTTATTAACACGTGAGTCTGAACGTGGTGTTGCAGTCAGCGCAAGAGCGATGGTACACAGCATTTCGGAGGTAGCGATGAAGTGGGGCTTTTCCCGTACGACCATTTCACAAGTGTACGGTGACTATCAGGAATCCGCTAAAATATCAAATCTCCGACATCGCTGCGGCCGGAAAGAGATTCTGCAAGAACGGGGCAACGACGACTGAAGAGAATCGTTCGGTCTGACAGAAGTGCAACCCTACCGCAAATTGCTGCAGATTTCAATACTGGGACATCAACGAGTGTCAGCTTGCGAACCATTCAACCAAACATAATCGATATGGGCTTCGTGTATCCTTGATGACTGCACGAACAAAACTTTACGCCTCGCCTGAGCCCGTCAACACCGACAATGAGCTGTTAATGACTGGAAACAAGTTGAATGGTCGGACGGGTTTCTCTTCAAATTTTATCGAGCGGTTGGACGTGTATCCATGGACCCTCCATGTCAGCAGCTGAATGTTCAAGCAGGTGAAGGCTCTGTAATGGTGTGGGGAGTGTGCAGCTGGAGTGATACGGGACCCCTCATACGTCTGGACACTACTCTGACAAGTGACATGTACGTAAGCACTTTGTCTGATCACCTGCATCCCTTCATGCCCGTTGTGCATTCCGACTGACTTGGACAATTCCAGCAGGGCAATGCGACATTCCACACGTCCAGAATTGCTACAGAGAAGCTCCAGGAACACTTTCGCTGGCCACCTAACTACCAAGACATGAACATTATTGAGCATATCTGGGATGCCTAGCAGCGTGCTGTTCAGAAGTGATCTCCACCCCCTCGCACTCTTATGGCTTTATGGACAGGTCTTCACGATTTGTGGTGTCAATTCCATCCAGTACTGCTTCAGACATTGGTCGAGTCCATGCCACTTCGTGTTGCGGCACTTTTTTGAGCTCGCGAGGGCCCTACACGATATTAGGCAGGTGTGTCAGTTTCTTTGTCTCTTCAGTATATTTCTCATTTTAATCCATTCCCACCATCTTGTTTTCGTCTTCCTGTTCTTTAATCACAACGCCAGAGTCAATGTTATAAAATCCTTATCTGCATTTGTAGCCAGTACCGGTACTGTCAAAATATAGCGTAGTCCAACAGCGTTCACGAACTTTGCCGGTACGAGTACGGACTTGTCTGATAAATCCGTGGAATTTCGTAAGCAAGTTTGAACACACTGTCACAACCACGCTACGCGCTAGGTCATCGGTTCCATCGGATTAGTGAAGGCTGGGGAATGAAATGGGCAGTGCAGCTTCAATGTAGCCATCCCGGCATTCGTCTGAAGCGATTTAGGGAAATGACGGAAAACCTGCATCGGAATGGCCGGACGCGGGTTTTCACTGTCGTCCTCCCGAATGCGAGTCCAGTGTGCTAACCTCTGCGCCACCTCGCTCGGTCGTGCTTACAGATGATTAAGCTAAGCAGAAGAGTGGTATGTTAGTTGCTATCGTAACTGCCAAATTGTAAGGCTGCTTATTCACTGTATCTTGTTTTAATCGCGTTTACGGTTGATGCTGCACTAAACTAACGGTAATAAATTGTTAATCGACGCTCGAAAATACCCAGCTGACTATTTCTACTTAAAATAGGTCCGACTTTTAGGAAAAAATGTCCGGCTCTTCTGTTTTTGCACCTGGAAACCGTACCTGCATTATTCCGGGGCTAGCAGCCCTGGGAGAAACATACAGCAAAGACTTGTTTCCCGAATAAATTCTTCACTTACTGTTTAGGTAACGTCAGGTCAGATTAAACTAACTTCAGGTCAGTGTGCCGAACAAGGTTACTTTATTACGGCGACGCACAATCGACTATAGCCACGTTATTCGTCACATTAAGCTTTTTACATCAGTGTGCGTCGAGCAAAAAACGTGAGAAAGCCTATGCAGAGTTCTGACAGTAGGAGGGAAGGGCGGGTAATCAGGAAAGTCCTGAATCCTACCTTAATAACGCAGACGGTATGAGTATTTGGAAGTACAGGTTGGATACCACGCCCGGCAAACGTTTTGAATCTGGCACGAAGTTCTGTAATAGCAAGCACTCTGATGTTGAGCCAAAAACTAATCGTGCATCAGGTATCAGTCAACCGCGATCAGTGTCGTAATGGTAATCCACTAATTTCGTTTTAGCCCGCCGGTTAGCCGTGCGGTCTACGCACTGCTTTCCAGGCGGGAAGGCGTGCCGGTCCCCGTCACGAATCCGCCCGGCGGATTATTGTCGAGCCGATGTGCCGGCCAGTCTGTGGATGGGTTTCAAGGCGGTTTTCAATCTGCCTCGGCGGGTGCGGACTGGTTCCCCTTATTCCGCCTCAGTTACACTATGGGTTCGGTGTGGGGCGGCGGTGGGGTGAGTGGACTGCTGTAGCCTTTTGTGAGGTGGTTAATTACTGAGGGCTATGGCGGGGACGAAGTCTCTCCGTCGTTTTTAGGTCCCCAGTTCCATACAATACAATCTCGTTTTAGTGTAGTTCCTTTTATCTAAGGCACCATTTGTTTGCCATTTCCCTCATTATACTCGAACGCTACGTGTATGTTGGATGAGTCGCTGACATGAGCGGTAATACAGAGAGCTACTGCGCTACTGCAGTGCGTTGGGGAGCACATAAAGAGTATGGTCATGCCACAATTATGTTGCTGAAGGTGAGCTGGTGGTGTGAGGAACAGATCAAAGCGCGAGATTATATCTGTCGTAACAATTGTAAATGCCGGGGACCAACAGACATTTAGGTTCAAATGGGTCTGAGCACTATGGGACTCAACTGCTACTTAAACCGAACTAACCTATGGACATCACACACATCCATGCCCGAGGCAGGATTCGAACCTGCGACCGTAGCGGTCATGCGGTTCCAGACTGTAGCGTCTAGAACCGCACGGCCACTACGGCCGGCCTGACATTTAGGCGCTAAACATTTTTGCTATTTCAAATATTATCAGAATCCATGTTTCATTTATGTGATGGACCGTTGAAGAAATATTGTCGTTTCTTTACCATTGTTACACTACGAAGTAAATGTTGTTATAAGAAGCAGATACATTCTGGACAAAGTATGAATCCTTCCGACGCGGTGTGAAGCTTGCTAGCGATTCTTGTCGGGCGCCAAGTAAGATCGTCGGCGTTAGACATACTCCTGACCTGAAGTCTGTGTCACTGAGTCGGTTTTTAGTGTTCTACGGAATTGTGTATATTAAACTGTTTAATTGTGTATTTTTTATGATGTTGATCAATAAACGCACCGTACTGGCATCACGAAATGTAAAGTATATTTTCTACCTGCCCAGAAAAACAAAGCCACACAATGGGAACTTTTGCAGCTTTTAAGATTTCCAGTGCGCTGCAGTATCTGCTGCGAGGGACATCATCGAGAGTACTGCACAGAAAGGTAGGACGATGTCCTATGCATCGATTCGCAAACGTAATCCGAAAGAAGTTCTTTTTCTCCTGGCAGAATTGGGTGAATAGGCAAGCTCAGTTCATATGTATAGCTCCTATTTCACCTAAAGACACTCAGCTATTCTCCGAGGCAGACTTGTAGAGATTTAGTTCAAGAGAAGATCTTCCGTTTTCAGTTTTCTTTTGATTATTCCGAACGAATGCTAGGGTAGTTCTTCCGAGGAGGCCACGGTCAGTAGCTCAATCCAGACATCAAAACATAGCGTCTCCATTGACTGCACTGTCGATAGGACTCTTGTGCCACAACAAGAAAAAAATGCAACAATTATTTGATACTGGATCCAAAGTGGCGTTAAACTTCTCAAAAATGGGTTCGCAACACATCGATGTGTTTTGATTTTTGAGTCTGAGACCGTTTTCTCATGGCTACTCTAGCCACAGCAAATCGCAACATACAGCCCTCCACATACCTCCAACGGCATTTCAATCGTAGACCGTTTACGCATTGTCACTTCACAGCAATAAGGGTTGTTAGCAAGTGAAGCTGCGCGCCGAATTGGTGTACAGCAACGCAACTTCTTATGAACATTCAATAGCTAATGTGAGACTCGACTTAAAATCATAGGCGGTCTGCCTCGCAATGGTCCCCGCAGTTAACATCACAGTCTAGTGATTGCTACCTACAAATGTCGTCTGTTACCCTTTACTGATGAACTGGAATTTATTTGATGCCTGATGATTATTGTCGATGAACGTCGACATGACCAAGTACCAATACTTGCGCCAAGCATACAGTCCCATGGGTCCATCAAGGATTGGTAAGTCGGCTTTTGGGATTGTGTTATGTCTGACACCTCCCATCGCAATCGAGAATCATTTTTATATCACATACCGATACCACCCTACCGGCGTTGGTAACGGAACTGCATGTTTCTGTCCAACGCCGATAGCTGTTGTGTAGGATACGGCAGACCCAATGGAGCACGCCCGCTGAGCCTCATCTCTAGTGGTTGGGTACCTCGAGCGCTCTCTGCCACACACGCGCTTGGGATCGCTTCTCTATGGAACGCCACTTAGAGAATGTGTAGCTGAAGCTCCAATATCACCACTGTTTCTACAGTATGTGCAGGACACTCTTTCTTGTTGTATTATTTGTTAAGAGTCTTCATACGTTTGGAGAAATACAAGTTAAAGAAATCTTCTGTTTGTCTTGTTACATTGTTCTCTCATCTTTTCTGCTCCTGTCCAGCTTTCCTACGACGATAGTTGTCGCACAACTCTGTAGACCACGAAGCCGTACACAACAATTTTAGCGCTGTGTAGTACCATGACCTGATCCTTCGATCTACTGGACAATCCTATAGTCAACAGGTCTATTTCGGTGAAGGTTGGTTGGTCTATCAAGACGACAATGTATGAGCACGCTGCTACCTCGTGAACGCCTTCCCCCAGGAGGAAAGAACGAAGTGAATGGAATGGCGCGTGGTATGTACCGAGGTGAGACCGATTGAACATCCTTATGACCAACTGACACCGGCACGTGCAGTGTGTCGTCGCTGGAAACCACCTCAGACACTGGATGACCACGAGTGGTGCAAAGCTGCGACAAGCTCGAGCAGCGACAGTGAGACGAGGAGGATGTAAGAACGTTACAATGCACTGCGCCTAGCAACACGGTACTATATGTGACGCAGGACCAAGTTTCCACGGGAGCGCATTTTCGAAAAGACTGCTTTTATTTTGGCACCGTAGACCAGTGGACTAATTTGACACAAGATGCTGTACCAGATGTGTGTGAAATCCTATGGGAGTTAACTGCTAAGTTCATCAGTCCCTAAGCTTACACACTATTTAACCTAAATTATCCTAAGGACACACACACACACACACACACACACACACACACACACACACACACACACACACATACATACATACATACATATATACACCAATGCCCGAGGGAGGACTCTAACCTCCGCCGGGACCAGCCGCACAGTCCATGACTGAAAGCGCCTTAGACCGCTCGGCTAATCTCGCGCTTCTGTACCAGAGCTCCCATGTTCGAATCTTGCCTCGTGCATTCTGGGGTGGTACGAAGCCCTGCAAATCAGGACATCGAGAAAACGCAAATTTTGAGTGTTACAGATTCATTACTTTGCACGCTACATATAAATGTCAAATCGCCATTTTCTTCTGTTTTCCGTCTTTTCTTTAGTTTCTTTAAATTCTTGGAGGTATGTACCATCTATGCAATCAATTGAAGGCAGTTGGTTTGTTGCCATACGCGTTTCGCTTCATTTATTTGGGAAGTATCATGAATGGCCTGTAATATATGTTTCCTTTTTTTACTCACAATAAACGTATTATGTGATAGATATAATATGCTGCTATAGTACATTTTGTCGTGTATTTCTCTTGTTTTTTTTAGGTTAAAATCAATTTTTGTAGCACAAAGTTCGTAATGTGCACTTATCTTTCAGCGTTAACGATTTACAGCGCTTTTAACCAATGTGTGTGGTCCAGGAGATGTATTCACATTTTTCCATAGTGCAACTAGCAGATTTATGGCCCTCTTTCACCCACATTGGTCACATCCCATGTAAACATGTATCACTTATCACTTGCAATTTCCATTTTGACGTCAACACGTGTGTGTGTGTGTGTGTGTGTGTGTGTGTGTGTGTGTGTGTGAGTGATATGTAGGTCCATCTGACGTTTCGGATGAGGTTATCTCGAAAACTATACATCAGGTACAAATAGTGGGTAGGACAAGTTTGTAAGCTCAAAGACCGACATCAAATTATACTACACGTGGAACCTCGCCTCCTTGGGTGTGGCGGGGGCAACTTTTAAATCTTAAATGGAAACCCCAATTTTTTTATTGCAGATTCGTATTCTCCATAAAAAAAAGTAATCAAGTTTTGTCTGAAACGCTTTTTTAAGCCATTGACAGATGGCGCCGAAATCGAGGAAAAGTATAACTGAGGAAGAGCCCTGATTTCTTTAGAATGATTCGAGGACGCATCAAATCGGTACAAAATGTACACCAATTCTTTCGTTACGCCAAATATTACACGATGCATCCTACACGCCACAGTGTTGGATGGATGGAGGCGGAATGGTATTAACATCTCGTCAGGGAACTCTTCACAATGGCATTACTCACCCGACTGTGGTGCTACCGTGGTAAAACTGCGAACTATGGCTCAGTATAAAGGTCGGTGCAATGCGATCAGACTTAATTAATATTTCTCTCCCCTACAGGAACTGAAGGAACGACATATGTATGTCTATACTGCATCACCTCGAGCCAAGGACAGGCTCGTCATTCCAGCGTCAGCGTCATCAGACGTCACTTCACTTTCAGAGATTGTTGATATTATGTTCATTTTAGGTGAATGCCATTAGAATTACGCTGCAGCTGCGCAATTGTATGCGGACCGTTTCCGAAACAGACGACATCCAAGCGAAAACAGTATTCGAAATTGCACTCAACGAGCTCGAAATAGATAGATGCATCGTCCACCTGATCATCGAGAATACATTAAAAATGACGCACGTACTCTTACCGTTCTCGCCTGCGTGCAACTGGATCCCGAAATGAGTAGTCGTCGGATTCAGAGACAAACTGGAATACCGAAATCAACTGTCTTGGAGAGTTTGAAGGAACATAAATATCATGCGTATCACATCACACTGACACAGGCATTATTCACTCTTATAACTGTCATGTCGCATTCCATGTTGGATGGTTCATGTCCATACCCATGTTTTATCAGGTGTTCAGCGAAGGTAGAATGGCTATTTTCATATTTCCAACTTCTTATATGTTCTTTATATGTGGTTTTAAGTTCCTGCTTGTCATCCCCAGATATACTGATTTACATTCTTGGCACTAACTGGTATATACCAACTACTTGGTGCTTGTCTCTTTGTAAATATGATTGGAGTGTGTTTCTTGTTCTGTAAGCTATGTGTAAACCATGTTTCTTTAGTATATTTGCTATCTTGTGTGTTGCTTTGTGCTTTTATGCCAGATTGCACTACCTTTTTCTGTTATTCATTTCGTGAGTGTTATTGTTTTGTGTTTCTGTGTGTGCTGTAGTGTCTATGGAGTTCTTTGGTGTTTGTGTTCTCTGCTTGTTTTTATTTTTCTGTAGTTGTGTTTTAATATTTTGGTTGATTTTTGTACTATATGGGCGTTGTAACCAATGTTTGTGGCTATGAGTTGTATTAGCAGCCCTACACCCCATGTTGCACAGACTAAATTACACCCCACTCAGCAAAGAAACCTATGAAAAAGAATTACAAAAAATACAACTCACAGCCACAAAGAATAGTTACAACACCCATATAACACAAAAGCTCAACCAAAAATTAAAACAACTACAGAAAAACAAGCAGATAACACATACACCAAAGAACCCCACTACATCACACATAGAAAGACAAAACAACAACACTCATGACATGAATAACAGAAAAAGATAGTACACTATTACATACAAACACAAACCAACACACAAGATAGCAAACATACTAAAAAAACCAGGTATTACACTTAGCTTGCAGAACAAGAAACACGCTCCAATCACATTTGCAAATGACAGACAAACCACATAAATACCAAGGGTCAGGTATGTATCAGCTAGAGTGCCAAGAATGTAAATCAGTATATCTGGGGATGACAAGTAGGAACTTCAAAACTATATATAAAAAAAAACTTATAAGAAGTTGGGTGAGGGTAGAAGGGCTATTTTCGTATTTCCAACACCTGATGAAACATGGACATGAACCATCCAACATGGAATGTGACTAGACAGTTGTCATAGTGAATCATCACAACAAAAAGTTCCTGACATTGCAAGAAAACTTTCACATACAAATGAAATAGAAGGTACCCAACGACCAAAATCATCATATTTATACCTTTTAAAAATAAATAAAAAATAATTACATTTACACACACACAAACGAAAAAAATCAAATCACAAAACAAAGAAAAGAATGAAACCACACAACAGCAGTTGGCAACACTATACACCCAAAACACACATATGATGATCACATAATGGAAACTGCGAGTGATATATGCGATGTGACAAGTGTTGGTGAAAGAACATCAGAAATCGGCCAGTTGGAGTATGGAAACTAAGGAATGGTTCTCCAGGACCACACACATGAGTTAACACCGCTGGAAATCCTGACACCGAACGCTAAGTTCACATTACGAATTTGTGCTACAAAAGTTGATTTTAACCTAAAAAACAAGAGAAAGACAAGACAAAATGTAATATAGCAGCATATTATATCTACCACATAATACGTTCATTGTAAGTATTAAAAAAGGAAACATGTATTACAGTCCAGTGATGATGCTTCCCAAAGGAATGAAGCGAAACGCGAATGGCAGCAAACTGCTTTCAGCTAGTTGCATAGACGATACATAACCCCAAGAATAACGTCCTAGTTGATAACGTCAGATGTTTCATGAGTTTCTTTGAGATGATGCTCTTGCCTACACGTTAAGTCGCAACGCAAGAAATTGTAGGGAAGTGTTGGAAGACCTGCAGCAGATCGACGCTTGGTGTTGGCATTGGCAGTTGACAACTTAGCAAATGCAACGTATTGTGCGTAAACAGATAAAAAAAACCATTACTTTATTATAAGATTGCCTAACAGTCATATGCGTTAACCCTTTGAGTCCAAGAACATGAATAACTATAATTTAAAATTTTTTCACAAAATTAAGCGTTATCATCATTGTAAGCAACGAGTACAAGAAGAAACTGGCAAAATACAAACAGTCAACTGCTTTAAGGAGGTGGTTTCGCTTTGGAACCACTAGGACATACAGTTTTCAACACCAATTATTTCCATGTGATATTTGAAAGCAAATTTGCATTTTTCCTAGACACGGTTCCACATCTTTGAACTTCCATGGACTCGCAATACCTGCAACACGTAATAGTTCTAAATAAGAAGCAAAAATACGCCTACAATTTCATAAAGTTTGTGACAAAACTACATACTGCCTCTGTGGGTTCACTTCGAAACAAGTAATAAAAGGACGAGAACGCACTAAGATTTGCGTTACAATACCTACTTTCACTGACAACTGTCTCAGTATGACCACTGAACGCTACAAATGACTGCTACAATGCACTACATTCGTAGAAGTACCTCATTGTACCACTAGATGTCTCTGTCTTGAAACATCATCTGTGGGTTCATGCTAAAGGCAGTGGAACTTCAAGAAACGTCTGTAATTCGTTTGTGTCTTTGTTTATAATGGCTACTGGATCAAAAACAAAAACGGTGTGTGTTCTTTCGAACATATCCGAACGAACATTCACCACATACATAAACAATTAACGCGAGACGGCCACCAATCTCTCCAGTGTGGATGCACACCACGCTCCAAGTGACGGGAATCGGCGAAATGCCGCAAGAAATAAGGAAATGGGCAAGGTTCACAACACTTCTAGTGTGTGTGGACAAGTTGAGTATTTGGGTCTGACGGCTGGCGTGCTGGAGTACTCCGTGCAGCTGCAATGACCAGCGTCCTGGCGGCTCCGTGGTTAGAGCATTAGCTTAGTACGCAGGAGACCCGGTTTCGAATACCGGTCCGGTACAATTTTCAACATTCCTCGTTGATTCCAGTCAATGTCTGCTCGTAGCCAAGATCTATAATTCCTTTGTATCTTAATAAAATGGTGGATTCTAGCAGAAACCGCTACTACTCAAAAGGTTAACTATCTAGGACTAAGCAAATGCCAGACCGAGATTCGTTAGAAAAATCATCAGGAAATGTCGTCCACCGACGAAGGAGGCAACCTCGAAACCCCTCGTTCGGCGGATACAAGAAAACTGTCCGTCAATCTAGGACCTGTACCAGATAGGATTAACAGAGGAAGTGGCAGACGCTTCAAACGAGGCGTTTTGCACCATGGAATGATTTACTGTGAAGTTCAAAGACGGTACGTCCCTAGAATAGTCAACCGATGCAATGCCACCTTCTGGTTGTATCTCGCGTAAGGACCACGAAGGTAAAATTGGAGAGGCTCGAGCTCGTACGGAGGCTTGGCACGGATCCTTCTTCCCGCGAACCGTTCGCAACTGGTACAGAAAGGGAGAAACTGACAGTGATACGCCACTAAGGTGGCGCGGCGAGTACAGATGTACATTGAAGCGCCAAAGAAACTGATAAGGCATGCGTATTCAAATACAGAGATCTCTAAACAGCCAGAATATGGCGCTGTGGTCGGCAACGCCTATGTAAGGCAACAAGTTTCCGCCGCAGTTGTTAGATTGGTTACTGCTGGTACAATGGCAGGTTACCAGGATTTAAGTTAGTTTGAGTGTCGTGTTATAATCGGTGCACGAGCGATGGAACACGGCATCTCCGAGGTAGCGATGAAGTAGGGATCTTCCCGTCCGATCATTTCACGAGTGTACCGTGAACATCAGGAATCCGTTACAAATCTGCGACACCGCTGCGGCTGGAAAAAGATCATGCAATAACGGGAAAAACGACAACTAAAGATAATCGTTCAACGTGACAGAAATGTAACACTTCCGCAAATTGCTGCAGATTTCAATGCTGGGCCATCAACAAGTGTCAGCGTGCCAACCATTCAACGAAACAACATCGATATGGGCTTTCGGAGACGAAGTCCCACCCGTATACCCTTGATGACTGTACGACACGAAGCTTTATGCCTCACCTGAACCCGTAAACACCGACATTGGGCTTTTGATGACTGGAAGCACGATGCCTGGTCGCACGAGGGTCGTTTCTAATTGTATTGGGCGGATGGACGTGTACGACTATGGAGACAAAAGTCATGAATCCATGGACCCTGCATGTCAGCAGCGACTGTTCAAGCTGGTGGAAGCTCTGTAATGGTGTGCGGAGTGTGCAGTTGGAGTGATATGGGACTCGTGATATGTCTAGATACGACTCTGACAGGTGACACGTACAGAAGCACCCTGTCTGATCACCTGCATCCATTCACGTGCATTGTGCATTCCGACGGACTTTGTCAATTCCAGCAGGACAACGCGAGACCCCACACGTACAGAATTACTCCGGAGTGGCTCCAGGAACACTCTTCTGAGTGTAAACACTTCCGCTGGCCACCAAACTCCCAGACATGAACAATAATGAGCAAATCTGGGATACTTTATAACGTGCTCCTCGTACTAGTACGAATTTATGGACAGCCCTACACGATTCACGATATCAGTCCCCTCCAGCACTACTTCAGACATTAGTGGAGTCCATGCCCAGTCGTGATAGGACACTTCTGCGTGCTCGCGGGGGCCCTACACGATATTAGGCAGGTGTACCAGTTCCATTGGCTCTTCAGTGTATATGTACTTGAGACCATAGTTATTCTGTCTTTCCCTCTAGGGTTGAGTCTAAGCATACGCGTTTGCAGACATCAAGGAGGCGCGAAACTTTGTTCGAGCAATTTACGCAGAGCTGAAGATGTGAGATGCTATCCATGAAGTTGCACGCAGAGAACGTGGACCGCGCACAGTCACAGCGAGCGAACAATGGCAGGCAGCGCCAGCGGGTGCAGCGCAATCGACCGGCATCTCCTCATTTCAATCTGCTCGCCACCGGGCCACAGAGAGAACACCCCGTGTCTTCATTTCCTCGTCATACGATTTCCATGCGTAGCACAGTTTCTGGACGCGAAAAAATAGCATACGATAGGCAAAACGCTATAACAACCGAAGACAATAGGGTTTATTTCGATACCGCACTTAAATATGTAGGTATTACACGTGATATGACAAACATTTGCTTCTGTCTTCCAATGCAAACATTAATGGCACAACTCTAGTACCGTGTAGTACTGCTGCAACTGTGCGGTGTGCGAGTTGTAGCATTATACAATGTATTTCCGTTGTTCCCAAAGCATTGATGTTTACACTGGAAAACAGGACAGAGCACTGAAAGGTCTGAGTCGAAACAAGGCCCCGGGAGTAGACAACATTCCATTAGAACTACTGACAGCCTTGGGGGAGCCAGTCCTGACAAAACTCTACCATCTGGTAAGCAAGATGTATGAGACAGTCTAAATTCCCTCAAACTTCAAGAAGAATATAATAATTCCAATCCCTAAAAAAGCAGGTGTTGACAGATGTGAAAGTTACCGAACTACCAGTTTAATAAGTCACGGCTGCAAAATACTAACGCGAATTCTTTACAGACGAATGGAAAAACTAGTAGAAGCCGACCTCGGGGAAGATCAGTTTGGATTCGGTAAAAAAACTGGAACACGTGTACTGACCCTACGTCTTGTCTTAGAGCTAGATTAAGGAAAGGCAAACCTACGTTCCTAGCATTTGTAGACTTAGAGAAAGCGTTTGACAATGTTGACTAGAATACTCTCTTTCAAATTCTGAAGGTAGCAGGGGTAAAATACAGGGAGCGAAAGGCTATTTACAATTTGTACAGAAACAAGATGGCAGTTAGAGTCGAGGGACATGAAAGGGAAGCAGTGGTTGGGAAGGGAGTGAGACAGGGTTGTAGTCTCTCCCCGATGCTATTCAATCTGTATATTGAGCAAGCAGTAAAGGAAACAAAAGAAAAATTCGGAGTAACTATTTAAATCCATGGAGAAGTAATAACAACTTTGAGGTTCGCCGAAGACATTGTAATTCTGTCAGAGACAGCAAAGGACTTTGAAGAGCAGTTGAACGGAATGGATAGTGTCTTGAAAGGAGGATATAAGATGAACATCAACAAAAGAAAACGAGGATAATGGAATGTAGTCGAATTAAGTCGGGTGATGCTAAGGGAATTCGATTAGGAAATGAGACGCTTAAAGTAGTAAAAGAAGTAGAGAGGATATAAAATGTAGACTGGTAATGACAAGGAAAGCGTTTCTGAAGAAGAGTAATATGTTAACATCGAGTATAGATTTAAATGTCAGGAAGTCATTTCTGAAAGTATTTGTATGAAGTGTAGCCATGTATGGAAGTGAAACATGGACAATAAATAGTTTGGACAAGAAGAGAATAGAAGCTTTCGAAATGTGGTGCTACAGAAGAATGATGAAGATTATATGGGTAGATTACATAACTAATGAGGAGGTACTGAACAGAATTGGAGAGAAAAGGTATTTGTGGCACAAGACTAGAAGACGGGATCGGTTGGTAGGACATGGTCTGAGGCATCAAGGGATCACCAATTTAGTATTGGAGGGTAAAAATCTTAGAGGAAGACCACGAGATGAATACACTATGCAGATTCAAAAGGATGTAGGTTGCAGTAGGTACTGGGAGATGAAGTTTGCACAGGATTGAGTACCATGGAGAGCTGCATCAAACCAGTCTCAGGACTGAAGAGAACAACAACAACATGTTATAAGGATATTTTAAGAATGATTAGTTATTGTAGTTGTGGAATGCGCACTTGAATACGTCTTTCACGGCCCGAGGATGGTCAGATGATAATTGAAATTTATAGTCAAAATTAAAAATGACTACACCTGCGTATTGCTTTATGCAGTTCCTAACTTTTAGTACATCACACATGGTACGTGCGAAACTGCATGTAACCCCTGAAAGTACTAACTGCTGTGTTAGGATTCAGAGCAATAGTTAAACTTCCTTTACATTGCAGAATAAACGCGTCGCTGAACTACAACTGCGGCCTAGGTGAAGGCACTGTTCCAGCATTCAGCTCGTAATACCACGGAAGACCTGCAAGACAATTGCCGAATCGCAAAACTTAAACCCGGTTGAATTATTACAAGCGCTAACAGAACATTTTGTGACGTCCATACGGCCATGTACGGTAATAAACGAAGCCCTGTCGCTATTTATCATCTTGTGATCAAAACTGACTGGAGATGCTTAATGACATTTCGTTAAGACCGTTGCGACCATTATTCCATCAGACGTTAACCGACCAACTGAAACGGTTGACTGACTAGTGTCACTCATCACTTTTTTTTTCGTCTGGTATTTACCCCAGCAACCCACGAGACCTCGAGATTCTCCGTTGCTGACCAGCACTTTAACCGAACAGTGTTCCACTGCCTTGCCCTTCATAGGTCTTGTCGCTCCACCATATGCACGCTAAACCAATTAAATGACTTCATGACAGACAGCTGAGTATCTGATGGCGGCATGAAGCAGACGTGAAACTGGCACAAAGAATGAGGTGACAAAAGTCATGGAATAGCGATATGCACATATCCAGACGACCGTAGTATCGCGTACACAAGGTTTATAAGGCAATGCATTGGCAAAACGGTCATTTGTGCTCAGGTGATACATGTGAGGTTTCCGGCGTGATTATGTCCAGTGGCCGAGCGGTTCTAGGCGCTACAGTCTGGAAACGCGCGACCGCTACGGTCGCAGGTTCGAATCCTGCCTCGGGGATGGATGTGTGTGACGTCCTTAGATTAGTTAGGTTTAAGTAGTTCTAAGTTTTAGGGGACTGATGACCACAGCAGTTATGTCCCATACAGCTGAGAGCCATTTGATTATGGCTGCACAACAGGAAATAACAGACTTTGAACGCGCAATGGCTGTTAAGAGCTGGACACATGCGATATTCCATTTCGGAAACCGTTAGGGAATTCAGTATGCCGAGATCCACAGCGTCAGTAGTGTCCCGAGTACCAGATTTCAGGCATTACCTCTCACCACTGACAACGCAGTTGCCGACGGCCTTCACTTAGCGACAGACAGCAGCGGCGTTTACGTGGAATTGTCAGTGCTAACAGAGAAGCAACTTTGTGTGAAATAACCGCAGAAATCAATGTCGGACGTAAGACGAACGGATCCGTTCCGACAATGTGGTGAAATTTGGCATTACTGCGCTATGGCACAAGGTGACTAACGAGAGTTCCTTTGCTAACAACACGACATCGCCCGTAAGGCCTCTCCTGGGTTCAAAAATGGCTCTGAGCACTATGAGACTTAACATCTATGGCCACCAGTCCCCTAGAACTTAGAACTACTTAAACCTAACTAACGTAAGGACAGCACACAACACCCAGCCACCACGAGGCAACGAAAATCCCTGACCCCGCCGGGAATCGAACCCGGGGACCCGGGCGTGGGAAGCGAGAACGCTACCGCACGACCACGAGATGCGGGCACAAGCTGGTGGTGGCTCCATAATGGTGTGGGCTGCATCTACATGAAATGTACTGGGTCATCCGGATACTCGACTGCTTGGACGCCATTTGCAGCTTTTCATAGATACCATGTACCCAAACGATGTAATTTTTATAGACAATGCGCTATGTCACCGGGCCACAACTGTTCGTGATTCTGGACAATCCCAGCGAATGATTTGGCTACCCACATCGCCCGACATGAATCCCATAGAACATTTATGGGAGATAATTGCGAGGTTAATTCGTGCACAAAATCCTGCGCTGCCAAAACTTTTGAAATAATGGACGGCTATAGAGGCAGCATGACTCAACATTTCGGCAGGGGACTTCTAACGACTTGCTACGTCGATGTCACGTCGAGTTGCTGCACTAAGCCGAGCAAAGAGGCCCGACACGATATCAGGGGTATCACATGACTTCTGTCACCTCAGTGTCCTGTATACACACAGTAAGTAAATTTCGTTACTTGGTATCATTTCTGGTGTTAATTTCACGGCACAACAGTGTAGGTTGAAATAGCGTGTGCGGAGTGACACTATTTTATGATAAATAAAAGGAAAACGCTGAACAGTCTGTGCCGGTGAAGTCAGTTATAACGAAACGACATCGGCTTTATTGACATCGACAAGTGCAACAAGGGAGAGTGACGAAAATATTTTTAGTTTCGTTCCAAATAGAGCTTCTAAGTACTAGTTTGTTTCCCGAGAGATCAGAAACAGTCAGACGCACGGTATCGCAGCGCCGACGAATGGTGAAGACAGCCAATATAACGGTGTGCTATAAACACAGTCACCTGCTAGATCCGGGACGCCTTGACCAGTGTATACTCGTATCACGCTGCAAAGGTACTGAAACTGACCTATAATAAACAATAACATTCTTACTATGAGAGAAAATAATTTCAGATGCCCTTGACACCTTAACAGTATCCCATCATGGCGGTAACATCATCATAATGGTATTTCTATGTTGTGTCTGCTCATACTCAGACAACATCGCTTTTGCGCAGCGCAACACCAAAATCCATACACAATAAGATCTGGATACCTCGGAGCCCAATCAACGACAGCGTAATGTCTGACATTTAATTCTAAGTGTAGCAAGTCGCAACGTTCATGGCGTACATCAGTAACGCCCAGTCTCACTGCCAGTTATTCGAGAAATTCCTATTTCCGAAATTTCCATGTTCCAGATTATTGTAGGACGCTTGTACTGAATTAATTTACTCTTATTCACCTCATACTAGATACTGACAGACCACTTTTATAGTGTGCTTCAGTAACCGCAAGAAAATTTTCGTTCTAATAGCGGTCAATTGAAGAGTTTTATACCATCAGAAGTGGTAGATTTAATTAATCAACAGTTTGGTTATCATCTTTTTTATAGAATTTCAGCTGCGTTAAGGGAATCTTAGAGGGAAACCGAGGGATGAGTACACTAAACAGATTCGTAAGGATGTAGGTTGCAGTAGGTACTGGAAGATGAAGAAGCTTGCACAGGATAGAGTAGCATGGAGAGCTGCAACAAACCAGTCTCCGGACTGAAGACTACGACAACAACAAGGGCATCTCTTTCGTACAAGTGCCCAAGCTGTCGCTCCATACTTCAAACAGAAATCACTTTCATTCAAATTATCTTTCCAGTATTTCGGTCAACCGTTTGGTATTTTCTATGGAAACTATGGGCACACCCACGTCGAAATCTGGTGGCGGCACGCGATTCAGCGACTTAAATGAATGGAATGCTTTTTAACCCGTCAAGTTGCTAACAAGTTACGTAAGTTTTGGAGACTGTGTGAGCGCGTATTTTTTGATTTTCGTCTGTCTCTGGACTCATTTAACGACAAAGTACGGCTGTTCACTTCGTTCCTCATCGTGCTCACTGATCTCATCTTCCTGCAGCAATTGAAGGTTCTTCCAAAGCTTTACTCAGTTTTTGTCCGTTGCAACATACACTGCAGCTATCTGGATGGCAATATCCACTGCTCCCCTCTCCTTGTGTTTGAAAAGCTTATCAGCTCCACACCTCACCTTCGACGCGACTGTTGATTTTCACATCTGCGGTAAACTAACACAGGAAAGAACGCAAGTGTATGTGTGTGAGTACCAGATACACCGCAGCAAGAGGTGCTAGCTGTGTTCTGTAAACACAATGTACAACCCACCGTTTCGTTCGAGTGACGTAGTTACACCTCAAAGCAACGTGTTTACGACGCTTCTCGTGGTCTTGTTAAAGGAGGAACGTTGAAGTTTAACGAGATCGTTAGAGGGGACGCACAAACTCGGACTGGGAAGGGAAATCGGCAATGTCCTTTCAGAAGTACTGCCCCGGATTTTCCTTTGAGTGAGAAACGTTGATATCAATGGCCGGATGGTGATCTCAATCACCTCCCTCGGTAATACAAGTTCCACTGCACGAACTAGCTAGGCGCTGTATCTTGGGTGCAAGTCCAATGCTACTGCTAGATTTCTTGGCACTACTGAAATTCACATCTTTTATTCCCATTCATCGAAATTGCGAAGCATGGCAGGAATTGCACTGGCCAGTGTGTTGAATACTTTATATCTCTCATGAAGCACCTCGCGGCACTATTTAAAACTGCTCAGCGATACTAAAAATAACCAAGCTGCTTTAAATGAAGATTATACACAGACATGAAGAAAAGCCAGGTAACATAATGTAAGAGTAAGTTCGTTTCCTTAACCTTCTGAAACAGATCAGAAGCAATAACAAAGCTACCAGCAGAGGCAGTAAACACAAGAACATATTAACATAATTTAATTCAATTTTGGCCTCGTAGCCGGTTCTCTACAATTTACCGCAGCAGTATCGAACCATAAGTTCATTGTACACTTATTTTGACACCACCCATTAACCATTTGTAATTGTAACTGGTTGCGGAAATACAGACAACTTCTGAAATAAATATTGAATACGACAATGTACACTCCTGGAAATTGGAATAAGAACACCGTGAATTCATTGTCCCAGGAAGGGGAAACTTTATTGACACATTCCTGGGGTCAGATACATCACATGATCACACTGACAGAACCACAGGCACATAGACACAGGCAACAGAGCATGCACAATGTCGGCACTAGTACAGTGTATATCCACCTTTCGCAGCAATGCAGGCTGCTATTCTCCCATGGAGACGATCGTAGAGATGCTGGATGTAGTCCTGTGGAACGGCTTGCCATGCCATTTCCACCTGGCGCCTCAGTTGGACCAGCGTGAGACGACGCTTCATCCAGTCCCAAACATGCTCAATGGGGGACAGATCCGGAGATCTTGCTGGCCAGGGTAGTTGACTTACACCTGCTAGAGCACGTTGGGTGGCACGGGATACATGCGGACGTGCATTGTCCTGTTGGAACAGCAAGTTCCCTTGCCGGTCTAGGAATGGTAGAACGATGTGTTCGATGACGGTTTGGATGTACCGCGCACTATTCAGTGTCCCCTCGACGATCACCAGAGGTGTACGGCCAGTGTAGGAGATCACTCCCCACACCATGATGCCGGGTGTTGGACCTGTGTGCCTCGGTCGTATGCAGTCCTGATTGTGGCGCTCACCTGCACGGCGCCAAACACGCATACGACCATCAATGGCACCAAGGCAGAAGCGGCTCTCATCGCTGAAGACGACACGTCTCCATTCGTCCCTCCATTCACGCCTGTCGCGACACCACTGGAGGCGGGCTGCACGATGTTGGGGCGTGAGCGGAAGACGGCCTAACGGTGTGCGGGACCGTAGCCCAGCTTCATGGAGACGGTTGCGAATGGTCCTCGCCGATACCCCAGGAGCAACAGTGTCCCTAATTTGCTGGGAAGTGGCGGTGCGGTCCCCTACGGCACTGCGTAGGATCCCACGGTCTTGGCGTGCATCCGTGAGTCGCTGCGGTCCGGTCCCAGGTCGACGGGCACGTGCACCTTCCGCCGACCACTGGCGACAACATCGATGTACTGTGGAGACCTCACGCCCCACGTGTTGAGCAATTCGGCGGTACGTCCACCCGGCCTCCCGCATGCCCACTATACGCCCTCGCTCAAAGTCCGTCAACTGCACATACGGTTCACGTCCACGCTGTCGCGGCATGCTACCAGTGTTAAAGACTGCGATGGAGCTCCGTATGCCACGGCAAACTGGCTGACACTGACGGCGGCGGTGCACAAATGCTGCGCAGCTAGCGCCATTCGACTGCCGACACCGCGGTTCCTGGTGTGTCCGCTGTGCCGTGCGTGTGATCATTGCTTGTACAGCCCTCTCGCAGTGTCCGGAGCAAGTATGGTGGGTCTGACACACCGGTGTCAATGTGTTCTTTTTTCCATTTTCAGGAGTGTATGTTGCTGATGCTTTACTCGCCACATGCTGCGCATGAGTTATGGCTTCTTTATATGGCCAATATATGGCTGAAAACCGGCGTGGTTCAAAATGTAGTCGGCGTGTGTTTAAAAGAAATAAAAAGAAGTGTATAATAAGTTGAATCAATTTTCTCCACAGTTATTTGTCTTTCGAAAGACTGTCAGTGATGGGTCTATTCACTAAAATATCGAAAAACATTTGTCACTAAGTTCACAGTTTCCGCCGTCACTTGCCAGAACATATTCACAAATTAATTACAGAAGTAGTTTTGGATTTACACAACACTGTACAAAAGACTAAAAAAATGGCTCTGAGCACTATGGGACTTAACATCTGAGGTCATCAGTCACTTAGAACTACTTAAATCTAACTAACCTAAAGACATCACACACATCCATGCCCGAGGCAGGATTCGAACCTGCGACTGTAGCGGTCGCGCGGTTCCAGACTGAAGCGCCTAGAACCGCTCGGCCACACCTATAAAAACTCGGTCCAGAGATTTTTAGATAATTATGCTGCGACAGTGACAACCCAACGTAAAACGAAGAGCACTTTTCAGGAGGGCAGCACGCTCCTACGTATTAAGAAATATATAGTTTTATATGCAATATCAGGTGACCGTGACATAACTAGATGAGAGGAGTCTCATTATACTTACCCTGAATTTTGCTGTCAGGGTAGAATCATTCCGTAATTTAATCGTGTAAGTCACTGCACTAATACTTTACGGAGGAAAAATGATTGCGGGGATACGTCATTCACCGCATTTTATATCAAATGATTCTAAGTAACGTCGTATTACTATACAGATACGAGCTAACTGACTAACCATAGTGTAGCAATGCTTACTTTCTTTCCGACAAGCAGTTCTCGTTGCATAGTCGCAAAAAAACATTTCTACAAATGATTTGTATCGTTACTTCATGACAATGGCTACAAAAACCCACAATCTGTTCGCATCAGAATAAAGGTGTCCACAGTGCCCAACAAGTAAGTGATTTATTCGCGACTTCTTCTCTTTATACTAAGTGAAGGTAAAAGTAACAAAAGTAACGAACAAAAAGTTATGTGGTTCAGTCTGTCATAGGGACCGGGACACGGGAACTATAAATATTTTCATTACGATGATGGAGTTCGTTCCCCGTCATCTGCACAAGTATAAAATATTCATGGATTACATGTTAAAAATTGTTCTAATGGCTGAAGGCTGCAACTCAAACTTTGCTGAACAGGCAGAAACGTTTTTCTCTGGCCGTGGCGTGTCCGCTTTCTCTTTGTTTTCATTAAAATGATGACCCATGTGCGCGGCACGAGCATCTGGCGGAGAGTCCAATGTGCAATTCAGATTTCCTCCATTTCCTATGCGTTCCACTGTGGAAAAACGGGGGAAAAAAATCCCACCGAGTCGTAGGAAATGAAACGTGTCGACCGGCGAACACAGAGATAGCAGCTGGAAGGACTGCACAAAGGTTCGCTAGCAGAACAATTCTCCATGTTGGGAGGACCAGCCAGATCTTTCACTTTTTTTTTTTTTTTTTTTTTTTTTGGCCACCGAGGCAGCCTCTTGCAGCCGCTACTGCACTTAATGTTATACCGAAGCAGAGCGAAAACGCACATATAAGGTCTCATGTTATACCGAAGCAGAGCGAAAACGCACATATAAGGTCTCAAGTTCCAGCAATTGAATGTAATGGGTTATAGTCCATGTACAAGGGGGTCAACGAAAATTCATGAAATACTGCTGAGATCATGAAAATCTACTGCGTTACACAACGTATCTGCGGGGAAAGGGCGACTATGACCATCCGACCTCTGGCACAAAGAATGTCGCAGTAGTTTGTATTTTCTTCTGAGCATTAGAACTATGTGATACAGTACGGGAGATGTGGCGAACATACAAGGGCTCACTACTCAGTTGTGACAGTCACAGGTATAATATGAGAAAAATACCACACAGCAAATACTAGAGGGAAATGCATTTTATTTTATAAGAGCCATTGAAGTGCAACTTTTCCTGTCATCAACTTGGAAGGCTGCTGGTGGGACTGAAGTGAAAACAGTGACAAGACAGCCCTTTCCGTGGCCTTAGAAGCAATGCACTGCAATTTGAAACTGAAGTTCCTTCTTCGCTTTTGCTTAGTGTTCTAGTTCTACTTCCGAGGAGGTCGTGGGATTGCTGTCCGATTTCATAAGGCGGCGAGGAGAGGGGGGAGGAAGTATTTATCATCATCAAGGACCAGTTTCTCTGTCAGTGCACGAAATAATTTAGAAAACCAACAAAAAAACTTGTCCAAGAATTACTGTAGTACTAATAATGCAATCAATTTATGTTCAAAAGAGCCCCAAGTGAGAAAGATGTTTGGTAGTTTTGATTTCTTCCAATATACGTGTTTTTAGGGGTGCTGAATATGTACCAGATTTTCTAGCACAATTTTGTGGCGCAACAGTGAAAAAAGTGGTAAAAAGGTAAATTCACTTCTGGCGATATTTTGCTTATAACTCTGATACTATCAACTTTTCGTAAATAGCCTCACTAATCAAAATGCAAGTACATCAAATTTCCTATAGATTTCACGAAGTAAGCTTTTTTTCTCAGATGAACCGTTCGGGTTATAGCGCTAGCGGAAGATCGACGTATTCTGTATGCCTCCATAAAAAACAAAGTTTCTCCACTCCAAAACAATTTATTACTAAAGGCAGTAGCTCAGTGAATTTCTCCTGTTTTAAGTTGAATACAATGTAGACTGGTTTCATTTGTTATACCATCTCCAGTACTAAACATTCAGCTGATGAGCTCCGAGAATTTTTGCGTTACCTCTTTTTTGTCAGTGGGTACGAGATGAAGAAAGGAACAAAATCAAGCTTGTACAATGATACATCGAGGGACGGTTTTTGTTTCAACAGGTCAAATGGCATCACGATTAGACGCATGCACAGATTTTCAGGAGTCGTGTATCGTACGTCAAGTTAACCTGCAAAGCCAATGCCGTTGTCATTTTCGACAGCTACCCTGACGCAACTTGTGAAAGCACAAGAGCACAGAACGACTGGGAAAAGTGTAAAGAAAATATACGGAATCCATCGTGCCCATTGTCCCACAGAAAGTTTCCTTGCACACTCGAAAACAGGAGCCCATTGATACCTATGCTAACGGAAAAATCTGATGATGCAAAAACTGATTCACAGAAAGCTATGGAGAACGCTGACATCCTAATTATCCCCAACAGTCCTTATGTCGGCGCTTTCAAATGAATATGCGACAGAAGTGGAAGTAAGATATTGACCTACTGATTTTGATTGGCCTGTGAAGCCCTGATATGGAGAATGTCTTCTTTTAAAACAAGGAACAGAAAAAGTATGTCAAAGCTTACACAAGCTTCATATTGCCGCTGACAAAACCCTATCAGGCTATATACTGTTCCTAGAAGCGAGGAGTGCTTTTGGCCTCAATTCTGCATAGTTTAATAAGGGGAAACTCAAGTTTCTCAAAACCATGCAGAAGAACAATTACTTGCAACGAATCATTAACGCTTTGGAACAGTGATGACTCATGAAAAATTGTACCACTGAGTTACGATGTGGTTGCCTATAGCCTTTTGCCTTACACGAATAGTAAGCGTAACTAAATACACACGTCAAAAAGAGTTTTGCATCATCTCGGTTCCGAGAGTTCCGGAACCTGTACAGAAAACTGGAATAGAGATCAACATAAACATCAGTTCCAACCCCACACTGCGTGTCGTACCACCGTACATCGGGACCTTCAGAGGTCGTGGTCCACACTGCTGTACACACCTGTACGTCTAGCATGTCCTCTTGCATTGATGCCTGCCTGTATTCGTCGTGACGTACTATCCACTAGTTCATCAAGGCGCTGTTGGTCCAGATAGTCCCCACTCCTCAACGGCGATTCGGCGTAGAGCCCGAAGAGTGGTTGGTCGGTCACGTTGTCCATAAACAGACTCTTTCAATCTATCCTAGTCATGTTCGATAGGGTCCATGTCTGGAGAACATGCTGGCCACTCTAGTCGAGCGACGAAGGAAGTCATACACAAGATATGCACGATTGGGAGGGGGGGGGGGGCGAATTGTCCATGAAGACTAATGCCTCACCAATATCCTGCCGATATGGTTGTAATATCGGTCGGAGAATGGAATTCACGTATCGCCCAGCCGTTACGGCGCCTTCCATGACCACCAGCGGCGTACGTCGGCCCCACATAAAGGACCTCGCCATGGACATCAGGAGTGAAGTTGTGCATCAAGCAGCCTATTGGGGACAGTTTCAGTCGTAACCAGACGTCCTGTGGCTGCACGAAAAGTGTTATTCAACATGGCAGCATTGCTGTCGGGTTGCCTCCGAGACATAATCCGTAGGTAGTGGTCATCCACTACGGTAGTAGCCCTTGGTCGACCTGAGCGAGGCATGTCATCGACATTCCTGTCTCTCTGTATCTCCTCCATGTCCAAACAACATCGCTTTGGTTCACTCCGAGACGCCTGGACACTTCCCTTGTTGCGAACCCTTCCTGGTACTACGCAATAATGCGGACGCGATCGAACCGCGGTATTGACCGTCTAGGCATGGCTGAACTACAGACAACACGAGCCGTGTATGTCATTTATGGTGGAATGACTGGAACTAATCGCCTGTCTGACCAGCTCCGTCTAATAGGAGCTGCTCATGCATGGTAGTTTACATCTTTGGGCTGGTTTGGTGATATCTCTGAACAGTCAAAGGGACTGTGTCTGTGATACAATGAACACAGTCTACGTCTATCTTCAGGAGTTCTGGGAACTGGGCTGATGCAAAACTTCCGTGATGTGTGTGTATTCATTTTACTTGTCCAAACTGAGCTGTTTAAATATATTAAAATTTTATAATTAATCGTTCAACATTGCGAGGAATAAAATTTAATACATGATGGCAGCAGTGGCAGTCTAACCTGAGTCGACAAATTCCGAATCCAGGCATTTAGCCAGTAGGCTATGTAACTGTTGTGTATACCGCTGCTCGAAAATCCTTCATATTCTACGCTTAGAGAACTTTAGTGCTACTGGCGTGTTTAAGCGTCCTGTTCCATCGACCCTCTCACTGCTACGCAGGAGTGACTTCACCACCTCTGAATAAAAAGATTTCGAGTAGTCATCATAAAATATACTTGCCTCTTTACGTGCTACAATTTGTACAAAGGGCGTTCAGAAAGTTTTCACAGTCGTCTAAATTTTTTATTTTTTTGCAGGAGGAGAATGAAATTTTTTGTGAAGATACTTGGAAGATTTAGCTGTAAGTTGGTATATAAAAGTATTTTCTTTTATTTACAGGTGAGCCATAATGGACCATGAAGTAGATGTCAGGTTGCGACAACGGTAAGTCATGGAGTTCCTCTTCAAGACCGGCCATGACTCTGGCACATCGATTCACAGGAAGTTGCTTCCTGTTTATGGGGAGAACACAATGACTTGCAGCAGTATCCAGTGGTGGTTGCAGAGGTTTAAAGAAGGTAATTTCTCTCTACTGGACGCTCCACGATGCGGTAGACCATCGACGGCAGTGAGTGATGTGAATAAGGAGACCATTGATCAAATCATCGAAAAGATTTTTCTGTACCCTAGTGACTGTACCAGTGATACCACACTACCCAATGACAAACGTGTCATTTCAGAAAGCTGTCGTGTCGTCACACATCTCTCATTTTGGATGATTTGATCAATGGTATTATTCACATCATTCACTGCCGTCGATTGTCTACCGCATCGTGGATTGTCCAATAGAGAGAAATCACCTTCGTTAAATCTCTGCAACCACCGCTGGGTACTGCTGCGATCCACTGTGTCCTCCCCATAAACAGGGAGCAATTTCCTGTGAATCGATGTAGCAGAGTCATCGCCAGTTTTTAAGAGGAACTCCATCACCGACCGTTGTCGCAACCTGGCATCTACTCCACAGTCCATTATGGCTCACCTGTAAATAAAATATTTCTATATACCAACATACAGGTACATGCTCCAAGCATGTTTAGAAAAAATTTCATTCTCCTCCAGCAAAAAAATAAAAAATCAGAAGACTGTATAAAACGTTTTGAAACCCCCCCCCCCCCCTTGCAAAACACGCAGTTTCGACACCTTTAACCGTTTATGAAATATGACGACGGTTATGACGACAGGTTGCACTGATGCACAGTGACAGAAACCGGCACGTCGCATGCGACCGTCCGATTGATATAAAAACCAGTATCTTTAGAATGAATTGAGGTATCTTTCTGCCCTCCCTTTTAAACAAAATTACGATACCTTATCTACATTTCGAACAAAGTAATATTTGAGCTAAAACCAATTATATGCAAAGTTTACGCAATGCCTTTTTGCATCCGCACTCTCTTTAAAATTTCGTGGTATGCTACTTAATCTGATGCAGCAAGTAATTATGACGAGTCCTTTATCGAGTGATGATATCAAACTATAAGATGTGTGAAAATCGATTTTCTTCATTACACTATTTTCTTAATATCAGATGGTAAGTATTTCATAGCAGCTGGAACGCCATCTACACAGATAGCAGTATTAGGAGAGCAGTACGGCAACAACAAAGCCGCACTCCGCATGAAATGTAGAGAGCGCGTCAGTAGCAGTCGAAGGGTTAAAGTACGTAACTAATAGTTTAGCGCTGTGAGGAATACAATGAAATAAAAAAAGAATGTTAGTAGCAGCGGGATTCAAACCCAAGCCAGCAAACTACCAGTATGTACGCTAAATCACTCAGCCACAGCAACGTTCTGAGAAGTGCTTCGCAAACACCTCTTATATTCTACGCTTGGACAATAATTCACAGGAAGTACCCAACGAAGAATACTAACCTGGTGATGTGAGCAACGTATCACCTTCAGCGCCAGGCAGGCATGACTGTCACATCAGAGCATGCGCAGTCGAAAACAGATAGTTGTGTTCATTTTCTGGGTTGATCGTAGCACTGCTTAACGTCATTTCAGCACTTTACACTAGTATCTAATTATCGCGCGGAGAGCGCGACAAAACATGTTTTCGTCAATTTTATTTGCAGACCAGCACGCATTCGAAGAGAACTGGAGTAATTTTAGTGCCACTATCATGCACAGCAGGAAGAGACTGCCAAAGCAAGAAACGTGTTTCTCATGACGGTAAGGGACAGGACATGAGACTAGCATGAACGATTTCAGATGCAGGCATTACGTATCTTCATCGTGCCAAAGTAAAACCATCATTACCTCATTACACACCAACTGTAACTGCTGCACGAGAACATTACTGAAAGTTAATTTTCAGATGTATCAGCGGTCATTTGGTCAAACCACACTTGACGAGCAACGAAGGGAGCCGAACGAGAGAGGAAGGAAAACAACAAGGAGTAGCCTCTTGCCAGTGCCACTTTGAACCCTGCACCTGACTTGATACTCCGCCACATTTCTTGTAAATGCAATGAAATTGTGGATGCAGGAAAATATGTCCCCATTTCTGCTCGATCGGCATATAGTGCTAAGGGCTGTGTGAAAACGTCAAGCATCCGGAGGACACCACTGACATAGACGGTGAAGTGAACAAAGAAAGAGACCGAGAGCAGATTGAAGAAAGACGCTTACACGATGAGGGAGGTATGTCTACACTCTCAGTCTATTTTGTAATCATTCGTCTCTCCTTGATACGTGATCACAAGTTGTTCTCTCACCGCCGCTTCCAATTCCCAGATGAACAAGCCGCAACGCTGACAAAAGAACAACCCGCGTTCTCGTTTCCCGAGCACGGGGGCCCTAGTTCGACTCCCGGAGGGGTAAGGGATTTTCACCTGCCTAGAGATGACATGACTGGGTGTTTGTGTTGTCCTGATCATGTCATCATCACTCATGAAAGTGGCGAGACTGGACTGAGCAAAGGTTGGGAATTGTACGGGCGCTGATAACCGCGCATTTGCGCGCCTCAGAAACCAATCACCATCATCATCATCATTATCATCAGAACAGCCCAACGAATCTCTGCCAGAACCTCTCACACGACCCTCTAAACAATAATGGCTAATGAAACTTTTGCCTTTATAATGATATAATACAGCGAATCTGAACCTGTGTGGAGCGTGATAACACTAAATGAGGGGCATGTGCTTATCAAAAAGTAAAAAATATGAAACAAAAAAATGATTAATTCACTGAGGAAAGCAAGGCAAAATACACTCTGCCACAATAAAAAAAAATTACAATTCACATTTACACCGATATATATTGTACTTACCGACACGAATGTATCAATTCTGCACAATGCATTTCATAATTACCTTTTCAATACTGTATTAAAAATAAGTTTAGTAATTATTAGTGACTATTGGGCAGTAGAACAAAAGTTTTTAGAATGAAATAAACCATTAACTTTTCGCGCACTACCTGCAACAGAGACCAATGGAAGGCCATCGATTCTGGTCTTGTCAATGTACCATATCGATGTTGTGAAATAGCACTACATTTCCTTCTTCTTGGTAATATGTAAAATTTGGAACTTTGTGGTTTTGGGTCACCACAATTAGTGTTCCTTTTTAAAAGCTGTCGAGAGCAAACCACTGCTCTGAATGATGTCAAGTATCAACTGTAAATTATTGACGCAGGGGAAAACATCATGTAACAAAAGAAAATTTGACAAATACACTCCTGGAAATGGAAAAAAGAACACATTGACACCGGTGTGTCAGACCCACCATACTTGCTCCGGACACTGCGAGAGGGCTGTACAAGCAATGATCACACGCACGGCACAGCCGACACACCAGGAACCGCTGTGTTGGCCGTCGAATGGCGCTAGCTGCGCAGCATTTGTGCACCGCCGCCGTCAGTGTCAGCCAGTTTGCCGTGGCATACGGAGCTCCATCGCAGTCTTTAACACTGGTAGCATGCCGCGACAGCGTGGACGTGAACCGTATGTGCAGTTGACGGACTTTGAGCGAGGGCGTATAGTGGGCATGCGGGAGGCCGGGTGGACGTACCGCCGAATTGCTCAACACGTGGGGCGTGAGGTCTCCACAGTACATCGATGTTGTCGCCAGTGGTCGGCGGAAGGTGCACGTGCCCGTCGACCTGGGACCGGACCGCAGCGACGCACGGATGCACGCCAAGACCGTAGGATCCTACGCAGAGCCGTAGGGGACCGCACCGCCACTTCCCAGCAAATTAGGGACACTGTTGCTCCTGGGGTATCGGCGAGGACCATTCGCAACCGTCTCCATGAAGCTGGGCTACGGTCCCGCACACCGTTAGGCCGTCTTCCGCTCACGCCCCAACATCGTGCAGCCCGCCTCCAGTGGTGTCGCGACAGGCGTGAATGGAGGGACGAATGGAGACGTGTCGTCTTCAGCGATGAGAGTCGCTTCTGCTTTGGTGCCAATGATGGTCGTATGCGTGTTTGGCGCCGTGCAGGTGAGCGCCACAATCAGGACTGCATACGACCGAGGCACACAGGGCCAACACCCGGCATCATGGTGTGGGGAGCGATCTCCTACACTGGCCGTACACCTCTGGTGATCGTCGAGGGGACACTGAATAGTGCACGGTACATCCAAACCGTCATCGAACCCGTCGTTCTACCATTCCTAGACCGGCAAGGAAACTTGCTGTTCCAACAGGACAATGCACGTCCGCGTGTATCCCGTGCCACCCAACGTGCTCTAGAAGGTGTAAGTCAACTACCCTGGCCAGCAGATCTCCGGATCTGTCCCCCATTGAGCATGTTTGGGACTGGATGAAGCGTCGTCTCACGCGGTCTGCACGTCCAGCACGAACGCTGATCCAACTGAGGCGCCAGGTGGAAATGGCATGGCAAGCCGTTCCACAGGACTACATCCAGCATCTCTACGATCGTCTCCATGGGAGAATAGCAGCCTGCATTGCTGCCAAAGGTGGATATACACTGTACTAGTGCCGACATTGTGCATGCTCTGTTGCCTGTGTCTATGTGCCTGTGGTTCTGTCAGTGTGATCATGTGATGTATCTGTCCCCAGGAATGTGTCAATAAAGTTTCCCCTTCCTGGGACAATGAATTCACGGTGTTCTTATTTCAATTTCCAGGACTGTATATGGCGCTACAAGCATCAGAATGTGTGTTGTATCCATGGACCCAACCAACCAACCAACCACCAACCAACCAACCAACCAACCAATTAACTCGCGCACGCGCGCCCTGACCGTGACATCACTGGCCACAGTTCCTGTCGCGGCCGTCGTCGTCTCAGGGCGTTACCGCCGACGGAAGAGGTCGCGCCATGGCTGAGCTCGGATCCGCAGCACCCTCGGCCTTTTGCATATGAGGAGGAGCGCTGGCCCCGAGACGGACAGTCTATTGTCCATTTCTATTGCTAGCCTTTCGTGGAGTTCATAGTGGAGCCATTGCAGTGTGATATTTGCTATTGTATTCGACTAGGTTCAGTACACGGATTACTCTTGGATATTACTAGGACTTGTATTGCTGGTGCACGTTTGGTCAGAAATAAAGATCTCTCTTCATTCTAGCTGGCGCAATTCTTGTCAATTATTTTTCGGCCAACAGACATAGCTACATATTGGTCACTACCCACGCTTTATGCAGTTTGTGGTGGCTGCCCCAAAAGTACCGCCGAGGACCTTGTGTTTGGGAGCCGTCACAAAAATATGCACACCAACTGATGTGCGACACACGACCGTTCCTCGGTTTGCGTCCGAGACGCCCAACGTTACTGTCTTCATAAAGGCTCGCGCACTGCTATTAAAGATCTTTTACGAGAACGGTAACTCAGTGCCAGTAGCTCTGCAGAAGTTACGGACCCTCAAGGCTATGAAAAAACACTGGTCCAATGACTGCCACGGGCCTGGACAAAATGATTACAAAATTCGAAGAGACATGTTCTTTTGAAGAGTACAGTGGCAAGGGAAGGAAAGCAGTTGATCTGACGTCTGTCGAAGAGGAGGCCGCAGCATTGCACGAGCGGTGGTATGCAAACATGCAGTGCACGGGGGATTGCCCGAACGTTGGACATACCTGCGAACAGAGTGCATAAAATCTTACGAAACATCCTGCATTGCTGTCCACACAAGATGAGAAATGTTCGGGCGTTGCTTCTTGCTGACCTGCCACCAAGACATATGTTCGCTCTGGAATTTCTTGCTCGCATTGATGTGGACAATGAATGGACATGGAACATTTTCATCTCTAACGACATGCCTGCGCGCACAATTGCAAGATACGAACAACGGAGAATCTGCACGCGCCTCCACCGGTAGCACTTCATTCTACAAAGGTGACTGTGTGGTGCGGGTTGACGATATCGTTTATCGTAGGGCACTATTTTTATTTCGAGGAGATCAGTCCTGCGGGTCCTCTTACCTGTACCGTCGCTATGGTAGTCTTTGGCGCATCAACGTCATTCCAACATTTCAACTGCCTGGTTGTGTGGAGGACGATCATTTTTATGCATTTAATCAGAGTAACTTCTGGCTGTAGTGTGATGGGAAAGGTGTTGTGTTCAGTACTCCAATTACGAACTTAGCTGAATTGGCAGGCACGCACTGCTCAACGCACTATGAACGAGACCCGAGAGACAAACCGGTCTGTTGGGGAACATATGTTCAGTATGGTGTCCATCGTTTTCTGCCACAGGTATAAATCGAGAGAGAATGTCTTGCGTCCGTCTCACGACAGTTATAAACCAATATAATAATGTTTTTTATGTGGTTTTTGATCTCAGGACAGCCAAAACCCGATTTTTCCGATCTATGTGGTACGACATTGCAGTGGTGGATGGGCTTACCTAAGTAACAGTGCGACAACTGTTGACTGCCAAATGTGTTAAGTAATTCGCATTGACAGTACGGACGGTGTAATCGTAAACACAAACCACAGTAGTAGTACTCCAATTCATTTGTCATTTGTAACTGACGATAAGACGCTTACAGCGCCATCTACTCGTATAAAATTTTCGTATTCTTTTGTGTCCCATGACGTTTCTCCCTGCGTCAATAATATGCTGTCCAAATATGACGCCATTATGAACAGTGGTTCTCTTTGTACAGCGTTTTCAAGTTTTTTCGTTAGAATTTTAACCTTTTCGCAATTTTGGATTAAATTAAATAAATCCAGTCTACTCTGGCATGTACAATAACAGTTGTTCCATGTTCCAAATAAAAGAAATGTCTGTTGCAGTATTTATTGATTAACAACGCGTTTCGCGCTCTCCGCGGATCATCAGATTAAATTAAAAAGGCAGTGGTTGCCGCATTAGTCAGGATTAAAAGCCATGGCGGTAGTCCCCTTAGTTAATATCAAACGATGCCGCCATGGCTTGTGCCTTCAGCTTTTAACTTCGTCTGATAATGCACTAATACCTCTAAACGTATCATTAATCAATATTCATAAACTAATTTGAAATTATGTAGTTTCTGAAAAAGATTACCTGTACCTCTACGTAATTATACTAACTGAGTGAGGTATATGCAGGGAACGGGAGAAATTAACTACACGACAGGCGTCAATGATAAATTAGACTTTTGGAATGGAAAAGTCAATTTTTAACTAGTGCTCGAGCCCAAACGATTCGTCGGAGAAAACACCTGGACAGTAAAATTGTATGTACTTTCACTTTGTATGTACTTTCACTTTGTATGTACTTTCACTTTGTATGTACTTTCACTTTGTATGAGTATTTTCTTTACGAAAAGTTGTTACTTTTAGAGCTATTAGCAAAAAACCGCCAAACATGAGATTTTTACCTTTTTGTATTGTTTCCAATGATGCGTCAAGAAATTTTGTTAACGAACTTTCGATTCGAATTCAGCGTGAAAAAAAAAAGTATAGACTGGACGAAATCAAACAATCCCAAAACTTACCTGGTAGAAACACAATTTGACTGCAGTAGTATTTCTTGTTAAAACTGAGAGTTGCAAATGTTTTGTTAAAGAAGGTAACAAAATTTCTCAAGAATTCTCTGTAAGAGTTTACGACAAGGGTGTTCATTGGCACTGACTTTATCTGAAATGTACACTGAGTAAGTTGTACAGAGCTGAAAGGGGAAGTGCTGTGGAATGTGAATCTCTGTAGGACATGGAAAACTGTATACTTTGCACTTCGTCGATGACCATATCCTGATAGCGGGATTCGAAGACGTCTACTGCTACATGTTGAGGTAACTGCACGAACTGTATCAAAATGGGGTCCGACAAATACACAAAACACATGATGGTGAAACTGACAAGATTTGGACGTAGGATTCTGCAAAATTAACTAGGTCAGTACATTTAAATACTTGGGCGTCACTTTCACAATAAATGGAAGAAGTACGAATGGCATCACAAATAAAATGGGGCAAGGGAAAAAGAGTAATTGGCTAACTTCTCTCTTTGCTACGGAGTGACAAAATTAAGAAGAGAACAAAGGTCTACTCCTGATACTAGGGCAACTAATCACAGCTCCAATCACAAATCAACGAGAAATATCTACTGAAGACTGAAACTCTCTCCATCATGAAAGAGAAATTAAACGTTTGAACAAGCACATACATGGAACATGTTTACTGTGAAACTGCCGAAATGAGTACCGTGTTGTTGGCCACGTTTTCATGAAGTGTGAAGAATAGAGTAACTATTTCTCGAGATTTATACCACTGCACAAACTATTCGCAAGCAGAACTGATATCCACCTGCAGTTGCAGCCACTGACTTGTACAGACTGACTTTTTTTTTAAATCCCAACTCACGTTAGAAATTAAATTGTGTCTTATAATAACTTTACAAAATTCACAAATCTGGATAAGCCAAAATTTCGCAACGCACTACATAGTTCTGCGTTACACGCGACACACAGTTGGCTAACTTTGTTGAAAACGTGGTGCAAAAAAACAATATTGTGGTTCAAGTTCGTAATAAAATACAGCAACCCGAAGAGAATATTTTCAAACATTTGAAGAACACACACAGTTTTACGCCAGTCATCTTATTTCCAACGCTTTAAAAATACTACGAAATAATTGGCATACAATTTCACACAGCGTTATTACTTTCAATTCGAAATTTTTGGAAGGTTAGTTCCCCCACCTCACCCACAGACAATAGAGGATGTGGTGCAGGACCCGTAGTATGTGGTGTATGGATAAAGCGCCCTACGAGACAACCGAAGACGAACGCACAGACCCAAATTATCGAAATTTATGACAGTGCCACTTATTTGAGGTGACCATAAAAACTGCTTACACTGTGTGTGTCAATAGTCAATACGGTAGAGACAGTAATAAATGAAAAATCTAGGTCCCAGCGCTAGATAACATGTACGACCGGCTAAACACACGCACTCCTATTTGACCTGCCGCATCGAGATCATATCAGTTGCGTGACCCTAATTTTCACATCTTTAACAACACGCCACGACTGAAGTGCTGCATTAATTCACAATGCGCCATCAACAGCCAACGCGACATCCCGTAACCGAAAAATTTCTGGAGGGCAACAGCGCTATTTTTGAGATATATATCTATCTGCAGGCGTAATCACTCGCTCATATTAAAATGCCACGTCCTTAGCTGAACATTTCAGACTCACGATGCACCCAAGGCAAGACTTCCACAAAACAGCCCCATCGGTAGCACCCCGGAAGTAAACATGATAACGAAGTCAGATCTACCTTCAAATGAAACGTCACGAACATTTCACAATAGCAGCAAGAAAGACAACTCCCTCCTTTAACAGATTGTGCTTCCCAAAGCGGAAAGCCAGCGGAACGTGTTGCGAAAACATCTACGACGATTTGGTTCACATGGCGGAAGGTTCTGCGCTGTGGTCTCAGCAGATAATTATTTACTGAACCGGAAAAAAAAAGTTCAAATGGCTCTGAGCACTATGGGGCTTAACTTCTTAGGTCATCAGTCCCCTAGAACTTAGAACTACTTAAACCTAACTAACCTACGGATATCACGCATATCCATGCCCGAGGCAGGAGTCGAACCTGCGACCGTAGAGGTCGCGCGGTTCCAGACTGTAGCGCCTAGAACCGCTCGGTCACTACGGCCGGCTACTGAACTGAAGAAGTGATGTTTCAGGTGTAGGAAACCTGAGCAATCTGTCTGATATACTCTTACTCACTAAGTCAGATTACGGAATGAAATACGAGTTTAGCAAAACGACATTTCGCGTTATCCTGAAGTGAAACGACGCCCTTTGTATTTCACAAGTCCACTTCTACTGTTGCAAATATTACATGTGCACATTCCAAATGCTGTACCAAATATACTATTTCTCTTTTATAGGGGAGTGGGGCTGGGAAATTAACTACAAGAAAATGCTTCCTTAAGAACGGTCTAAGTGGCGTACTAGGAAACTGACAGGTTCTAGAAGCCAACAAGAAAGTTTTTTTGCAGGTTTATTCTTGCAGAGAAGGAAAACAACCAACCAACCACTGTTGATAATGCAATTTATTTACAAAAACAGCGACGTAACTGATTTCGAAACGAAGGTGTATTTTCAGACCGTTGTTCACTTTTATATTACATTTGTTGCTCTTTACATTAGTGGTTGGCCGTTCTTTTCCACCAACTAATGTAAACAACAACAACATATCCATACTAATATTATAAATCCAGAAATAGCTCTGTTACGCTTTAACGACTAAAGCGCTGATCCGATTTTTATAAAATCTGGCATTTAGATAGCTTGAACGCTAGGGAAGAACATGCGCTACTTTAGAAAGTGTCTAATGTAACATTTATTGATCTGAATAATATAACGCGAAATATTGAACAAAAAGCTGTTTACTCTTTGACTTACGCACCATATTTGTGAAAATGCTTTTATTCTTTGGTATATTCAATAAAATACAATACAATGTAATTAATACGATGTTTATACGGTTCTCTGTGTTTAATACTAGTAGTTCCATACTGTATCAGTCACAAAGCCGTCACATTTTGGCCGCTGAGCGTCATGCGTCTTTTATGTTGTTAATGTTGCTATTTCCTGATCATTGGGTCCCGGGTTTAGCTCCCGACCGGGTCGGTTTTTTTTCAGATCGCGACTGGGTATGTGCGTTGTCCTCATCGTCATTTTATCATCATCGACGTGCTGGTCACCGTAGTGGCGTCAAAGAGACTTGTACCAAGGTCCCGAACTTCCCAAGCGGGGTCTTCCGGCCAATAAAGCCATTCGCACATTTCATTTCATTTTACTGACACTCGAGTGCAGCCGTGGTTAACAGCTAGAATACAAATCTTATACAATCCTCAGCGTGTTTAATGCATGCCAATCCATACTTCCGCACTAATATTACAAACGCGAAAGTAACTGTCTTATGTTTCTACCACTAAACCGCAGAACCGATATCTATTAAATTTGGAGTGAGATAATTTGAACACTGATGAAGATGATGGGCTATTTTACGATGTGTGTAGAAGAAGATATTTATTGATTTGAAGAGTATCGACGGCCGCGGTGGTCTCGCGGTTCTAGGCGCGCAGTCCGGAACCGTGCGACTGCTACGGTCGCAGGTTCGAATCCTGCCTCGGGCATGGATGTGTGTGATGTCCTTAGGTTAGTTAGGTTTAAGTAGTTCTAGGGGACTGCTGACCACAGCAGTTGAGTCCCATAGTGCTCTGAGCCATTTGAACCATTTTTTTAAGAGTATCACGCAAATTAAGGAAAATATTTACTCTTTGAGAAAGCTGTTTACTCTTTCACTCTGGAATTATCATATTTGAGAAAATGTTTTTATTGGTTGATATGTTCTACGTAATAATATTCAACGTGATCAGTGCAATGCTTATTCAATTCGGAATGTGTTTAATCCACGGCCCCATACTAATACCAGTATTATTAACTGCGAAAGTAACTGTGTGTGTTACGTTTTCACGACTACCGCTGAACCAATTCCGACGGCATTTTTAAACAAAGTACACGTAAGTGGCATGTAGACTACGCTGGCGCGATGGTCGGCGACCCTTGATATCTGTAAATTATTCCATGACAATGCAAATCTAATGTTATTGTGCGCGTGGTTTATGATATTACGTTCCTACACCACCTGGCATAGCTGGAGAGTTTTGGCGGAGATACAACAATAAAATCGGAAGGCAAGCCCGACAACCATATTTAAAACTCCTATTGGAAGCCTCGCTAACTTCAGTTTGATCAGGGTATTGTTCTCAGACAGCTCAAGCTGTTAAAGTTATTCGAATCCAACCAACCTCAGAGCTATCTCATGTCCGCCGGAATTTGGATGCAGAACGTTAAGCGTCCGTAACAACTACAGAGAAACTAGAACAGTCACAAGAACGCCGCATTGTAGACGCTGTGCGTCACCCGTCTCTTACAGCTTCGAAGGAGCTTGAAGACTCCCACGGTGGCGTCACTCGAAGCCTGGATGACAAACAGTCGTACCTTCACATGTGGAACGTGGGAGGCTTTTGGTAAGATTGCATTTGATTATTATCTACTGACTGACTACGTTAATCATAAATTAGTCATCACAGGGAATGGATATAAAATGTAGGTACCATAACGCATTAAAATGAAAGGAAGAAACGGTCGGAATGTGTTACTATGGTGCCAAAATCTCACATCTCTTAGTAGACGAGCCGGAGGAATCCCTAATTCTGCACGAATGTAACGAATCGATGCATTTAGAAACATATTTAGAAAATGTAATCATGCTTTCAGATTCGAAATACACCAAAATAATAATACGTTGATTATAAATCTACCTACCGGCATCGAATACTTTTTTTCTTCACACATAGGCGTCAATACACCACTATAATACACAGACATCTAGAAAAATTACTAGCTTGCTCACTCACCATCACTTATAACAAAACTACTGTTATGTGAGATAAACAGCGTGTAACGGCTAGTGTAATATAATCGTGAACAGCCGTCTGAAGATCAACCTGTGGGTTCGAAACCAATAATGGAGCTTTTTGTTTAAATAAAGAGCATTATCGACAGTGGACCGTTGCTGTTCTCTTCTTTGCACGAATCAACTTGTATTTTGTGCTCAGTAAGTCTCGCATATATAGGGTGGTCCATTTATCGTGATCGGGCCAAATATCTCACGAAATAAGCATCAAAAGAAAAAACTACAAAGAACGAAACTTGTCTAACTTGAAGGGGGAAAACCAGATGGCGCTATGGTTGGCCTGCTAGATCGCGCTGCCATAGGCCAAACGGATATCAACTGCGTTTTTTAAAATAGGCACGCCCATTTTTATTAAATATTCGTTTAGTACGTACAGAAATATAGATATTTTAGTTGCACCACTTTTTCGCTTTGTGACAGATGGTGCTGTAATAGTCACAAACATATGGCTCACAATTTTAGACGAACGGTTGGTAACAGGTAGATTTTTTAAATTAAAATAAAGAACGCAGGTGCGTTTGAACATTTTATTTCGGTTGTTCCAATGTGATATATGTATCTTTGTGAACTTACCATTTCTGAGAACGCATGCTGTTACAGTGTGATTATCTGTAAATACCACAGTAATGAAATAAATGCTTAGAATGATGTCAGTCAACCTCAATGCGTTTGGCAATACGTGTAACAACATTCCTCTCAACAGCGAGTAGTTCGCCTTCCGTTATGTCCGCACATGCATTGACAATGCGCTAGCGCATGTTGTCAGCCGTTGCCGGTGGATCACGATATCAAATATCCTTCACATTTCCCCACAGAAAGCAATCCGGGGACGTCAGATCCGGTGAACGTGCGGGCCATGCTATGGTGCTTGGACGACCAATCCAGCTGTCATGAAATATGCTATTCAATACCGCGGTTGACCGCAATCGAGGTATGTGCCGGACATCCACCATGTTGGAAGTACATCGCCACTCTGTCATGCAGTGAAACATCTTTTAGTAACATCGGTAGCACATTACGTAGGAAATCAGCATACATTGCACCATTTAGATTGCCATCGATAAAATGGGGGCCAATTATCCTTCCTCCCATAATGCCTCACTATACATTAACTCGCCAAGGTCGCTGATGTTCCACTTGTCGCAGGCATCGTGGATTTTCCGTTGCCCAGTAGCGCATATTATGCCGGTTTCAAGTTACCGCTGTTGGTGAATGACGTTTCGTCGCTAAATAAAACGCGTGCAAAAAGTCTGTCATCTTCTCGTAATCCTCTTACGCCCAGTGGCAGAACTGTACACGACGTTCAAAGTCGTCACCATGCAATTCCTGGTGCATAGAAATATGGTACGGGTGCAGTCGATGTTGATGTAGCATTCTGAACACCGACGTTTTTGAGATTCCAGATTCTCGGGCAATTTCTCTGCCACTGATGTGCGGATTAGCCGCGACAGCAGCTTAAACATCTACTTGGACATCACCATTTGTTGCAGGTCGTGGTTGACGTTTCACATGTGGCTGAACACTTCCTGCTTCCTTAAATGACGGAACTATCCGGCGAGCATTCCGAACACTTGGATGATGTCGTCCAGGATACCGAGCAGCATACGTAGCACACGCCCGTTGGGCATTTTGATCACAATAGCCACACATCAACACAATATAGACCTTTTCCGCAATTGGTAAACGGTACGTTTGTGAGTATTACAGCGCCATGTATCACAAAGCGAAAAAAGTGGTCCAACTAAAACATTCATATTTCTTGACGTAGTACACGAATATGTAATTAAAAATGGGGTTCGTATTTAAGAAAACGCAGTTGATATCCGTTTGACCTATAGCAACGCTATCTAGCGGGCCAACCATAGCGCCATCTGCTTTCCCCCTTCAAGCTAGGCAAGTTTAGTTCTTTGTAGTTTTTTCGTTTGATGCTTATTTCGTGAGATATTTGGCTCGGTCACTTTTAATGGACCCCCCTTATATACGACAACGCTACTCGCTTTACTTTTATCAAACCCTGAGAATTTTGGGATTTGTGAGGCCTGCTGTCATATTGCCTCCCCGAATATCTAGTACAAAACAGCGGCACTGAGAAGATTCCTTTAGTCGCTGCTACTTTGAACTTGACGTAACTTATTCGTTCTTTGTTAGAGTATTCGTTCGAAGTTCTGTTACAGTACAAAGTTTCATAATAATGTAAACCTCTCTGAACACACTAATCTAAAACTATTTTTCATATTATCTCCACAGATCACAAAGGGTTTCTTTTTTACATGATTTTTCCCAGTTGTGTATAGAATAGTTCTAAGTGCTACGAGAAGACCACAGTGAATGAAACTGTACCAGCAAGTTTTATTTATACAGACGTCCCCACTCTAAACTTTATCATAGAGGAGCATTATCCTGCGGCACATACGTGATTAGAACAATATGAGCCCTTTAATGATAACCATAACGCATTAAATGTTCACAGCATTTACGTTCGTCAATTTTTGGAAACATGCAGCCTCGTACACAATGAGAGAAAACAAATCCTATTTCTGTGATACAGTAAACTTGATAAAAAAAATTCCTGAGGAAGATATTTCAACCCCATATTAATCTGAAATTATTTTAATTAAAGCGAGGCACTAGTTTTAATGTCAAAATGAAACTGATCTGAACTTTTTTTTTAACATTCTAGACAATGAACGTAATGAAGCCTTTCTCTGCTTTAATGATTTTCTCCTAACGGAAGTGTTGTTTCTTCGTCCGGAAAATTGAGTATAAAAACGTTTCGTTTGTGGTATGCACTTGAGCCTCTTACTGTATTGTGGACTGTTGTGGGTGTGAAAAAAGAGCTCGTTTCCACTCTTCTCATCCAGTTGCGAGCTTTGTATTTTTTCGCTTACAGTTTGTTATTGCACATACAACAGACACCTCTCGTCTGCATTTGTTCCGAAATTCCGCACTTTATTTCCTTCTTGATGCAGGCGTCTCTTTGTGATTACGTCTGAAGCAATTTAAACGTTCTTTTGGCAGCTGAGCTCTTTCGTTCGCGACGTGGAAAAAAAAAGTGGTCTCGCCGGTAGTAAACGAGGTTTACGTTATCCGGCGACGCTGCGCAAATGAGCAAGCTGCCAGGGATAAACGAACTTCCGTGCTCTCGGTTTTGACTCTCGCAAAATTATTCTGCAGAGCGAACAATAATACTAAATCGACATGTGGATCTGCAGACCTTTGATGAATTTTTTAAAAATTCAGGACTTTTCTACAAAAGCGTAAAATATCAGATTGGAAGTCGGCTACTACGCAGTTTTATTTATGCTGTGGAAAAACTGTAACATTTCGAGTACAGTTATCTTTGCGATTCAAGAGATGATTCACGCCTAGTTAAGAGAATATGACGAGAGTGAGCCGAAAATGAATAACGCGTAGCCGATAATTGGACTACCACTAAGTGAGCGCCGGAATCTATGTTTAGATGGCGCCTGTGTATTCTGAAATTGTAGTACACGGCAACGAATATTTTCGAAGGGATCACGCCACTGTCGGCGACTACTGGCGTAGCTATTGTTATCTGATTTCACAACTGCAGGAAACAAATGACAAGACTCACCATTAAGAAAACTACTCAGGTTTCACAGCAGTACGCCAGCGGCGTAGAAAAGTGATACGCTTCATACCGCAATAAGCTCCCAAGCATCCACAAGGTCATTCTGCTTCACAAATGCGTCACTGACAACCAGGACCAGACAGTTACATTCAGTAGTTGTCTTATCTACTAAATGGATTAACATAATATGAGTTGACTAAAACCGACACGAGCACTTACTGTTCAATGAAACAGAGTGACACGGTATCTTCCACAAAGACAAATTACCCAAGCGCTACTTACTGTTCTTTATCAGGAAGCACGGGTGATGATTTGTTTGTGTGCTTCAGAAACAAATTACACAAATTCCGCACAGCTTTGCAAACAATTAAACGGAGGCTAAAGCAATTAACAGACGTACGATATTTCAAGATGTATTGCACGGAAGTGACCTGAAAGAGAGAGAGAGAGAGAGAGAGAGAGAGAGAGAGAGAGAGAGAGAGAGAGAGAGAGAGAGAGAGAGACACTGACTCAGTTCCAAAACAGAGCGTCTATAGTCGCCGACTGTGGCGTGATCCCTTCTAACGTATTCATTGCCGTGTATTACAATTTCAGAATACACAAGCGCCACCTAAACAGATTCCACATCTCAGCTTGTGGTAGTCCGATGCCCCCCTCCTCTCCGGGTTGCAATCACAGGTCCCAATTACGTTTCGCCCAATAAGTGGTATGTCCTGCGCAAATCAGCTATGATAGTTGCTTGGAACCGACATTCCATCGAGGCATTAGGGTGGTTCTTACTTGGAACTTTTAAATATGTTCTGTAATTTTCCCTTGAGCTACTCATTCAACGCTGATAATCGAGTAAAATTTTGGTCGTTTAACTCGCTATCGTTCAGATCTTTCTGATATTGTTCTCTCACACCAACTTACTGAATTGATGGCGTCAAGTTCAAGTGGTGTTGAGTACGAATTACCTGAGTTCGAGGAAGCTCCAGGAACTTACGACTGATAAGACTATCGTAAATAATCGATCACCGCAAGTGAAAAAGAGAAGAGGGTGTCTAACAGTAATGACTACCACGCTTTCAGCTGCCTCTGATAAAGGTACAATCAATGACAACGAAGCAGTTCACATCCTGATTGCTACAACCGAGGTAGTCGATCAAGATATCGACACTTTGCAGTCTACTGGGGATCTAGTCACAAGTACCGAGAAAAATTACGCGACTAGTGCTATTGAAATCAATAACCATATTACGAATAAAAAATTGCAGGCTGGTACGGTCAATTGGGAGGCTCGTTTAGCACCAACAGCACCAGGTAACGATACAATAGAAAAACACTGACTCTTTCAAATTGTGGCAGGGAACAATTTCTTGGAGCATCAAGCATTTGGACAACATGTTCCAAAGGGCTAACAGCGATCTAGTGTTACAGCTGGGTTAAAACAACAGTCTAGTATTTTATTAATGACCGGTTTCGACTTCATGTAGAAGTCATCTTTATGAAATGAGCACCATCCGGCTGCTGCAACCGGCTCCTCTGATGATCACGCTGCAACAAGATCGTAAACTGCATTTTCTGAAGATCACTTTTACATGAAGTCGAAAGCGGTCATTAATAAAATATTACTGCAACTTACATTTGTTTTAATCCAGTTTCTCGGACTGCCTGGAAGAAAGTAGGCTGCTGCTGTGTTCGAAATTCTCGCAAAATGGAAGCTTCAATCCAATGTTAAAACAGAACATCGAAGACTGGAAGTTTTAGAGGTCATGTGTTGTAATAAAAAATCTTGTAGAAAAAAACACTTACACATACGTTGCAGGCATCACAGAAGAAATCATTCACAAAAATGACACGTTAAGCTGCGGACAGGTGCAATTAAAATACACTTACACGTGGGCTTTGGTCCGGACTGTCGGAGTTGTCGGTCGTGTGTGCTTAAGGCGTGCTTGCTTGTGTGCACGAATGTTGTGTACACTCCTGGAAATGGAAAAAAGAACACATTGACACCGGTGTGTCAGACCCACCATACTTGCTCCGGACACTGCGAGAGGGCTGTACAAGCAATGATCACACGCACGGCACAGCGGACACACCAGGAACCGCGGTGTTGGCCGTCAAATGGCGCTAGCTGCGCAGCATTTGTGCACCGCCGCCGTCAGTGTCAGCCAGTTTGCCATGGCATACGGAGCTCCATCGCAGTCTTTAACACTGGTAGCATGCCGCGACAGCGTGGACGTGAACCGTATGTGCAGTTGACGGACTTTGAGCGAGGGCGTATAGTGGGCATGCGGGAGGCCGGGTGGACGTACCGCCGAATTGCTCAACACGTGGGGCGTGAGGTCTCCACAGTACATCGATGTTGTCGCCAGTGGTCGGCGGAAGGTGCACGTGCCCGTCGACCTGGGACCGGACCTCAGCGACGCACGGATGCACGCCAACACCGTAGGATCCTACGCAGTGCCGTAGGGGACCGCACCGCCACTTCCCAGCAAATTAGGGACACTGTTGCTCCTGGGGTATCGGCGAGGGCCATTCGCAACCGTCTCCATGAATCTGGGCTACGGTCCCGCACACCGTTAGGCCGTCTTCCGTTCACGCCCCAACATCGTGCAGCCCGCCTCCAGTGGTGTCGCGACAGGCGTGAATGGAGGCACGAATGGAGACGTGTCGTCTTCAGCGATAAGAGTCGCTTCTGCTTTGGTGCCAATGATGGTCGTATGCGTGTTTGGCGCCGTGCAGGTGAGCGCCACAATCAGGACTGCATACGACCGAGGCACACAGGGCCAACACCCGGCATCATGGTGTGGGGAGCGATCTCCTACACTGGCCGTACACCTCTGGTGATCGTCGAGGGGACACTGAATAGTGTGCGGTACATCCAAACCGTCATCGAACCCATCGTACTACCATTCCTAGACCGGCAAGGGAACTTGCTGTTCCAACAGGACAATGCACGTCCGCATGCATCCCGTGCCACCCAACGTGCTCTAGAAGGTGTAAGTCAACTACCCTGGCCAGCAAGCTCTCCGGATCTGTCCCCCATTGAGCATGTTTGGGACTGGATGAAGCGTCGTCTCACGCGGTCTGCACGTCCAGCACGAACGCAAGTCCAACTGAGGCGCCAGGTGGAAATGGCATGGCAAGCCGTTCCACAGGACTACATCCAGCATCTCTACGATCGTCTCCATGGGAGAATAGCAGCCTGCATTGCAGCGAAAGGTGGATATACACTGTACTAGTGCCGACATTGTGCATGCTCTGTTGCCTGTGTCTATGGGCCTGTGGTTCCATCAGTGTGATCATGTGATGTATCTGACCCCAGGAATGTGTCAATAAAGTTTCCCCTTCCTGGGACAATGAAGTCACGGTGTTCTTATTTCAATTTCCAGGAGTGTATTTCTCTATTTCGGACGAAAGCTGTGGCCGAAAGCTTATGTATAAGTCTTAATTGTGCCTGTCTTCAACTTAACGTATTATCTTTACGGTAAGGGGACAATCTATCTTTTCCTACATTATTTTATTCCTACCTGGAGTTTCCATCGCTTTATTACACCATTCACAAGTTGTTTTTGAGGAAAACACGGGTTGCAGAAGCACAGGTCCGAGTATCACAATCCTTATAAAAATTCAGAACGCTCTGGAATCGGCGTTAACCAATAATACACTGGAATTCAATACGGAAAAGTCAATGAACTACTAGATCATTTCGATGTTTCTCGATTATTCGATTTTGTTCGAGATTCTTTGCGATAAAAGCACTCTACAGACTATTATGATGACTTTTTCAAGAGTATAGGTGCCATCTTGCGGAGTACCATGTAGTGGGGAATCTTCCTGCGCTCCTGGGGGGCTAACCACGATGCAAGGTGGATGGCGAAAGCTATTTTTTGCTTGACAATGTTTGTGTTGCGTGATAAACTTTAATTACCACAAGAAGAGATGCAATTTTGTGATATTTGTATTTTGCGCGTCAACGTCGTTGCACAGCAGCCCCATTCCCGAGTGCACTAACAAATTTTCGAAGCTATGGCTAGACATTGACGGTAAAGGAACACAGTTCTACAATCATAATCTTGAGTTCGCGAAGAGTGCAAATATGGCAAATGCTCGGCGGCACTGTTAACACAATAGCATACAGAGAGCAGAGGCATAGCAAGGAGCGTGAATGGTGCAGTATGATAGCAAACTACCGTACGGAGTAATAGCATGCAACATCCGAGCTCCGACGCCTTCTAGTACTGATGTGAAATGCAGAGGCAGGGAAAATCATAACTGCAACACCACCGTGCGGACAGGACAGGTGACACCACTGGTTAAACGAGGGCAAATGGCTGCATTACCTGCTATAATGACGTCATGTCTGGCTTTAAATACCCCTGTTTCAGACATCTCGTCCTCAGCGCCGAGCGAGGTGGCGCAGTGGTTAGCAGACTGGACTCGCATTCGGGAGGACGACGGTTCAATCCCGCGTCCGGCCATCCTGATTTACGTTTTTCCGTGATTTCCCTAGATCACTTCAGGCAAATACCGGGATGGTTCATTAGAAAAGGCACGGCCGATTTCCTTCCCCATCCGTCCCTAATCCGAGCTTGTGCTCCGTCTCTAATGACCTCGTTGTCGACGGGACGTGAAACACTTATCTCCACCTCCACCTCAGTGTCTCGTCATTCTCCCTGCATCAGCGATCCCGATGGAATGACAGTCTCAGACTCTGATGACGAACGGTGTCGCGCTGCTTGCTGCATGACTGAAGTGTCCAGCTATGTGACTGCAGCCTGGCAGCTGTAGTTGGACCTCACCACTCCGGGCTGCTGCTAGTAACCGGTCACCGCCGTGACCGATCGAAGATGCGGGCCTACCGGGACTTTCTCTGGTAAAGCGCCAAACCGACTGACTGGGCATCCGAGAGCCACTTCCCAGGCTGTGCGTGTACCATATTCCTGGCTATACGGCGCGTGTACTGAAAGACCCCTGGGCTTCCGCCTTCACAACTACCATCCGTAAGTTGCTGTGCTTACACGCACAAAGGCGGGATCATCTTCGAGAATGCTGATGTCCATCGTATCTGCAGAAGCGCGTCAGCGGGGCGCCTTGCTGGCTCCCGCTTACGCACCCCGCGTCGCCATAGTGTGGGTAGTGTGCCTGACCTGCCGCGAGCTACGTCAGCTGCCCGACTGCTGTGACTGCATTCTTCGTCCTCGTTTGAGCGAGCAGCCCGGTCCATTACTTGCGCGCCGAGACTAGTATAGTCATTGTAGCAGTCACGTTATAAAATGTTATCACAGATACCGCTGTTCCACTGACGCCTTCGGGACTAAAGCCGTCGGCACACGGACCGTGCATCCGAGCGTTGAGCGTGCCGAGTTTCTGACGTCATAGCGCGGAATAGCACGTTCGGGAGTCTTTCCGAACGTGCAGAGCAATATCTGGCATGCCAGATATTCTGACCCTGCGTCTGACCTTTGGCCAATGAGATGGCACAACGCCACCTACGTCACACGCACGCCGTCTCCTTTCAATACAGAGTTATGAGGCGCCATATTGGCATTCATTTCAAGCCTATGTGTGCTGAGCACCAGCAAATTGAGCATCACTAGAAAAACCTACTGTTAGTTGTGTGATTCGTTCCAATAAAATAAAGAGAAGCATCATATTCGTGGCAAAAAGAGTTATTGTAACTTGCGTATTATGAGAGTAGGCTATTTGAAGGCAGCGACACAATGAAGATCCAGCCAGTTGTTCTTGGTACAATTTGTTATAATTAAATTTCAGTTAGTAACAATTATCTACGATTAACGTTTTTAGGAAGGGGTAACACAAATGATTAAGTACAAGGAGCACGTTGTTGGCTTAGCGTAATGAGTAGCGTCTCTGTCCAGAAATGAGCTTTTGTTGAGGCGGTGGTTCGCGACTTAAAACTTACAATTTTTTTTCTTACCATTCGCGTTTTTATTAGGATTTCATACTTTATTATTAGTTTAATATAAGTATATGCTATAATATTTGATGTTATGTAAATATAAGTTCATCTTTTTTTGAGGGAGTGACTGTTTGATTGGCTTAATCTACAGGACAGCTTGCGCTAATTGTATGAAGATATTTTGCTCCTCTTTCTTTTATGCTTCGTAATTCACATGTTCCAAAGATTCTGCTACTGGGTAGGAACAGTGATCAAGTAAGACTGACCTAGGGGTTTTACTAAAATGTGGTAATGATGAAATAATGTTTATCTCATGCGGAGAATTATTCGTAACTTGTACCGCACTGTTTGCAATGGAAGTTTTATAAGCCTGTGTCCTTATTGATTGGAGATGGTTCTTTCCTTTTCGTGGACGATGGAGCAAATGTGCGTTTTAATAGAGCGAACATGGGAATTTTACGCACGACCGTTGAGTAAACAGTGTGATCTACGAACTAGGAACATCCCTCTAACTGCCGCTGGAGTGCATTGCGATCGCGTATACCACGTTGGGGCCCATGTACAGTATGCACAAGTCGCATCGTTACAGGGCGTTCAGCAGCACGTTGAACTTGGCACGCTCAACGTTAACGTTCGACAGCACGGTCCGTGTGCCGACGGCTTAAGAGTGGAACACTAACCACTCCTCGGAGATCGGATCCGACACTATTCACCTGTCAAACCTCTACGCCCAATGACCTACTTACCCGAGGGGTGAACACTGCAGTGCGTATGTCGAAGCATGGTTCTCTGCCCCTTCCGCAGTCAAACCGTATAACTACACCCATCAGCCAGAACATTATGATCGCCGACATACTAACGATATAATCGAGTCCAGGCGATAGCAGTGTCACTTGGCGAGAAATGACTGCTAGTCAGACACACGCACGGTGGACATAGTATCAGTGAGGATGCTGTCCGTGAGCAGAATGGGGAAAGCGCGCCATCTATCTGAGTTTGACCGAGGGCAGACTGTGAGGGCCCAGAGAATCGCCACGAGCATTTCGAAAATTGCACATTTAGGGTGCTTGAGGAGTGCTGTGGTATCTTTAACACGTAGTGAAACCAAGGTGAAACCACGTCCAGACGTCATGGGATAGGACGGTCACTCATCATTACAGATGTCTGACGTCTTAGGCCGGGCTAACTGGTAAAACAGGAAATGTGGCGGAATTAACATCAGACTTTAATGCTGGGCAGAGTACAAGTGCGTGTGAACTACTACCAACTGGCCTCCGCAGCTGACGACCCGTGCATGTGACAATGTTAACACCACGAAATCGGCAACTACGACTGAAATGGGCACCTGACCATCGCCAATGGACGTTGGTGCAGTGGGAGAGCATTGCATGGTCTCATGAATCCCGATACGTTATTTACAATGCGGGTAGGACTGCGCGAATCAGTCGTCTTCCAGGGGAACAGCTCCCTGACACCTGTACTGCGGGACAGTGACAAGTTGTTGGCGGCGGCTCCATTACGTTCTGACAAGTGAGCAACATTCACGTGGGCATCCAAGCGTCCAGTCGAGCTCGTGCAAGGCACCGTGACGGTCAGGGAGTACCATACACTGGGTGCAGAGAACGTATACCGTATCATGACGTTCGTGTATCCCGACGGCAGCGGCATTTTTCAAGACAATGCACTATGTCTCAAGGCCTGGAGTCTGGTGGAGTGGCGAGTTCCAATTGATGTGCTGCCCCCTCAAGTCGCCAGACCTCAATCCGATCACACGGAACTAATGAAACGGCACTGATCTATATTTCTGCGTAACTTTTCTCGTTACAATTCTTGAGCCTATGGAAAGGAGTTTAGCATTTTGCTCACGTCGCAAAGACAAGTAACTGGCCACCTGATTTTTCTCTGAAGGTTGTGGGCCTTGTTAAAGATCGAACTTGCCATTCTGTAAAGTGATTTAGACAAACCGTGGGAAGCATGAATCGGGATAGCTAGTGGAGAGTTTTAACCCCATCCCTCCACAAAAGTAGTCCATTTCCCTAGCCGCTGTGGTACCTCCCTCGGGCATACCCCGTCGAGCCTCTGCACTTTTGTAAAAAAGAGGGTGGGGTGGGGGGGGGCAGAGAGAGAGAGAGAGAGAGAGAGAGAGAGAGAGAGAGAGAGAGAGAGAGAGAGTAGAATTCATTGTACACGATATTGGGCACGTATCATCTCACTCTTAGCGTGTATATTACAAGCATTAAAGGAATGAGTAGTAATCCCGAACATGTTCCAGAATATTAAGTCTACGAACGCATTCGCTTCGCTGTTCGAGACAGAAAGCATTGAAATGCTTCGTTGACAGTGGGAGAAATTTGAAGTAAGGAATTAGATTATTTATAATGAAAACAGAATACTATACCCGTATTTGTACACAGCAAAATCACTTCAAGTTTCAGTGCAATAATGCGCAAATTTTTGATTCAAAATGCATTTTCCACTTTTCTTCTAACGACTCCAGACAATTTAGTCAACATCACCAGTCAGTGGTAAATCACAGATGAATTCGAGAAAGGAAAGTAGCCTAGGTGAGTCAAATCTGTCAAAGTTTAAATCGGTTGGTGTATTGACAAACAAGTAACAAGCTGTTGCTTTAGTTTAATGCAGAAAAAGTGGCACAGATGTTCACTCCACGGAAGTTAGATTTACTGTGAGTGAATACTAACACCCAAAACTTCTTCTATACGTATCGGAGGTTTTCGCCAGAAATAAAGGTACCTACTAACATACTTCCTTCTCTACAGGAACGCCAGAGACCACCCCTGTTTTACATTAAAATTTTCTTAGTAATTCACAGCACACCGTGGCTGAAACAACTGAGTAAAAACACCAATTGTTTACAAGACAATACGGTAACTATTAATGTGGAAACGGGGAACTGCTACACAGGAAACAGCTGCTGAATCATAACGAGGAAAATAAGCTGCTTACATCACGCGCACGCGACGCAACGTATCAAAAAGTGCTGTTCCGCCAGTTTCCAACGCACCATTTGATGAAAACGGAATCAGTATCAGAATATCTGATCTCTCAACAGACATATTCAAAACGTGGAAACGTGACAATTAAGATGTCCAGTAAAAATTTTAATTAAAAGAATGGTTTCGTATTCTGGTAGCGACAAGTCATATATGATTCAACAGCATTAATACTAAATGAAACAGACGAACTTCACTGAACAACGTCTCTCAATTCTCGTACTAGCTCTCTCACAGTTTGGACCTTCTTTGTAGGGGAACAATCCCTCACAGAAAATAAACCAGCCGAAGACAAATATCTCGCCGTCAGCGACCCATGTTTCCTGCCTGTAAAAAGACAGCGACAGCGCAACATTCCCATAATAAACAGCTACAACAGGCGTTTGTAGGTCACTAGCGGCTTAGTCTCCGGCGGTGGTTTATGACAATACACCGCAGTTTATGGGCAGTGAGCCTTTACACCTTACGACGTTGCACGAAGTAAATATTCTAGACTCATCTCTCACAGCGACGCGTCGTGTTCTCAGCCCTACAGTGTTTAACTCGCTATGGCAATGCGCCGTCAGTGCCTCAGGCGTGTCTCAACTTTGTGTGTGTCACTACAATATTGTATTCAACATACCAAGCAGAGCTGCAGCCTGGTTCAGTTTAAATTAAATTTATCTGTTGTACTCACACATATAAATGAAATGGAGATGCAAGGCAAGATTCTTCATTCGGTGGAATTTTGTCGTCTGTCAAGCATACAAAGACTTTCAACACGCATCTCCGAAATGCATAAAAAAATGCGCCAGTGCTGTTCTTATCTTTCTCTTCAACGGCCCATTCCCAGGGATTCAGGTGTTCCTGTTAATCGCCGGTTAATCCCTACTATATGATTCACAGAAGAATAACTTTCACTATAAATAGCTTCGGCTACTTTCACTGCTGTCCAAGGAAAATCTACGTGCCACTGTAAACACACACTTTCGTCATTGCGTATTTTAATAAATATACGGTGAGGCGTGATCAACAAACAGTTGCTTTTAGATAGGTCTTGTCGAATCCACGTTCAATACGTTCTTATTCTGTACAACGATCTTCCATCAACATATTAACTTTTTTATTTTCATCTCTTGTCTGTAAAAAATTACCATGACCTTTTTAACGTGAGAGAGCCCCCAGTACATTTTAGCAGTGAAATGAGGATTCATTCAAAGTAATCTTATCACAGGACATTTACATTGATAAGCAGTTCTGCAGGAAGTATCATTTCAGTCACCTCGGTTCAACATGTATCCTGTTGCCTAGTAGGCACAGGATGAGCCATGGGCCATGGTAACACGTTCCATGCGTGATGGCATCGACGCTTATAAGACGCGAATGGCGTCCATTCACGCTGCATTCGCGATTGGGTCACAGCGCTGCACCCATTGTTTCAGCATACCCAACACATTTTCGATTGGCATTAAGTCTGGTGATTTGTTGTGCCAGGGAAAAATGCTGACATCACACCAAAAAGGTACGTGTTTGTGCAGAAACATGTGGCTGTGCATTGCCTGCTAAAAAATGGCGTCTAAGGTGTTGTGCAGAAAGGGTATGGCTATGGTTCGCAGGATGTCATTCTCATAGGTCACGGTGTCCTGGACACGCATCAACTGTGGTTTGTGGTTGTACCCAACAGCATTCCACACCATATGGCCTTGACTTGGCGTTGCATGTCTTGTGCGAATGCAGTCGCTGTGATGAGGCTCCCCCGCCTGCGGCGAACCAAAACGCGGCCATCATTTTCAAGCAAACAGAACCTGGATTCGAAGACACCATCTGATACCATGGTTGGTCTCAGGACGTCGTTCCACAAACCATTGCCGTCTAGCATAATTTTGCACATTCGCCAAAGGTAGACGGAGAAGTAGACGACGCGCACGTAACCCATGCCGTAATAAACGGCAATGGACTGTCACTCCTGACAGTGTACGATGTGCTCCACTGTTGCGCCAGAGCCGAGGAGGACGCAGATCTGTCCTGCAATGCCATTCGGATGACGCGTCGATCTTCTCTTTGGCGGTCTGGATGGTGCGACATGATCCATGTTCTACGGCCTTTCGTGAACCATTCTGCACACACCTGTTGCACTGCCGAAATACTTAGTCCCACTCGAGCAGCAATTTGCCGGATGGATGCACCACATTCTCTTATGCCAGTAATGCGCCCTACTTAAATCTCAAACTCACTGATTTGACGGTACGGTTCGCGCATATGATGCGATGCATCCCGCACGTCTGCTCAAGTCACACTGATCAATTACCTTTGGTTTATAGCGACAACGAGAGGTGCAGGCACATTTTACCAGTAGGTGGTGTTGACCTTGAATCTACGGGCCGGCATGGTTCAAACGATAATCATTTCGGTAGAACACACTAATGTACATGTCCTGTTAATATGAACGTCTTATCTCTAGTTGTTCAAGGTGTTTTGTTTCTTCTCGACACGAGTGTATATGTACTATACGAATTAAAGATGGGTGTAAAGTGATATAAATGTGTGCGCTAGATGCAGTTTCTCACATAATAAACAGAAATCCTATTTCCGCGTGCATACTTAACTGCACAAAATTATGAAAGGTTTACATACAACAATAACACAGAGCCTCTACATATATGTGCGCGGGCATGTTGGGGGGAAGCGTGTGGAAAGGGGTCTGTCGTATCCTTTCGAGGTAAACGTAACGCAATTTAAGATTGAAGGAGTACAGCTGGTATAACTAATGGTCGAACTGCGACAAGACATCACTTGCCAGCAGAAATGCCATTGGATACCACTGTCAGATAGTAGGTATGTCTAAATGCAATCACCGAAAGGGATAGAGCAGATGCGCCGAAGTCTTCATCTACGTGGTATCCATCATAGACGCCCAGCAACTTGGGTCACTGTTCTCTGTTCGGAACATGTGGGAAATTTTACAGCTGGTACCCCAACATGTACTCTGTCGCTAACCGCTGGAAGATCATTCCCCTCAAAAATAACTTCAATTTCAACCAGGAAACTGAGGCATTATTACTAAGCGGACATCGTCTCCATCTTGTGGATGGCATAAAAATCTTATAGGATGGCACACAAATAATACTGAGAACATGAACCTACCATCTGAAGAAGTGAAGGAAGGTGGATATCAGGACTATAGCTGACCCCTACACTTTTCAATATTTACATAGATGATTTAATATGAGAATGAAAGCTCAGGGCAAGCCCAAGAATTAAAATAAAGGAAAGAAAGCACTGAGAAAGAATGATTAAGTTGTTATTCAACATCCTGACGATGACCTTGAGACCTGTATTATGTTCAACATATCTGTTGTGAGAATAAGATGAAAATCTCTGCACAAAGGACCAAGAATATATCTTTTATAGGCAGTTACACAGCTCGGACAAAAATAACCCCACATAATAAATACACAGCAAGACCACGAGAGGCCGTCAGCTCACGTGCGCAACCACTCGCCTGGCACCTGCTTAGGGTTTGCCATACCTAGCTAAGACGTCATCGGTACACACTGAGATGTGGGTGTAGAAATAAAGTAAAAAGTTTATTCAGTGTAATTACGTTTTATTTAGAACCCAATTACGTGGAACTCGTTACTGCATAAGTACTTGGTCCTTTTCTCTTTTACGTACTTATAGAACTCCATGCAAGTCAGGTTGTTGTTAAACTGGCACTGTAAAATTTATTCGACAGTCCCTGGCAGAAGTGGTTTTTTTTCCTTCATCAGTACTACGTTTAGAAAGAACCGTCTTATCAGATCGCTATTCAAATGGGAGCTGCGTGATTCTTCCGCGTGGCGCTACTTAAATAATTCCACTTTCGCACTACTTGCCACGCAACGCTATCTGTGAAATGACCTTGTCAACATAGACTTGATGGCATAAATAAAACTGAGGCTGCATTTACATGTTACGGTAACAGGTGGCGTTACTTCCGGACTTGAGCCACGGTCGGAACAGTATTTTGCAAAATGGGGACGAAATTGGGTCTTTTCGGGTTGCCGGGATACGAAGGAACGTAACGGTGGCGGTCCCGATATACTGGGACGGATGGCAACCCTACACCTGCTCAGTTCCGAGCGGACGGCTCCACATGGCGATCGTTAATCGGAATTACATTCTACTTCCGCGCCACGTCCATTAGCTAGTTACCAACAGGCACAAAAGTCGAGACTCCGCGGACACACTCCCAGTTCCTGGAGTTCACCCATTCCTACGGCGGCAACATTTCCCGTAATTACGTTACAGAGCAGTTCCGTGGGTTCCGTTCAGATGACTACAGTTCCAATTTAGCAGTTGCTACTTCCGGAGCAACAACAGAAACAGTCAACTTAAGTGTCTGCATAGTACATTCACTCATTGTTACAATATCATGGACTGCCAAGAGACAGCAAAGTTCTTTAAATTTCATTGTGCAATCAAGTGGCATGTAGCAAACTGTTACCAAAGTTAATTACAATTTGTGTGAGACCTGTCAATAAATGCTACTGCTTATTTCTGACTGTGTTGCCAGGTTTCTATTATAGTGCCGCCTTGTCAGGTGAGTGTTAAGTAGACTGTAACTAGCGTGCATACAGTCGCCATTTTAGTGAATTATAGAGAAATACGTTTTCTGCTACCACGGATGTTTGGGCTGAACTGATAGTAACATTCAGTTACAACATGCCAACAATAGACCTATTGAGTAAGTGTTTCGTTCCTAATAACTAAGCTGTGACATAACATACGAAATTCAGAATTAAACCTGATATCACAAACCGAATAATTACCACGCTATATGTGGAGCAACGTGCAGAGCGTGACATAAGAAGACGAAGTATGAAACGAACGTGAAACTGTGTAAAGTACTGGTTGTGCCAGTTTTGCTCTACGGCTCTAAGACATGGGCGACAAATACCAAGTATGAGATTTTCACTCTGCAGCGGAGTGTGCGCTGATATGAAACTTCCTGGCAGATTAAAACTGTGTGCCCGACCGAGACTCGAACTCGGGACCTTTGCCTTTCGCGGGCAAGTGCTCTACCAACTGAGCTACCGAAGCACGACTCACGCCCGGTACTCACAGCTTTACTTCTGCCAGTACCTCGTTTCCTACCTTCCAAACTTTACAGAAGTTCTCCTGCGAACCTTGCAAAACTAGCACTCCTGAAAGAAAGGATACTGCGGAGACATGGCTTAGCCACAGCCTGGGGGTAGATCACTTGCCCGCGAAAGGGAAAGGTCCCGAGTTTGAGTCTCGGTCGGGCACACAGTTTTAATCTGCCAGGATACCAAGTATCTTAAGACAAGGACATCGGAAACGAGATTCTCGAAATCTGTGAAACGCTGCACGAGACTGATATATATGTGTGACTGACGATGTGAGCAGAGAGCTGAATATTTTAAAATGGAAGATGGAACCAACGCAAATAATGAAAGTGGTTTTCACACCTTAACAGAATTCAAGAAAGAATACTGATAGGAGTTTTTTAACAGATAGAACGAATGGTACGACATACATTAGCAGACTAAGGTAACATTGGCAACAACTTTCTTAGGGGCCGGAACAGACAAATCGCTTATTCCTCGTGAAAGACAGACGGCGGACACGTTATGGTTCGAAGACAATCCCAAACACACAACGAGCAATAAAAAATCTGGCAAATGGACTCCTGGTGAAGCTCTGTGGGCGCGCGCGCTGAACTTATAATGTACACACAGTCCACAATGTAATACTGTGTATGACTATGACTGACTGTGCAGATATGCCATCTGTGACTGATCTACAGTGTAATGTCGAGACTCCACCTCGAAAAACGACAGCCTACCACACAGAGCTCTTGTCGTGGCCTAATATACTGAAAAAGCTCAGGACGCTGCCCATGGAGCGTTGGTTCAACTTTCCTGTAGTGAATACCTTGTTCGCCTGTGACGTATAGTTCTGAAATCGGTAATGTTTGGCCAAAACCGCAGATGACTTACCAGATTCTGTGATGGGGTCTGAAGTACATATTATATCAACCACTTTTTCTCCATAGATGATGTCTTTTTCAGTTACAGAAAAGACTATCTGTGCCATCTGCTCAGCAATGCTGAACCTGCAAAGTAATCAATATGCCAGACCAATTTAAAATTTGAGCTACGCCATGGTCGAATCCGGATATACTATTTTAAGTGAGCAAGTCACCTTAAACCTTAGCCGAGCGACTGCTCAATAAAAGCAATCTGGATTCGAATCCCGGTCTAGCACAAATTTTCAATTCTCAAGACATACAGGGTGGCGCACGAAATGTGTTACCATTTTGTTTCTGAATATAAACTTTGTCAACACAATCTGAAAGGAACATATACTACAATGGAGAGCCTACAATGGAGATTTGTTCTAACTCAGAAAACGAAATGGTGTACATATTAAGCATGTGCTAACTTCCTTCAAACAAACACTGAAGTTAGTGATTACCTTACGGCACATGTCTTCCGTAATTTCACTGGAAGCTTGAAGAATAAGTCTTCTGAGCTCCATTACATCACGTGGACGTTTCGGAATAATGATTTCCTTTAGGTACCCCCAAAGAAAAAGGTCACACGGATTGAGGTCTGGACTATTGGGGGGGGGGGGGGGGGGGGCGGCGGGGGGGGGGGGGGGCAATTTTGTCCGTCATTGAAGCGACCTGGAAACCTGTGTGAAATGATCCGCATGTCGAAGTGTTCGTGTAAAAAAACTCCAACACAGTGTTTGCAGTATGTGGCCTTGCTCCATCTTGCATGAACCACTGCGTGTTGAAGGGCAAGGCAGTAGCAAGAAGCTGTGGAATGAAGCTATTGCGAAGCATGCTCAAATGACGCTCGCTGTTCACAGTTTCTTCAAAGAAAAAGGGTCCAATAAGTCCGTGACTGGAAACTGCTGCCCACACTGTAATCCTCGGAGCATAATGTTGTCGTTCATGAAGCACTTGTGGGTTTTCAGTGGCCGAAAAGCGTACATTTTGTTTGTTAAGCACACCGTGTAAATGAAAATGCGCCTCGTCAGAAAAGCAAACGTTGTTGAGAGTTTCTTCCCTATCCTCCGCCCACTGAGCAAACAATTGTCTCTGCTGCTTGTGTTCTTCAGTGAGCTTCTGTGCACAGGTCAAATTGTATGGGTACGTATGGAGGTCAGTTTTAAGAATGCGTTGAACGGAGCGTCTGGATATTCCCAGTTGCACTGCTGCCTTTCTACACGATTTCCCGGAACTTCTCTGTACAGCAACTCGCACCACTTCAATATTCTCCGGCGAACAAATAGGCTTAGGCCGAGGTCGCTTCGCTTCCAGTACTGTTGCTTCCTGTACAAATTTATCGTACAACCTGTGGATGGTGTTCTTGCAAAGGACCCACCGTGTGTTAAACTGTTGTCGAAAACGCCTTTGAGTCACAACAAGGCTTTTAGTTTCATGAAAGAGTAACAATTGGCGATCGTTGCTGTGTCGTCAGTCTTCCATTGTCAGCCATTGCTGCTTACTAGTCTCCTAGCGGCAGTATCGTGAATTACACGTAACTCATTTGTTTTTCCAAGCTCTGTGGACATCCCAGCGGGATATCTAATTTGCGTCGTAAATTGTGAAAGAAACAATTGGTAACACATTTCGTGCACCACCCTGTACTCAAATGAATGGTACTCGCTTCATATAGATCTCACAAACACCTGTTTTACCAGAGTCGGTGATGTACCATATGAACACAATGTCGTTACCTAAGCAGTGCCTAATTAACACATCAATGTTGTCCATTTCCAGCATATTCTACGTTCGAAGGCAAAGAATTTAACTGGTTGGTAGGTTGGCTGATTGAGGATAAGGGACTAAACACCGAGGTCGTCAGTCTCTCGGTCGAGGTTTCGTTCATCCGGAGGTAGTGACGACCACGATTAATGTGCTCAGATGAGTAAAGTATGCAGACGCGGTAAAAGCGACGCACTGAAGACAATACAGATGCCAGAGCTGAGAAACGATTTACGAGGGAGTGAAAGTGTATGGACTGGCTCGGTAAGTAGGTTACAGCCGACTAGCGGTCTTCCAGAACTCATCTCTGGCGAGAGAAACCCCACCCAAATTCCCCACCGCCCCGGTTACGAGCGAAGTCGGCTACAGAGTAATGAATGCCTTCTAGTCAAGAGATCTAGAGCAGTAAAAGAGCAAAGACTAACAACATAACGGGCATCAGTTGGACCGTTAATAATAAAACAGGATGGGAGAAATAGTTAAGGCCGCACATGAAAATCTCTCTGAATGTGAAGGGGGCAGGCCCTACCACAGCCGTCCAACCTCCGATCCATCATGGGCAAAGTGTTAAAGAGGATTGTCAGAGGAGATGCACAAAACAGCTGCTTACGATAAAGAATCTTTATTTACGACAAACTGTTTCGGCTTGATCGCCATGATGTGACGTCCATATTACGTCGTCTGTGGACTGTCTTATAACTGTCACTGCTCTAGTAAGATGGTAAATTGTGTTGATCTGTTGAAAATAAAATGTTAATTACGATGTGACAGTAGTTTGACAGTTCCACTATTAAGACGCTATATGTTTACAGAGATTGTGCAGATGAGCAGCGATTTTATTCACCAACTAAAATTTGTTACGATTGTCTTTGGTTGTCGCATATGCTACTTCAGATATATCCATTTTCGTCTTCTAGAAGTTGAATACAGTTTTGAGGTAGTACTTGGTCTAAATTCTGTATATTTGTTTAATATTTCTTGTGGGTATTTTCTCGTGCACATATAGATTCGTAATTCAGCAAGGTTCACTGCCAAACCTTTTTCGTATTCTGTGCAGAATCTGGAGTGCATTTTAGATCGTATGAGCGGCATGATTTTTATTTTTTTTTCCAAATGTAAAAACAATCTCGACTGATTATGTTCGCTCTCTCTAATGTGTTCTTTAAATGTCACATTAAAATTTCTTCCTGTTTAGTCAATGTAAAAGCTATTACAGGTGTCACACGTGATTTTATATATGCCTCTTATCACATTTTGATGTCCTATTGGTGGCGGAACGTAATTTCAATCAAAGGTTGTTACTGGCTCGAAAGGCCAGTTGAATATTTGCTGCTTTAAGAAAGTGCATTAATTGTGCTGGATATTCTACCAAGGTAGAGAGCTGGTATGTATCTTATTTTCTGTGTCGGTGATGTGTCTCGAGTTTTATTCTGCTTTGGTGGTTTATATTTGGAGTGTAAGTTTGTGGTTACGCTGGGGTGAAAGTCATTTGTTTAGGCTATATCACGAAATGTGTTAAGTTCTTTTTGAATTGCTGTGTCTTCAAACGGTAGTTTATCTAATCTACTAATCACTGAATTATAAATGCCAATTCCTGTCATTCAATGGCTCTAACTAGCATAACGAACGTATAATCCTCTTGCAGCATTCTGATATTGAAGGGAACGTAGTCAGCACATTGTTCTCCCTGTAGTTATGCACTCTTTCCAGATCGTGGAGCCGCAACTACTCTGTCAAGTAATTCAATTGCCACCACAAGGCTGAGTGCATCCCACACCAGGGGGAACACAGGGAGTACGTTCTGAGGAGAATGGGCAGAGGTCCTGCCAGAGGTCATAACCATGAGTCGCACACCAACTGGTAATCCCATCTGAGGTCGGGTGTTAGGTGGACGTTGCCCCTAATATGCAAAAAGAACAGCATATATCGGATGATCAGGAAATTGTCGAATTGCTAGTGCACAGGTGAGCAAATGTTGGTAGACTCAGAACTGAAGAGGGAAGATATCCACTACTGGACTAGTCTGCAAGCTGCCATTAGCCATTTTAACTCCACGATGATGGACTAAATCTAATTGTTTCAAAGCTGAAGGCACCAATGAGCCACAAATGTGGCAACCTTAGTCCAAGTGGGACTGGACCAGAACCCAGTACTTACGAAGGGGAGTAAAGTGACCTGCAACCGAAGAGCTGTGGGGCAAGGCAGTACAGAGTGTTTAGCTTTTGCATGAAACTAGTCTTTAGTTCACGAAAATGGAGGGAACCAAGTGAGCTTCTCGTCGAAGAGGAGTCCCACAAATGGGCACTGTTTAATAATGTCCAAGAACTGGGTACCGAAGTGGAATTGTGGATCAGGGCGGACTGTGGTATGGCGAAAAAATTTCATGACCCGCATTTTTACAGGAGAAAAAAGGATATCATGGGAAATGATCCACGCAGAGGCTCATCAGATACCACCTTGGTGCTTGTGTTCAGCCAAAGGCTACAGCATGGGGGCTGCACCAAATACAGGCGGCGTCGACATACAGAATGGGGGTGACCAGAGGTCCAACGGAGGTCACTAGCCCATTGATAGCGATGAGGGACTGTGTGACATTCAGCACAGAGCCCTGTGGGACGCCATTCCCTTGGACCTGTGGGCAGCTGAGTGAAGTACCACAACTAACACAGTACAACCGGTGCGCTAAAAACTGACAAATAAGAATTAGTGGGGAGCCTCAAAAGCCGCAGTCATTGAGAGTAACTGAAATGTGATGGCGCTAAGCGGTGCCCTATGCCTTATGTAAGTCAAAAAAGACTGCAGTGATGTTTGGCACTTAGAAAAAGCATGTTGGACTGCTGTTTCCAGCCTAACCTGAGGACTGGCTGTGGATCATCTCTCCTGGAAATCACACTTATGGGAGCATAAAAGGCCATAACAGTTAGGATACAGCGTAATTGGGAAGCAATCATCCTTTCAAGCAATTTGCAGACCATGTTGGTAGAGCTAATCGGCCAACAACTATTGATGGATGTTGGGTTTTTCGCCCAGCTCAAAGAATGGAACAATGGTACTATCTCGCCATTGCAAACGCGAAACACTGTCGAGCCAAACGCGGTTGAAGAGCCTCAGGAGATGGAACCGTTGAGTAACAGACACACTTTACATCATCAGTTTGTGAATGGAATGAGCTCCCAGGGTTGTTTCGTGAGGTGAGGCAAGAGCCTGAAGAAATTTCTTCAGTGAAATGTTCATTATATGTTTCAGCATACAAAGGGTTGAAGGCGAGGAGAATGTCTCCTCTGAATATGTGGCTTACACGTCCAGAAGGAAGAGCATGCTGCAGCCACTGCAAAGTGGGTCGCACGGTGTTCAGCAAGAGCCAACAACTCTTTACAGAAACAACCCTGAAGAAAGAAACGTAGTATAGTCGTTGACCTTTGGTGGCCCAGAAGACTACAGAGCTTAGCCCACACATGGGAGGAGACACACAGCTCGCAGCGTTCTCTCTTGCTGTGTGTAATTACATAGTGAGCCTTAGCAGGAAGTCGCTTAAAAGTGGTAACATTGGGTTGCAAAGGATGTCGCTTGAAATTCTGCAAGGCACTTCAGCGATCCTGAACAGCTTGAGGAGAAACAGATCATGGTCGGTAAGAACCTAGTCAAGTAGTGAAGTAGAATGCCTCTACCGGACGAAGTGGTATTCCCCCCCCCCCCCCCCCCCCAAGGGTGGTGCATACTGAAGTCCGTAAGTAGGAGAAAAGGGGAGGGGGAAGTTGGATTACAGTAGTCAACTCAATGTCAGTAAGTGGCCTCCCTTGAGGTAAATGAACGTTGCAAATGGTGATCACTGATATCGCTTGCTCCTATATGTTACAATGGGAATTGGCTCATTAACGAAATGTGCGTAAACCAAGCTACAGATCCCTCCAGATGGCCCCCCTGGGGCCAGCACGATCCCGAAACAATGTATGATAACCACATAGTGAAGGGGAATGTTTAGCAGTGAAGTGTGTTTCTTGCAGAGAAACGCGAATTGCAAAACAGAAGGAAAAGATGTGCTGTAGTTCCAGCAATTGAGAGTCATATCCATTACAGTTCTACTGAATGATTGTGTGTGTGCAGGTTAGGTATGAAGGAGCTAGGAAAACCAGTGACGCCTCAAGATCACCACCTGGCACCAATGGGAGAAGGAGCCACATCTATGCGCCCTGTTTCAGAATCTGGCGCCTCCAAGGTCACTGGAGTAGCCTTGTCCAGATCCGAATCCGAATCCTCCTCCTCCTCCTCCTCCTCCTCCTCAACCCTTGGAGGCTGACAGCCTATCTGCAATGAATGTGGGGACGCATGGAGAGCATGCAGTCCTGAGACCTAGAGGCCACAGTTCCTTCACCAATTGGTTGTCATTGGACCCCTGATCTGTGAGATGCGAATCCACGATAACGTGAGGAGCCCATTTCGCAGGTCATATTGTGTCCTCGGATTATCTGCAATATCTGGATGACAGTTCACCTTCCGACAAAGGCCCTATTCATTTGGTTTTTAATGCAGGGCGCAACGCGAAGAGTAATTCCAATTCTGGCAGCACTTTTCCTTCTCCCATATATCTATACAAGGTCCCGACGGTTGCCGCCTAAAGCTAACAGTAAATTATTTGCAGATACTGTAATGAGGCCTGAACGTTCAAATAGAGAAATATTCGCCACCACGTGGAGCAAATAGTTGGTTATTTCGCTAAAACTGTGTGTACCACTATACAGAGCATTCCACACAGGTCGGCAACTTTCGTAATTAGGTCACTATATTCTCTTCCTTGAGAAATTTGCAGTAGATAACGAAAGTTCAATCCATCCAACATATTTGAACGAGTAATAAAATATTGACGTACACGTCTTAATTCCCAAAATTACCTTCAGTCGAAATATACTGCAGCCAATTCTATAGTTTTTGAAGTGAAGGAGGAGTGAAGATAGATTCTAACAAATCACTCTTAATTTATTTAGCAGACATCTCTCTCTCTCTCTCTCTCTCTCTCTCTCTCTCTCTCTCTCTCTCTTTCTTTCTTTCTTTCTTTGAGCTTTTGCGTACAAAAGCGCCAGACGAGGATTGGTTGCAAGACGTTGTACGCTTTACATCACAGCATGATAGTTCTGTGGTCGCTGCATTTTTCAGCATTCATTTTCTGATACCATTAACTTAGACCCTCTCATAAATTCTTTTGCACAAGCGTATAATTACAGCCTACTCAATGTATATAGGGAGGCGAAATAAAAAGGTAAAAATACAAATTATTAGACAAAATGAAGGGTACTTACAAAACCTTATTTCACGCTGAAATGTGTACTCTATGAAAGTAGAAATTTCAGTAGGCATCAGCTTTTAACAGTTAAGTCATGCAAGTGGCGTCCATTTCGCCGAACACATTCAGTAATTTAACTCTGAAGATTTTGCACAGCGCGGCATAATGTGTTCTCCAGGATGTTCTTTTCAGTGTGAATTTTGATCTGGGCACAGTTTGTTGCTCTATTCTGGTACACAACGCTCTTCAGATGTCCCCACAAAAAGTAATCACAGCCTGGTTGTCTGGAGATCGCGGCGGCCAAGTGATGTCAGCATTCCTTGAAATTAGGAAATCCTCAAATGAACGTGTAACCGTAGTCACAGACAGTGGCAGGTGTGAGGTGGCTCCATCCTGCTCATCAGGTGGAGTTAATGTCTCGAGCCAAAAACATCTATGATGTTCACATGCAGCTGAAACGTCACAGTGACGGAGTCTTGGTTCAAATGGCTCTGAGCACTATGGGACTTCACACCTTAGGTCATCAGTCCCCTAGAACTGAGAACTACTTAAACCTAACTAACCTAAGGACATCACACACATCCATACCCGAGGCAGGATTCGAACCTGCGACCGTAGCGGTCACGCGGTTCCAGACTGAAGCGCCTAGAACAGCACGGCCACACCGGCCGGCGACGGAGTCTTCATGTTCAAAGAAGTAAGTGAACATCAACCCATGACGTGATACTGGACACCATACTGCAACTTTAGCTCAGTGCAAAGGGCACTGGCGAAGCGCAACAGTATTTGCTTGTGTCCAGTAACGCATGTTCTGCTTACTCACGTATTCACTTAAGTGAAAATGCGCTTGATCTGGCATCCCAATTTTTTGAATAATTCATCATCCTCGTTGATTTGGGTAACATGTTTGCACTAAATTGTACGTACGAGATAGCGTTATTAGCTTTCAGTTTTTGAACAATCAAACTTTTAAGGACGGAATTGAAGGCTACGAGTATTGTTTCCACGTTCCCAATTTTCGCGTCGAATGACGAAGACTCCTTACCACTGAACTCACACCACAGCATCAATGTTTGCTGCTTTACGTACAGACAGTACACGACCACCAGGCTTTTTTCTTCCTTCCTCCAAAGCTGAAGCAATCTCTTCAAACCTACGTATAGGTTGCATGAAGAACAAACTTGACCGCGGGGAGCGATCTCTCAATAGCGCCGTAACAGCTGTCATACAGTCATCTTAGTGGCAAAACGCTCTCGCGACGACCGATCGCTCGGCACCGCTCCACTGGAATTAAATTTTCATTAGTACGCGGCAATGTCGTTTTCCCGCGTATTTAAAATCTACAGGATTGCCGACGTCAATTTCAAATGTTCAAGTTTCTCTACGCTACCCTGAGAAATTCTCTGCTGTTGTGTAATGCCACCTTTCTGTAACAGATACTTCTATTTCATCAATACTATTTATCCCTTATCTTTTTGTTTCTTTCCTTCCTTCCTCTACCTTTAATTCTTCCACAGAATTGTACAAATGCCTTACTGTATGATGCACTCGTTGTTAATACCTTTCATGTTTGCAATTATCTTTTCTGTCTTCTGCAATCCATTGTTTACGGGAGAGGTTCTTACAATATACAAGTTAGCTACACTAAAAGTGATATGTACTTTAACGTATTCATAATTTATTCTCCAAAACAGAACGAGAGGTAGAATACTACTTCTATGATTGACGTCTTACTGACAGTTCGAGAATGAAGCATAAATATTAGAACTGAGAAGAAGCGAAACAAAATTTGTGGAAGATATGAAACTTAAGTACCACGTGTTATGTAACACATTTAACAGATCTGGGAGTAACATTATGCTATTTTACTTCTTGGTCAGTTAATAAATATTTCTACTTTTCGCTTGTAAGTGACTTCAGCGAGTAGCAACCTCTCATATAGCAATTCGACGTTATGACATGATTCCCTTACTTGGGGATTTAAGCTTTGGCCAATCCACCCTACGTGAAATTTTCTGACGAATGCTGAGCCTAAATCAGATGAGGGATACATGATGCAGGCAGTTTTCGATACGTGACGGTATTTTGCAGCGATAATTTCCACAGCCATGCCTTGAATAATTAATCAATTTTGGCCCTCAATAAATGCGATAAATCTTAGTCACCATTTTAAACTTGACACAAATACCTTCGCGTGTGCTTTTCTTCTCTTATTCTAGAGGAAGTACGAGTCGGAAGAAAGAAAGTGTCTGCTAGAAAGAAATCGTTGCTCCAATTTGTACCATCAATTCTATAAATACACACGCATTGTAGTTTTTAACATCTCACCACATCATGCGGCTGACCTGAGCAAGTGCTTGCATACACTAACAGCTCGCACTGCACATTCCTTACGTGTGAACCACGGGACTTTACCTAACGAATTTTTTCCCAAAGACGTGGGAACGTTATCAAACACCTCTTGAAATAACCACTTTCATTTGTAATGTTACTTAGTATATTTGTACTGTTAAGTATTTAATGAACAGTAACTCAAATTCAGACGCCAGGATCCAGAAACACCTAGTCACTTCTTTCGTGTGATCCACGACTTCGCATCACATTTAACATTTCTGTCATTCCTGCTACAACGGCATTTAAAACAGTTACTTTTGTACGTTGGGCACATCATTATGCCCGTAGCTGCTGCATGTCGAAGTAATTTCGCGACAGGCAGTATGTAGCACAGGCAGGCGTGACGCGACACAGATAGCCAGCGTCATGTCGGCGTAATGTTTATTCGTTTTTGTTGCCTCGCGCTCTTACGGAAAAGAACCACGTGAAGTGAAGACGCAGTTTAAGCTGCTTCACCAACACCGTAGCCTTCACGATGCTCTAAACTAAAAATGATACCCTGTCTCATATGATTTTGTGTTTTTTTTAGGGAGAGGTTCGCGGCCAACCGACACAGATGATATTAAGGTAATTTATTTATCCAATACTGTTGTAGTCTTCTTTCTTTCAAAGAAAGCTGTCCGGTTACGAGCTCTCCGGTTTCGTTAGAAAAGACTGTGGTTAAATATCAGTTTAAAGGAATGTACATTGTCTTGGAAGTACAGGCGAATTTAATTCGACGACACTGAGGGAATTAGATTAGGAATTCAGGCACTAAGAGAAGTAGAGGGACTTCGTTATTTGGGCGGAGAAATAAGAGGTAGAAAGGATGTAAGATGCAGACATGTAATGGCAAGAAAAGCGATTTCGGAAAAGAGAAATTTGTTAACACAGAATATAAAATTTACTTTCTATTCTCGAGGGCCCACAGCACAATCCAGAAACACAAATTCAGGCACACCAAATTCAAATGTCAAGCTTGCGATAAATTTTGTTTAGGGCAAACAGGAAGAAATTTCGGAAGTAGTTATCGAGAACACACTAGAAATAGCGATAATAATCCAACGAATTTCTTTAATCACATAAAACGAAAACCAGAAAGTAGACCAGACAGAACAATGGGAATATTAGACATAATACCGAAGGGAATTACTATGAATATTTTGAAAGTAACAGAAATTTATATGCAAGCATGTAACTACCACACAGCGTATTAAGCGAACAAACCGATCTTCACAGTATGAACATTATATTGCAAAGAACTATTGACATCTTAAGTATCGATATCGGACAAACATACACAGCCAGTAACATTTTACCGCGATTATCTTATCGGTGTCCAGGGTTTGATTCCCGGCCGGGTTGGGGACTTTCGCTGCCCGAGAACTGGGTGTTTGTGTTATCATCATCATCATCATCATCATCATCATCCAAAGATAAAATCAACAGCAAAAATCAAACCACTGATACAGAGAAACTCTTACATTAATAAATTAAAATTGTAACTATGTAACATCGCTGGTGTTCCGTCGAATGAGATCGCCGAAAGTACAAAAACTAGAAAGCAGAACAAAAAGGCCATTGCCAACACAAATCTAGTCTACAACAACATTAACGATCGAGGCATAGCAGTATAGCTGCCACAATCACATAATCACACCACTTGTATGACATAACAATCAATTCTTTAGCAAGTGACGACGGCAATCTGTGTGTTACAGACGTCAGAAACATTTGGACGTAAACACTACGATATAATCACCCAACTATGTCAGTAGCTACGTATAAGAGTAGAAATAAAGGTTAACGGAAGTTATGTATTCTTCGCAGGCAGCTATAAAACGGCATTCAGCTGAAATAGAGCTACCGTAAACTAATACAACACTAAATACCTTAAAAACACAGCAGTGATTTGGATTTTTCTACGTATGTGTCTGAAAGATACAATTAAGTGTCGGCACGTCTTTTCTGAAGGTATTTGTCTGGCGTGTAGCATTCTCCGGGAGTGAAACGTGGAGGATGTACCTTATAGACAAGAGGAGGAGAGAAGCTTTTGGAATGTGGTGGTAGAGCAAAAATGCAGAATGTTAGATGGGCAGACCGGGTAATTAATGAGGAGGTACTGAAACGAAATAAGGACAAAAAAATTCACGCCACAACTTGGCTAAAACGATAGGTTGATGGAACACACAACGAGACACCAAGCAATCGCCGGCCGGTGTGACCGAGCGGTTCTAGGCGCTTCAGTCTGCAACCGCTACGGTAGCAGGTTCGAACCCGGGCATGGATGTGTGTGATGTCCTTAGGTTAGTTAGGTTTAAGTAGTTCTAAGTTCTAGGGGACTGATGACCTCAGATGTTAAGTCCCATAGTGCTCAGAGCCATTTGAACCATTTTGAACCAAGCAATCGTCGGTTTGGTAATAAAGGTAAGTTTGGGGGCAGGGGGACTAAATATTGCCGGGGATGACCAAAGGTTGAATCCAGTAAGTAGGTTCAAATCGACGTTGGTTAATCAGAGATGAAGAACCTTGCACGGGACAGATAAGCGTGAAGAGCTGCATCAAAGCTTTTCTGGGACTTAAGACCACAGCACTATAGCTGTGCTTCTAAACAGAGACAACGTGCAACGGCCAATGGAGAATTCCTGCAGAAGTTATATGTTAACTCAGTTGTTTGTGTCGACGTTCGAGACTGGGTTCATTAAACTTTTGTCAGTAGTACAAAACCTTTAAGGCTTTCGTGGCCACTTGTTGACAAACTGCCTGTTGGCTATGTCTCGGGTTATTCGGCCGACGTTAATCTAATGATCTTACTGACGTTTCGCCACCACGAGTGGCTGTCATTGTCAAAGCTTTACCCTCCATTGCCGGTGGTGAACTGGAGTCGAGCTCGTGGCCACAGGCTGTATGTACCTGGCGCGGCAACGTCCGAGGGCTTCTCCACGGTCATTTCCGGTGCGGTTCTCCTCAACCGCACCGGAAATGACCGTGGAGAAGCCCTCGGACGTTGCCGCGCCAGGTACATACAGCCTGTGGCCACGAGCTCGACTCCAGTTCACCACCGGCAATGGAGGGTAAAGCTTTGACAATGACAGCCACTCGTGGGGGCGAAACGTCAGTAAAATCATTAGATGAACGTCGGCCGAATAACCCGAGACAGAAGCCAACAGGCAGTACTGACATTAGATTTGCGTAAACGCGGAAAGACTGAAATTCCAGCTAAATCATTGTTACTAACTTAATATACTGTCGGAAATTTATTGTGCACCCTTTTATAGGTTTTCAGTTTACTCAAGATTCATTGTTGCAACAGTGCACGTGGAGTACATGAAAGAATTACATTTGCAGATTAACAGCACAAGCGGTTCTGAGGTACTCGGTATTCTGGCATCCAGGCGACAGTACAATAATGACCTGGGATACATCAGGGCACGCCTGCTAGACCTGTTCAAGTACTTCTGTAAGAGTTGTTGGTTGACGAGTCACAAGAGTCACTTCTCGTCCCATCATATCCCGCACGTGCTCGATTGGAGTCAAGTCTGGAGTTAGTGGCTGCCAGGGAAGTTGCTATACGTCTTGCAGAACACGCTTTGTTCAAATGGCTCTGAGCACTATGGGAATTAACATCTGAGGTCATCAGTCCCCTAGAAATTACAACTACTTAAACCTAAGGACATCACACACATCCGTGCCCGAGGCAGGATTAAAACCTGCGACCGTAGCGGTCACGCGGTTCCAGGCTGAAGCGCCTAGGACCGCTCGTCCACAGCGGCCTGCTCCTTGACGGGGTACTTTCTGGCTTATTAATCGGTGCAATAAGAACTGCACCAATTATTGTCGTTCGGTAACAGTGTAAGATTAGCCACCCTCAACAAATAATTGTTTTCTGCAGTCTTAAAAGCGCATAATAAATGTTTGCAGTCTAGTAGCAAGGCATTGCTGGTGGCGCGGCTTCAGTTATTGCTATCGAGGAAAATCGGAAAACTAAGCCTAGATATGAAATGCGAGCACGGGACGCAATGAAACCAAGGTAATTATCTTTCGCAGACGACTACTGCCCTCTCTGACGCTTACGCTTAAGGTAAATCCCTTAACACTCAAAGGCGTACCCCATTCCAGCCGCAACGCGAAGAGAGGCGCGTCGAGGCAATCCTTAATAAGCTCTGGCGCAAAGACGCAACATCCACCGCCGGCTATCACCTGTTGACTGGACTACTACTGAAATTTCCTCGCCACACAACTAATACTGTAATACAGATGAAGCAACTATGGACATACTTATTTGCACATTTATTTATTTGAATTGTTTGCGTTTGAGAGATAAAATAAAGCGACCAACCGTAGGCAGAACGGTTCCTGTATCAACGTGTTACCAAAACATACAGGCTTCGCGAATTTATGACACTTTGCTGCCACAAGAATTGCAGAACTGTCGAACTGGAATTAAGTTTATTATCTGCTTGTATATGCAGTAGATAAGCTACTCAGCACAACCGCACCTAGTATGGAGGAGTATCACTACGTGTTTCCTGTATATATGGATAGATAACAACATGTGTTCATGTTTATCCTAATACCGTTTTATGCTTCTTGGAAGAAGAAGATGAAACGTCTACTGACATTTCGGAATTAGTCAGCAGCAGAAACGATGTCTATCGAAACTGTGGTTTATTGTTCCACGATGGTGCTGTGGTAGCCGAGAGCCCACGTCTGGCACGCAAATACAGAATCAGCAAGTTCAGGAGGGTCATACTCAGCAGCTCCAAGCGACTAGCGCCTGAGAGGACCGGCACACTGGTCGGCTGTGCAGGATCGTGGACTTACGCCATGTACTTAGAGACTGGAAATAAGCTAGTTTTCAGCACAGAAGACTGTTTCTTGACTCGGCAGCAAAGAGAAGTTAGCCTAACGAAAACACTGCATAATTTCACGAAGCATCGTGGTGCTGTACGCAGAACTGGGACTCGTGTGGGGAGACAACATAGTGCCACTCAAAGTGTGACAAGAGGCGAGTTCATTGAGCTTTGCCAGATTTCATTCGTCAACGTCATAGCCAGCACCTGGCATTATGGTATGGAGTGCCACTGGCTACAGAACACTATCAGTTCTGCTTCGCATAGTCAGTAAATTGGACAAAAGCCTTGCATTTATTCGTAGCCTTCGTGGCGTTGTACGCTGAGGTGACGGAAGTCATGTTATACCTCCTAATATTGTGTTGGATCTTATGTCCTGCGTAGTGCAGCAACTCGACGTGGCATGGCCTCAACATATCGCAGAAAGTATCCTGCAGAGATATTGACCTATGCTGCCTCTATAACCATCCATAACTGCGGAAGTGTTGCCCGTAGAGGATTTTGTGCAAGCACTGACCTCTCGATTATATCCCACGTCGGGCGATGTGGCTGGCCAAATCATTCGCTTCAATTGTCCGGAATGTTCTCCAAAGTAATCGCGAACAATTGTGGCCCGGTGACATGGCGAACTGTACTAAATCATAAATAAGAGGTCGATGAAAGGCTGCAAAATGTCTCTAAGTGGCCGAACATAAACATTTCCAGTCCATGATCGGTTCAGTTGGACCAGACGACCCAGTTAAAGGAAAAAAAAAATCAAATGTGTGTGAAATCTTATGGGACTTAACTGCTAAGGTCACCAGTCCCTAAGCTTACACACTACTTTACCTAAATTATCCTAAGGACAAACACACACACCCATGCCAGAGGGAGGACTCGAACCTCCGCCGGGAGCAGCCGCACAGTCCATGACTACAACGCCTTAGATCGACCCAATCCATTCCATATAAACACAGCCCACATCATTATGGAGCCACCATCAGCTCCTACATTGGCTTGTTGACGACTTGGGTCCATGGGTTCGTGGTGTCAGCGCCACACTCTAACCCTACCATCAGCTCTTACCAACCGAAATCGAGACTCACCTGACCAGGCAACAGTTTTCCAGTCGTCTAGCGTCCAACCGGTATGATCATGAGCACAGGAGAGGTGTTGCAGGCCATGTGGTCCTGTTGGCTGAGGCACTCGCGTTGGCCGTCTGCTGTCGTAGCCCGTAACGCCATATTTCACTGCATCGTTCGAACGGGTACGTTTGTCGTACGTCTCAGATTGATTTTTACGGTAATTTCACGCAGTGTTGCTTGTCTGCTGACACTGACATCTCAATGCGAACGCCACTGGTCTTGGTCGTTAAGCGAAGACCGTCGGCCACTGTGTTGTCCATGGTGAGAGGTAATGCCTGAAATTTGGTATACTCCTGGCACTGCGGATCTCGTAATACCGAATTTCCTAACGATTTCCGAAATTAAATGTCCCATGCGTCTAGCTTCAACTGCCATTCCGCGTTCAAGTCGTGCGGTCATAATCACGTCGTAAATCTTTTCACATGAATGGCCTGATAAAAATGACAGCTCTGCCAATGCACTGTCCTTTTAAACCTTGTGTGAAGGGTACTACAGCCACCAGTATATGTGCATATCGCTATGCCATGACTTGTCACCTCAGTCTATTTCCACAGGGTAACAGAATACCAAATATTTCCTGTGCTGTTTTGACCTACGGTGATACAGACATGTCCCAGCCAGCACGTTCTCCGCCTCTCTCACCCAGTAAAACATAAGGCCACCGGTTATCTTGAGACTGGAACACTACCGATCGCCTACAACTAACATTGATGAACACTGACCTAGAGTTGAAGCAGTATGGAATGACGTATCCGTATCTGTTATCCAAGTTCAGTTCGACTATGGTGGCTCCTGTATCTAAGAAATAAAGATTGGACCCGCAAAACTACAGCCAACATTCTTAACAACGGTTTTCTGAAGAAATATTGAACATGTTCTCAGTTCGAATACAATAAATTTCCTTGAGATGTAACAGTTTTTGTTCACGAATCAGCACTGTTTTAGAAGGCATCACTCGTGCGAAACACAGCTTGCCCTTTTCTCACATCACATACTACGAACTAGAAGGGATCGGATGGTAGGACACGTTTTGAGGCATCACTGGATTACGAATTTAGTACTGGAGGGAAGCGTGGAGGATAAAAATCGTAGAGGGCGACCAAAGGGATGAATACAACAAGCAGATTCAGAAGGATGTAGGTTGCAGTAGTTGCTTTGAGATGAAGAAGCTTGCAGAGGATAGGGTAGCATGTAGAGCTGTATCAAATCAGTCTCTGGACTGAAGACCATAACAATAACAACGTACTGCGAACTATGAATGAAGGACAACAAAAAAATTTCAAACTCCTAGATTTCCAAAAAGCCATTTGACACGGTAGCCTACTGCAGACTGCTAACGTAGGTACAAGCACACGGAATACGTATCCAGATACGTGAGTGGCTCGAAGACTTCTACGGAACAGAACCCTGTACGTAGTCCTCCACGGCGAGTATTCATTCAGCGACAATGGTATCGTCAGGAGTGCCCCCGTGAAGTATGATAGGGTCGATGTTATTTTCTACACACACAGAAGACCTCGCGGACAGGGTGAGCAGGAATCTGCGGATATTTGCTGATGATGCTTTGTTGTACAGAGAGGTCTCGTCGATGACTGACTGTAGGAGGATACAACATGACTTTCACAAAATTTCTACTTAGTATGCTGAATGGCAGTTCTCTCAGTTTAAAAAATAAAAAAAATAAATGCAGACGAGTAGGAAAAACAAATTCTGATCGAATACAGCGTTAGTAACGTGCTCGTTGACACAGCCACGTTTAACGTTCAAAACAGTATAAAGTGAAATAACAATGTAAGTACTGTAGCAGAAAAGGTGAATGGTCGACTTCGGTTGATTGTGAGATTTTTAGGAAACTGTGGTTTATCTGTAAAGGAGACCGCATAGGACACTAACGCGACCCATTCCTGACTACTGCTCTAGTGTGTGGGATCCGCACCAGGTCCGATTAAAGGAAGACATCGAAGCAAATCAGAGGCGGGTTGTTTGATTTGTTATCGGTAAGTTCGAACAATGTGCAAATATTACGGAGATGCTGTGCTTCGGGAACTCAAATGGGAATCCCTGGGGGCAAGACGACGTTCTTTTCGAGGAACACTATTGAGAAAATTTGGAGAACCAGCATTTGAAGCTGACTGCAGGAAAATTCTATTGTCGCAAGCGCACATTTCGCGTAGGGACCACGATGATTAGAGGAAATAGTTCTCGTACGGGGACACGGGACAGTAGTTCTCTCGCGCTATTTGGGAGTGGAACTGGATAGGAAATGATCAGTGAATGCTTCCTTTGTATGGTCATGTAGTCCGTAGTTCCTTTACAATTTCTGAGGCAATTTTGTTTTCAGAATGAGATTTTCACTCTGCAGCGGAGTGTGCGCTGATATGAAACTTCCTGGCAGATTAAAACTGGTAGAGCACTTGCCCGCGAAAGGCAAAGGTCCCGAGTTCGAGTCTCGGTCGGGCACACAGTTTTAATCTGCCAGGAAGTTTCATATCAGCGCACACTCCGCTGCAGAGTGAAAATCTCATTCTGGAAACATCCCCCAGGCTGTGGCTAAGCCATGTCTCCGCAGTATCCTTTCTTTCAGGAGTGCTAGTTCTGCAAGGTTCGCAGAAGAGCTTCTGTAAAGTTTGGAAGGTGGGAGACGGATACTGGCAGAAGTAAAGCTGTGAGTACCGGACGTGAGTCGTGCTTCGGTAGCTCAGTTGATAGAGCACTTGCCCGCGAAAGGCAAAGGTCCCGAGTTCGAGTCTCGGTCGGGCACACAGTTTTAATCTGCCAGGAAGTTTCAAGTTTCAATTTTGTTTTCATCGTTTCTTGTAACAACAGAACGAAAATACCCTCAGAAATGACTAATAGTGGTACCGGGTACCTTCCAACACACACCGTACCTTGGCTTGCGGGTTATAGATTTAGATTTACACTCGAGGCCCAGTCGGATTAGCGTCGGTGTTGTTGCCAGAGATTGCAGCTCTCTCTACTAAATTACGCAACCTATATACCCCAAATCAGTTATGAAACAGATCGCGTACTCTCAGTTATACAGTGTACGTAAAGTAATAATTTATTTACTTGCAATTCATTCCGGTGTTGCCATTTTAAGGATGAGCAGTGTATGGTTGAAGCACTCAAATACTAGCAGCAGCTTCGCTTCTTTTTTCTGTAAACAACTATGATGGGATTTTAGTTGCTGTTCTACTTTGTTTGCTCATGACAAAATTTCAGTGTGATGCATCGTTATCTAAAGACCTCATAGATCAAGTCGTGAGCCGTATTAAACTCAGTAGCCTTTCACGGCAGGTTTGGAAAGTCAGAACTGGAGCCATCCACGTCCTAACACAATGAGCAAGTAACATTGCGGCAGGTATCAAATGAAATTATCATGATCATTGAGCAGCGCGTACGGCTATGGGCAGGTTTTCTGCCCAAAGAGTAACAACGTATCCTGAAATATAGATTGGAGCTTGTGGCATATTTCAAACGTCGAACTAAAGTGGGGTACTTTGTTCAACAAAGCGGAGGGGCATGGGCGAACCGTTTTCAAAGATAATTACCTAAATACGTACATCGTTAATCGGTGGACGATGCAAGGACGACAGTGAATCATGCAAAATGCCTTTACAATCTGAAACTTTTTATCAGTTATTTAAAGATTCACTACCGTCTCTTACATTCCGCTCGTATAGTCAGCTAAACGTCACATACCGATGCAGTATTGTAGTTGCAAAAGCGTTCACACGCAGCAAAAATTTTCTGAATGGCAACATTTTGCCGCACTGGCTGTCACTGATTTGATTAAAATATGCTTTCAGTTTGCAGTCTGAATAGTGCAGTTTCAGTAGCGTAGCCTGTTTCAAGTAATTATATAGCACAACCCATCAAATGGGCATACTCTGATTACAATCTGATCATTTCTGAAATCACATGGCTTAAACTGTGAAGTCTGGCAAAACCTGTAGATATTACCTACGAGTTTTGCCAGACTTCTCAGTTTAAGCTATGAGACCTAGGGTTTATCTGAAACCCAGCCACCCCGTACGTTTAATACCATTGCGTGACTTCACAAATACTTTAACTGTAACCCAAGTATGTCCATTTGATTGAATATACTACAGAATCACACCAAAATAGCTACACGACCGGAATTGTACAGCAGTGAACGCCTAACGGAGGGATATATTGGTTCAACCAATGACATCCACTGCGGAAAAAGAGTATCACTCAGAAAATATTGATTCATTTTTCGCACGCTCAAACGTGATTGGAACTGTAAGAACAGCTGGCAGTTTTTCACAAAGGAAGTCCCCTCTGGTACGCACGCCAGTTATTTGTGAATGTACGATGTTGTTATTATTTTACAGCGATCTCAACACAGTACATGAAGAGAGATTTTGAAGGCAGACCACGGCTGGAGGACGAGACACTAATGTGATCTTTAACAACCATAGGCACGAGCGAGCTGTTTTGCTAAGAAAAAGGTTATGTACTAAAACGTGAGAATGTGCTGTCCACTTGAGAACAGTCGCTTAACTTGCACGATAATGATATTGACAACTGCCAACTTGTAGTCCACAAAAGTTTATCTCGGGACATTGCAGTTTACGATAGGATCCCGCCACCCTTACAGCGGTAATTGGCAACGCTCTCGATAAAGGCAACTCTGAAGTTTTCGTGGAAGGAGGCCTGGTATTGATTGCGATTCTCGGTATCATTACAATGCTCGGCTACCACAGAAAATCTCTATTTCTTCTTCGGACTCAATACCAAATACGAAAGAAATCAAGAGTTAAATTTCCGGTCGATGGCGAGGTAATTAAAGACTGAGATAGCGTATGCAACCATCTCGGTATTAGTTTCGGTGATTTAGGAAAATTACGGAAAATTTAACTCTGTATGACCGTACGGGGATTTCAACCAAGTTCCTGCCAAATGGAAAACGTGTACCTTAAATACTATGCCATCTCACTCGATGGTACTGGACTAACAGCGACTAAATGGATATGAAATATCAGATTAAGTATTAATGTACAGTGCCCATGATTTTCTATGAGAAATATTTATGTAAACGGGGTGTCGCGAAACTTAAAGGTAAACGCGAAAACCACTTACCAACTCTGAAAATAATTCACCTGATTTTGTACACTGACTTGTCACTGTGGATGAAAATTGGGTAAATAACATTGCCAGAAAAGGAACTGCAATGAAAGGAGTGACTGCATACCAGTGATGGTGCACAAAAAAAGCGAAATCACTTCAGCTGCCGGGGAGCAAGTGGTCAATGAGATGTGGTGCTGAACGGATTCTACCTGTCTTTCACCTCGTCAGGGGGAAAATGAGCAAATTGCAGGCAAAAAAATCTAAGGTGCTTTACCCAATGTTATGTCCGAGACGCTTCGCGCACCCATTGTTGGAACATCCACCGTGTTTACCAGCGCAGGCACCCACGTGCACGTGCACGTGCACGTGCTCGCTCGCTCTCTCTCTCTCTCTCTCTCTCTCTCTCTCTCTCTCTCTCTCTCTCTCTCTCTCGTAAAAAGAGTTATAGTTTGCATATATCAATTTTTCAGTTTCTCAGTAACACTTCGTGGAATACATTACCTTGGAATGGCAAGGGATTCTACAAATTAGGTGTTGTGTCTAACACAGGACTTTCCTGTTCCTTGTGTGAGGGCTACCCCACATGGATGGGCTTTGCGGCCCGAGCAGAGAATGTAGCCCAATCACAGGCGGTGCCTTCTGTGAACAACAAATCCGACGCCCTTGTTGAGTTCACGAGCAGATCCCGCAAACCACAGCAATTTAAGTAAGGCAAGACAAGAACGAAGTCACATTACCTACGGATTTTGCCACTCTCTACTAAGAAAGACTCTCCACTAAGAAAACAAAAAACGCTGAAGACTGACTTTCCGAACGTAGACGGAAACGACTGGAGGAAATAGCGTTCGCCTCATTTACACTTTCGCAAAGCCATAGTCTTCAAAACTTGTGTTTACAATCGTAGAGTTAAGTGAAATACTGATAATGAGGGCTGCACAATTCGATTTTGTGTTAGGTCTACTGACATGTCTGAAATAAAAGACACCACGCATTCATATAGCTATTCACATTGATGGGCTATGAATCCACCATCTTCAGTGGAAATGCGCAAATACGTTTGACGTCCTGTGGGAATTTCAGAGTAGAGATGACATAAACGAGGACTGCCGATAGATGGCGCTAGGTGAGAGAGTGGGTCAGCCAAGAGGCGTGCCCACATAGTCCACATATTCGCGATAAACACTGTGTCCGGATGCGCAGTGGTTAACAGAACTGCCCAGTAAGCAGGAGATCCCGGGTTCGAATCCCAGCCCGACACACGTTTTCTCTCATCGCCGATGATTTTTTCTCTCGTCGCCGCTGACTCCGCATAAAGTCCTGATGCAACTGACATTAACAATTCCTTTCCTTTCATTTACTTTCTCCCACCTTTACCCTAAATTTTCCTTACATCAATAGCATGACACATGCAATTCTGAAAATTTCAGACGAGCGTTTTCAAATGCTGTTCTTTGACTTTTTTTAAAGTAACGCTATAGCACTGTGATATGCACTGATGTAAACAAATAATAATTATAATTAAGTAACGACTGCGGGGGTGACAGTTATATCGTTGACGGGAGGGGGATGGGTTTTTGACAAACTTTGACCCACCCCCTGAATGAGGGTGGGTGACATCCGGACTTTGACGTAAACGGGTCTTTTACAGACCATCTATAATCATAGATTAATATCGATTCCTTCACTGGCATATCGGAAACTTTTCACGTTGCGGAAGTAATTTGCAACACCAGAGTTAGTATCGCGGAATGGTTGGGATTTATAACTTTCACCCTCGCGCTAGGCTGCGAGTAGGCCCCCTTTTATCTTTAATGTGACCACACTATCAGTTGCTTCGCTGACTGCCTCGTCCCATCCAGATGCTCGATTTAATTCCTTCTGGCTGCGCCCATTCGGAAGCCCGCCTCACCTTTGTCTTGTTCAAGGAACAGATAGCCACTGCCGCAAGGCCATCCATTTACTCTATTGAGTGGTTTAATCTCGACGGTAGCTATTTATGGCCTGGCGTCCACGTTCTCCAGGCAGTCCTCAGCTTTTAGTGTCCTCTGGATCCATATTACCCTCTCGACCAGTCGGACGCCTTGAAAGCTCTTTGACAAAGCGTGAAAGCTAGCCGCTCGCTCGTCGCCACCCACATTCTTGTATATCAACATTCCTGTGAGCGTAACAACGCAAGGAAGTACGCCGCAGTGCACAGAGCATGCGACCGAGGTAGGGCACGGACACACTGCAGCATCTCGCCAACTATCTGAATATCAGGTACTGGAAACACCAATCGGGGAAGTCTTGTCTCCACGTAGATATTCGCAAACGATCGATGAAGAAATTAATTTTCTCATTTAATAATTACCGAAAGAACATCTTATTCCACCGAATATTCAACAAAAGCCTCATGATATACCTCACTGTTACACTTATCGCTATTTCTGCGCGTATAGGACAAAAGAAGGCATGTTTGAAGAAATTTTGAGTCATATGGTGGAAAATTTTCTTCACAGGTTTCCACGAAACGCTTTCAGTGTTCAGTATAACGACTTCTGTGCAACAACAAGACAGAGGGTTCGCTTTTTGAGAATCTGAACAACAGACGCCAGCCAATTACGCAGCTTGTGTACGAAACACATTTTGCCGGACATGTCCAAAAGAAAAGACACCATTCATTTACTTATATTTCTTAAAAAAGGAGGGTGAAGTCTCCTCGACGTTTGTTTCAGTGCGAATGCAAAAATATCGTCCGAACTCCTGTGGGTATCAGGATTTGTGATTAGTGACCTTAACGGATGGGGACGCCGCGCTGAGGCGTGAGATAAGTTGGCAATTTGAGTCGGTAAGGGATCGTGTCGTGCCTAGATGGCGGACGCGGTTAAGGCATCTGCTCGTGGGAAGCGATAAATTCGGGTAAGAGTTCCGGTCCGGCACAAATTTTCAACTTTCGCTGCTGCATTACCCCAAAGCCTGTGCAGCTAGCCGTCACGATTTCCCACCCGTCCACTCCCTTCCCTTCCCCTTCCTGCACTGCATGTTTACATGAAACACAAAAAGACAGGTTATGATAATCAAGGCACTGACATGGGGAAAGGAGTATGTCATAAAAAGATAATTTCACAGAAGAAAAAAAAAACGATTTGACACTACGAAATACGAAGTTGCTTTTACAAAATGAGCCAACGGCCTTGCCGCAGTGGTAACACCGGTTCCCATCAGATCACCGAAGTTAAGCGCCGTCGGGCTGGGCTGGCACTTAGATGGGTGACCATCCGGTCTGCCGAGTGCTGTTCGCAAGCTGAGTGCACTCAGTCCTTGTGAGGAAAACTGAGGAGCTACTTGATTGGGAAGTAGCGACTCCGGTCTCATAAACTGAAATACGGCTGGGAGAGCTGTATGCTGACCACATGCCTCTCCATATCCGCATCCAGTAACGCCTGTGGGCTGATGACACGGCGGGCGGCCGGTACCGTTGGGCCTTCCGAGGTCTGTTCGGACGGACAGAGGATTTTAAAAATGGCTATCCAGATTAACGAAACAAATATATTAATAACAAACTGTCACATCTGTATAAGAAATATAATTATAGTGTACAAAGATTGCGGAACAATGTATATTTGATGCCCATGCAGCCCAACATCGCCAGGAGTCTTTTTTTGTTGTGGTATTACTAATGATGGGCCTTCGTCCAACTAGTGGTAGGTAACGAACTGCAGAGACGTACTTGACAGATATAGCCTTCGTCTAAATGTTGTGCTCCCTGCACGGTTCCACTTCATTGAACGAATATTTTATTTCTATGATTGGGAAGCTTGTCTCCCAAAATTCTAACCCAAGAGACAGAACCGATCTCCAATGGTGCTGTATACAGTAATGTATGGCATATCGAGGCGAAATCACAGAAATCTTCCTCCGTCATCTTAACAACATCGAATGGTTCTACATTCTTTGCTTCGCTGATCATATCAGCTATTTCGTCATGAGTCACTGGTTGTGGAATCTTTTTCTTCTCTATTAAGCCGAAATCTTCTCACAAGGCATGCACGAATACCCCGATACTACACATTTCAAATTGACATGATCAACTGTAGTGTTTACCACTGCATCCATTAACTATCCGATTTTTATTTTGGCCGGCGCAGTTGTCGCTCCACACAGAATCAGAGGCAGTGACACGTATTTGTCTTCTGCTCACAGCAGGATCGTCGATATTATGCAGTCTTCTTTGCTTGATCACTACGATGATTAAATAAAAAAGAAAATTATCTTTACTTATCCAGTTTTGGTTGCAAAACTGAGTGCAGTTTCCGTGTGTCATTCTCTCCGAAACTACGGCATTTATATTTGCATTTACAAGTAACCTCCACGAACGAAGTATACGAATCGGTTAGGTCATAACAGAACACAAAACTAGGCGTTACCACTGAATGTAATGCAGTTAATTTCACTGCAGACGGAAAATATGACTTACCACTTTGTATGGAAAAGGTTTCGCTCGCGTTCTGTCGTAGCAAGTACTCTCAGTAACGTTAGCACCAATAAATGACAGTAACGAACTGTTAGGATCCGCGCGGGGTAGCCGTGCGGTCTTAGGCGAGATTCGAGTCCTCTCTTGGGCATGGATGAGTGTTGTCCTTAGCGTGAGTTACTTTAAGTTAGGTTAAGTAGTGCGTAAGGCTAGGGACCGATGACCTCAGCAGTTTGGTCCCATAGTCCCTACCATAAATTTCTAAAGACTGTTAATCACAGAGTAAATGCTGTTAATACGGTGGCTTGTTGAATCTCTCCCCTATTCGTGATAGCTCACGTGATTTTACTACAGGCGTACCTTAAGTAGTTTGTGAGAATTGAACGCCTCACAGTTTCGATCTTCTGCTACTTCTACGCTACTGGCGGCACGCCTTACTACCTTTTCGATAAAGAAGCTGAAAAAAAAGTGTGAATTCCTAAGAGACCAAATTGCTGAGGTCGTCGGTCCCTAGACTTACGCACTACTTAACCTAACTTAAGCTAAGAACGCCGCACACACCCACGCTCGAGGGAGGACTCGAACCTCCGGCGGGAGAAGCTGAAAAATGATTTGTTTTGGCTTACTGCCCTTCCCATGTCAATGTCTCAATTTATGAAGGTCCTGTAGTGAAACTTGGATGATTAACAGTATAAATAAGAAGAGAAAAGAAGGTATTGACAAGGGGTGCGACTGACTAATGCTGAAGATTAGGTGGATCCATCGAATGGAGGAGGACTGAGTAGAACTGATGAGAAAATAGCATTATGTTCAAACTTGCATGTAGGAATAGTCAATTTGGTAATGGGGGAGGGGGGGAGTTAAGATTATTGTAAAATGAGACATAAGTTTAATATAGTAAGCACGTTCTAGAGGCTGTACGATGAAGTCGCAGATATGAAGATATTTGCACAGGATAGACTAGCGCAAAGACGACGGTCATCGTCGCCGCTGCCGCCACCGCCACATCTCTGTGGAGAAAGCAGGATTTGAATGTGATGTTAGTTATTTTCTTATCATTCATATCATATGCTGACAACATCACTGTGACTATAAGGTGAAACAAGAAGCTGGAAACCATCTGCTATAGAAAATCAAGCACAAGACGCGACAGGCACAGAAACTATGAGAAACAAAATCTGACACGCTGTCAGCCTAAAGCGGAAGACTTCCTAAAAAGTGGCAGCGTCTACGCTAAAGGCGCTGAAGTCATGCAGTAAACGAACAATAGTCTGGGTGAGTAGAAAATTGAAATGCTGACTATCAAAACCTAAAAATGTGTACGGTGGTAATGTATAATTTTCTGAAACCTAATTTCATAATTCGCTATAACAATACAATTGTGACACATTTACAACGGCAGTGTATTTTATCATTGCTCGCCGATTCCCTCACAAACGCGGCTGCCTGCCGCCTCCCCCCCCCCCCCCCCCAAAATTCATCTCGTTGACTGAGTTCGTGTCATTATGGAGCAATCATTCAGTATTTCAGTTCACACATGGACGACGGAAAGGTCCGCCCGTGGGCTTTTTAAGACGCTTCCTCGGTCATTCAGCCAACCATGGACTCTACAAAAGACAATGTGACTATATAGGGCTAGGCAAGCTTTTCGTTTAGCATGGCGACACAGCTCCTGAGGCAGGGGCGAGAGTCCTGGGGCGAACTTTGAGCTCCTCACGGAAACGGCCACTTCTTTGCGGTCAGTGGTCCCTGCGGTAGCGCGACGAGAAAGAGTGGGCGTCTTTGCCGTACTTCTCTCGCAAAGCTCTGCTTTGTGCAGCTCGCTCCCACACCCAGGCACGCTGTAACCAACATCGCCGTCTTTACACATTGGCAGTCTTTATACGAGCCCTCTACCATCGCTGTTGCACGGCTTCAGTACTTATCTCCTTTCCATCTGTAAGTCGTCCTTTGATTAACACTGCTTCTAAAGGCTTAGCCACACCATTACGTTTCATCTGCGCAGCACAAGGCGGAAACCTGAGAAGAATTTGATCTATTTTCAGTGACCTAACTTGACCTCCTCTCTTTCTCTGATAACCTCTGAGGGTGAAATATACTTGGTACACAGGGTGGTTAGAAACAATGTGAAACAGTTTTGCGGGGTAGGTTGTGCTCAGACGTAACTGATTGTTAAGAAAAAAATCGGTATGTCGCGCCGCTTCCGAGTTAATTAGCATTAAGTTCGCCAATCAGGCTGTTGCGCGCAAAATTCAAGCGGCCTGCCAGATACAGTTTGTGTCAGTTGTTCTCACACGTGTTCTTCGTTTGGTTTCCTAAAACCGAACAAGGGAGCGATAAAAATATTGGACATGGGTTGGTAGTAAGGATCGAACCCGAGCGAAAGTCTGAGAACTCCATGCGTTATCATTTTCGTTTTGAAGACAACTAATACTAATTACTGTACCTGGGGGGCAGCTTGAGTTTGTGCGCGCAACGGCCTGATTGGCTAACTTCAATGTTACATGGCGGCCACCCTGTATATTCCAGACAAACGACAACCAAGACATTGTAATAACGATTGTCATATGGGATCATGCGTTACATATCGCAATGGGCAAACATCGTGAGAGCGAATGGAAAGCGTTGACAGAGATCCGGAGTAAAAAGGAGATAATGAGTAGTAAGGGCGCTCTCATGGGAACCGTGTATTTCACAAACACATGCCCACCTCTGGGATAATCCACAAGAGAACAGAATGGTGGGAGGACATCACAAGCTCCTTGCCGGTGGTGTTCCCCAAAAGAGCTCATGGACTATTTGGATCGTTTACAGCCATCGATTTTTTGTAAATCACTTTCGTCTAAGCAGCCATCCAACTAGCAACGCTTGTTTCTATCCGTACACTAGTGTTAATTGGTAGCGTCATTTGTTACTACGCTAACAGACACACACATACCCATTTCCATCGAGATATGGTGTCGTAGCTGGAAATTTAAAAGCTAGAGCCACGACCGGGGTCGCACTTTATGAGTATCTCAGCCTCTGTCTTGTAGAGGTGGAAGAACTGGAAATAAACCAACCCTAAGTGGTTTGTGTCAAGGAGAAACTGCTGTTACATTTGATACACTACTTCAAATCGTTATCACAGAGTGTATCACAGACCGAAGTATTAAGATGGGGAGAAAGCAGTCTTGTCGGCGTTATCTTCCAAGTCATTACAGACTGCGGATAACTTATGCATAATAGAGATGATGGCAGGAGCAATCGTCCGTGGGATTTATGTAGGAACACTCTTTGAATTCTCTTTTAAACTGATGAACGAAAAAGCCGAAAATTGAATTCAAGATGTATCTACAAAAGCAAGCACAGATATTTTTCTTTTCCTCACTGAAGTGCCAAGTGCGTACCTATGTCGTATATATGATTTTGTGTGTGTGTGTGTGTGTGTGTGTGTGTGTGTGTGTGTGTGTGCACAGGAGAAGGGGGGCGGGATAGACGGGAAAGTAAAGGGAACGAACTGTTGATGTCAGCTGCATCGGGGCTTTATACTGGGAAAGAGCGGCGACGAGTGAAAATGTGTGTGCCAAATCGGGATTTGAACCCGGGATCTCCCACCTACTAGGCAGTTGCGTTAACCACTGCGCCATCAGGACACAGTGTTTATCGCGACTTCTCAGCCTCTCGGCTGACCCACTTTCCCACCTAGCGCCACCTTTACGCAGTCCCTATCCATGGCCTCCATCCTCGCTACTTTGATGTTCCCGAAAGAGGCCGAACGTATTTGTGCATCCGCACTGAAGGTGGTGGATTCATTGCCCATCGAGGAGAATCTGTTATATATGAATGGATAGTCTGGGCTTTCGAACATGTCTGAAAGAACAGACACCATGTATTCACATAGAGTCACATACTGTCTATACGAGAAACCACAGTATCTGAATTAACTTATTGACACACAGGGATGGAAACTTTCTGTCACTGGTATGATTCGAATGAATTAAGTCCAACGTGTTGGCATCTGGGCGTCATTAACGCACTGAGTATTTGCTGACTTATTGATGAACAAAAACATTACAAATGAAATGCTCATTATTGCAGGACACCGACAGTATTGTGCTTTTCAACTATAATTATGAAGTTGTTCTACCAAGAAGTGATAGAAGAACCATTTAATACATTAAACACGTTATTTACGTACACTGTATGTTCTCTGAACAAAGTCAGTCGTGATGTTGATTGGGCGAAAGAACATGCGACACAGATGATAGCACTTGCCTCGGCAAAAGCTACTCTTTCTGAGGTGGAAACATGTAAAAAAGAAAAAAAGCACCACCGTATCACACTGGGGGTGGAAAAAGACAAATTCAGTATCCAATACAATAGTGATGTAGCAAAAACAAGATAATGGTGCTCGTAACAGCACTTACAGGTCATTTAAATATGAACACACAAAGCTTCCGAATAATATCACCACAACAACAACAACAACAACAACAATAATACACCGTTAATCACCATATGTTTCAGATGGATGACGACAGTTACCTTTCTTTCTCTAAACCAGAGTCGGGTGTCTAGTGGAGAGCGTATTATCATAATATCGAAGTGACACCATGTCACTCGACCAGAAGATAATTAACTGGTTAGATCCTGTGATGAGATGCTTCCAATGGTTGGATTTGGCGGACTTAGGGAAGCAATGGTACAGTACGCAGTGTTTAAATATCAAAGTGTGACAACGTCCTGGATGAGATTCCAAAACTATCAATGGTATGATGTAGGAAGACAGCCTTGAATCATCTGTCATAACGTGCTCTCCGACAGAATGAAGAAAGATTAGGATTTAATGGCAATTCGACACCGAGACCGAGACGAAGTACAAGATAGAAATGGTGGAGTATGTGAAATGAAATCGGAATTTTCCTTTTCGAAACTAGGTTGAAGTATCCATCAATAGGGCACTGCGTTGTACAATTTGACAAAACTTCGTTTATATGGAGACCAGTTTTTACATTTCTCTTTTATTATATACATTACATGGAACACCCAAGGTGCAGTACGAGTTGAATGCACTTACAAAGCTCGCAGATTTTAAAATATCTTTAGAAATAACAGAGAAATATCTTCTGATGACTGTTACGAGCGACAACTAAATAACGAGAAACACGTGCATCTGCTGGACGCTACGGGAGGGGGCGTAGCATCTATCCGCAGTGCTATGCTGAACCAGCATATGTCAGACGGGACTTTTAACAGCTTATTCGGATTTCTCTGAACAGTGCTAATTGCAGGAAGTCCTAACTTTGTGTACAGCTTAAAGGATAAAAAAAAAAAAAACGCCCGTATACGAGGGGTAGTCATAAAGATTCAAGTACCATCTCGAAAAAACTCCGACCATCATTTTAGTCCTCTCCTACTATGGGCGACTTGTCGGAGATCTTTGCTGTTGAAGTCTGTGTTTCCCGGTCTTCGAGTACTAAGACCTCCGCTTCTTTCGCTATACCGGGTTCTTCAAAGGGATGTTGTTGTTGTTGTTGTTGTTGTTGTTGTTGTGGTCGTCAGACCTGAGACTGGTTTGATGCAGCTCTCCATGCTACTCTATCCTGTGCAAGCTTCTTCATCTCCCAGTACCTACTGCAGCCTACATCCTTCTGAATCTGCTTAGTGTATTCATCTCTTGATCTCCCTCTACGATTTTTACCCTCTACGCTGCCCTCCAATACTAAATTGGTGATCCCTTGATGCCTCAGAACATGTCCTACCAACCGATCCCTTCTTCTGGTCAAGTTGTGCCACAAACTTCTCCCCAATCCGATTCAATACTTCCTCTTTACTTATGTGATCTACCCATCTAATCTTCAGCATTCTTCTGTAGCACCACATTTCGAAAGCTTCTATTCTCTTCTTGTCCAAACTATTTATCGTCCATGATTCACTTCCATACATGGCTACACTCCATACAAATACTTTCAGAAATGACTTCCTGACACTTAAATCGATATTCGATGTTAACAAACTTCTCTTCTTCAGAAACGCTTTCCTTGCCATTGCCAGTCTACATTTTATATCCTCTCTACTTCGATCATCATCAGTTATTTTGCTCCCCAAGTAGCAAAACTCCTTTACTACTTTAAGTGTCTCACTTCCTAATCTAATTCCCTCAGCATCACCCGACTTTATTCGACTACATTCCATTATCCTCGTTTTGCTTTCGTTGATGGTCATTTTATATCCTCCTTTCAAGACACTATCCATTCCGTTCAACTGCTCTTCCAAGTCCTTTGCTGTCTCTGACAGAATTACGATGTCATCGGCGAACCTCAAAGTTTTTATTTCTTCTCCATGGATTTTAATACCTACTCCGAACTTTTGTTTCCTTTACTGCTTGCTCAATACACAGATTGAATAACATCGGGGATAGGCTACAACCCTGTCTCACTCCCTTCCTCGATATGGCAAGACAATTCGTTCTTTGTCTTTCAGTCTCTTTGACTATACCGGAAGCGCGTGCGCCAACTAACCACTGGGTCATATGATGGAGCTTCGTTGCCCAACATTTCCGCCAATACAGCGTGGATTGTTCCAACATTGCTTTCCTCTATATGCGGAATTACCGCACGATATTCCACTTTATAAATTCGCTGAGCTATTTGGTCGACTTGTTTATCTAGCACTTTGCAGCGTAGATGTGACGCGAGGATTTCAATGTGTACCAGGGTGAAGACATTTGTTTCGTGATGCATACAGTCGACATTACATTCATCCAGCCGTAACTGAGTTCTTCCATTTCTCTGGGAGAAGGCCCATCAAACTACAACACATGAAATATTACTTCACTTTATTACATACAAGGTTAGTCACGAGGTTTTCCCCGGTTGCTGGAGGTTATTCCTTAGGTTATTTGGAACAAAAAATGTAAAACACTTGTATTCACAGGACACACGATCAGTCTCAGGTAGACAAGGGAAGCGAGTGGTACGTTTGCGTAACAACCACGTTGTTGATACTGCAGTCACTTGTTTACTGTTGTTGTCTCCTGTGTGCTGTACACTTTGCGATACCGTACAAGTTTTCATCTCAGGAATATGGAGAGACGGCATACATTTGGGGCTTCTGTGGTGGTAATGCGAAAGCTGGTGTTGCCGAATATCACAGTTGGTATCCTAGTTGTTGGATTCCGAGTGCCAAAACATTTAGTGGAACATTGCTTGAAACTGGTATTCTTACCAGTATTCGTATTCAATCCGAAAGGTGTTGTGACGTTCAAGAAGAGGAAAACGTTATTCATTCAGTCGAGCGCAGTGCTCGCGTTCAAGTACAAGACGCCTAGCTACCCGATTGAACGTTTCAGAATCTAAGGTATTTCAGATTCTTCATGAGAATGGACTGTATCCATCTCATGCGCAGAAAGTTCACCATTTAGAGCCGCATTATTGTGCCTACTTTTTCCACTTTTGTAACTTGTTAAATGGAAATCAGCAGCTGTATCGCTTCATAATGTTCAGTGATAAGGCAACCTTTAGAAGAGGTGGCATCAACAACATGCGTAACATACATGTCAGGGCAGACGAAACTCCCCATGCCACGGTAGTGTGTCAATTTCAACGCAGATTCAGTGTCAATGTCTGGTGTGGTGTTGAGTGAGACCTGTTATTGGAGTCGTTTATTCTCCCGGGAAATTGAAATGGTCAGATTTACGGCACCACAGCTTCTTGAAGATGTTCCTCTGGAAACAAGACGCCGCATGTACGTTCAACATGACTGGGCACCTGAACACTTCCACCACGTGTTAACAGCTGATCTTAATCAGCAATTCCCACATCGATGGATAGGTCGCGGGGGCCCTATCAACTGGCCTGCCAGATCCCCATATTCAACACCCCTAGATTACTCCATCTGGGGGTGGATGAAAGACATCGTGTACGAAGTTAAGATGGAAACACGAGAAGAATTGAGACAACGCATTTTCGATGCCGCAACGTCAATAAGGAACGAGCACGTGAAATTACGAAATGCTACTCGCGCGGTTCACTCCCGTGCGAATCTTTGCCTTCAAATGCAGGGAGGAAATTTTGAACACTTCCTTTAAATCCACTCTGAATGCAAGAGATTGCTACAAAATTATTTAAATTAATTATTATGTGCATTTCTGAAAGTAAATAACCTAAGGAATACCCTCCAGAAACCAAGAGAAAACCTCGTGACTCACCCTGTATATGAACAGAAGATTTACATCAATTTGATGCATTATCCTAAAAGAGGAGTTTTGTGTTATTTACAACTGTCATGAACTAGCAAAGCATCATTTTATGCACTTATTAACGAACTGCTCTCTTGCAGTACAAAATGCAACATTTACGAAAGAACATTTCATCAGAAACTTCAAGATCTCTTTGGTTCTACACTATGATAACTCCTTCAGATGTCACAAACCTGGGGTGGTGATATTTGGTTTGTGGGGCACTTAACTGCGCGGTCATCAGCGCCCGTACACAGTCCCAATTCTTTCACAGTCCACTTTTTTACATAGTCCAATCGAGTCACTGTCACGCCTGATGATGATGATGATGATGATGATGATGATGAAACGATGAGGACAACACAAACACCCAGTCCCCGGGCAGAGAAATTCCCCAAGTCGGCCGGGAATCGAACTTGGGACCCCGTGATCCAGAGACAGCAACGCTAGCCACTAACCTACGAGCTGTGGACTTTAAGCTGGGATGAGCTCTTTAATGTTCTACACTGTATTACTGATCTCAGCATGAGCGCTGCTGTACTGTTGCGGATTGCAGCGAGTCTGTGGTATCGACTAGCGTTGTCGACTTTGGTGTGGCATCACCGTCTCTAAACGATACCACACTTCGAACCTAATAACGTAACTTTATTTTTTCGAGGTGATAAATTACCCATGATAGTGAATTTGTAGAACAGCCTTTACAGATGACTAGTGTCAATCAACGACATGACATCACTCTGCGAATTTTCTTTCTACAAGCTACCCACTTTTCACAGGCATTCGCAAAGAGACTGATTTACGGTCTTGAGCTAAATCATTTACAGTAACTATACAAAAGAATCAATCTTACAAAACTGAGCAACAAACAAATTCGAGACTGGGTGGTGAGATATATGAGGGGATAAATGCCCAAGAAACCAATGCAAGCACGATACAGTTAATACGACGCAAGCCCCTAGGTAATTACAGCGCATGCCTTCGCCAACATGTCGCTGGCTGTTTGTAGACTGACATGTGTGACTGCTGGACCTGCATAACGGGGCCTGAAAAGTTCTGAACAGCTGAAAGTTAATTGTTCATAAGCTCCCGCAGGCTCTGCGCATGACTAACATGAAATTTTATCAGGAACAGGGCACGTGTACACGCATCAATGAATATTCAGAAGTTTCAACAAGTTATGCAGATTCGAAATGAGGCTCATCCCATGAATTTAAACGTGCACCGTCCGGAAACAACGTAATACAACTGCCAACTAGAATCCTGCTTCTGAAAATGGCCAATAAAAGTGAGAATACAGTAAATATTGGTTCTGCAGAGGCAATTTAAAACGCGCTCGGTAACTATGTAACATTGAAAATGTTTACTTTTAATTTTCTGAATTTCACAAACCATGAATGTAGAAAGACCTAATTGACAACTTGACCGCTGGGTTTTTTCCTATTCAGTTGTTCATATCCTGGACAACTGTCCATCTTATAGTTTCAGCTGCATCTGTTCACTTAGACTGATAGTATGTGGATTAATATTTTTGTGGTCTTACACGTTCAAATCATTACACACAAAAGTTCAAATCATTACACTGAAGTGTGTGGGAGGTAACAGAATCAATTCCGTACCCACAGGAGGCGAACACAGCTGCAGTGCAGTGAGACTCCAAATAGTTTGTTTAAACTGAAGATTAGACGCCCTTTATTGCTTCGAGTGCCAGCCTTCACTTATCTAGGTTCACAGTAATTGCTGCCACACTGACCACTGTGTATATCATACGTAGGACGCCTAATGACGTTCGTATTAGTGGTGTCACTTTTTCAGTGTTTTTTTTCTTTTTTTAATTTAAGAACTGGACTATTGTATTAGTGTGCCGAAAGCCTAACATCATTTGCACACTTTGCGTGCAGCTTATTTGAAGAGCAGAGGAAAATCAGTCTTCAGTGCTCCATTTCGGCCCATGTTCCGACTGGAAGATAATAAGTGGTTTTTAGACGCAGTATTTTCGTATCTACAGGATGAGACACATTCCGAGTCCAAATATTGATCCGGGCAAACATGAAAAGAAAAGGTCCTTGGTAAGAACAAGGCTAGCTGTTATCTGTGACAAGTTGAAACTACGTTCAGCACCTAAGTTTTGTGGAAAGCGCGCTAGTAAGTGCGAAATCCCAGCACGCTTCAAAGGGTGACGCAAATTTTAAACTTCCTTCTTGTTTTCCCACACATTCAGCTAAATACACGCATCAGGAAACGTTTTGCATTACCTCGGTTCAGAGATTTACCAACAGCCGTATGTAGTGTAGAAATTTATTTTATTTTATGAACTACCAGACTGTGTCGCTTGGCCACCAAGAGCTGTTGCACGACGATTGATTCACGGATCCAGTCACATGGCTCCTTCCGTGTATGACGGGTGGGGCCTGAAGATGGCATCAATGTAATGCCGAAACTGGTAGCACATAGAAGTTCATAAAATAAAATAAATTTCTACAATACATACGGCTGTTGGTAAATTATTGCATCAAGTAGTTCATGCCAACCGTCGTCCCACAATCCATAATGGATCAACGAAGATCGGTTCAGAGAGTTCCGGAACCTGTACAGAAAATTGGAAGAGAGAACATCATTTCCGCCCTTTTCATTGCCCATGAAAACCACACGTTGATTATTGTACCACCACACAACGAGACTTTCAGATGTGATGGTCCAGATTGTTGTACACACCGGTACCTCTAATACCCAGTAGCAAGTCTTTTCGCAATTATGCATGCCTGTATTCGTCGTGGCATACTATCCGCAAGTTCATCAAGGCACTGCTGGTCCAGACTGTCCCACTCCTCATCGGCAATTCGACGTAGATCCCTCACAGTGGTTGGCGGGTCAAGTCTTCCATAAACAGCCCTTGTCAATCTACCCCAGGCAAGTTCGATAGTAGGGTTTATGTCTAGAGAACATGCTGGCCACTCTAGTCGAGCGATGTAGTTATCCTGAAGGAAAGTCATTCACAAGACGTGCACGATTGGGGGGGGGGGGGGGGCGGCGAATTGTCGTCCATGAAGACAAATTCCTTACCAATATGCTACCGGTATGGTGGTACTATCGGTCGGAGGATGGCATTCACGTATCGTACAGCCGTTACGGCGTCTTCCATGACCACCAGCAGCGTACGTCGGGCCCACATAATGCCATACCAAAACAGCAGCCAGCGTCCACCTTGCTGCATTCGCTGGTCAGTGTGTGGAAAGCGTTCAGCCTGACTGGGTTGTTCCAAACACGTCTCCGACGATTGTCTGATTGAAGGCATATTGACACTCATCGGTGAAAAGAACTTGATGGCAATACTGAGCGGTCCATTCGGCATGTTGTTGGGCCCACCTGTACCGCAATGCATGGTGTCGTGGTTACGAAGATGGACCTCGCTATGGACGTCGGGAGTGAAGTTGCGCATCATGCAGCCTACTGGGCACAGTGAGTCATAACTATACGTCCTAAGGCTGCTCGAGAAGCATTATTCAACATGGTGGCGTTGCTCTCGGGGTTCCTCCGGGCCATAATTCGTAGGTAGCGCTCAACCACTGCAGTAGTAGCCCTTGGGCGGCTTGACCGAGGCATGTCATCGGCATTCCTCTCTCTGTATTTCCTCCATGTCCGAACAATATCGCTTTTTGGTTCACTCCGAAACGCTTGGACAATTCCGTTATTGAGAGCCCTTCCTGGCACAAAGCAACAATGCGGACGCGATCGAACCGCGGTATCGATCGTCTACGCATGGTTGAACTACAGACAACAGGAGCCGTGTTCCTGTTTCTGGTGGAATGACGAACTGATCGGCTGTCGGACCCCTCCGACTATAGGCGCTGCTCATGCATGGTTGTTTACGTCTTTGGGCGAGCATAGTGACGTCTCAACAGTCGAAGGGGCCGTCTCTGTGATACAATATCCACAGTCAACATCTATCTTCAGGAGTTTCGGGAACAGGGGTGAAGCAAAACTTTTTTTTTGTGTGTGGTAACATTTCTTCACGGTAACATCGTTGAAGCTTGTGAACTACCCTGCTAACGTGTGGCAATTTAAAGCTTTTGAATCCGTCCGGGAGGTGTCTTTGGATTCACCACAAACACCTCACTACACATCGTAATTTATGTATCCGGATTCAAGGACTGTGTCGACACACACTTTCAACCTCACGAATTTATTCTGTCTACAATTCGACATGAACGACGGGAAGTAGAAACACTCATGTTTCTTCCTTACGAATGTTCTTCACCCAGAAGATGGCAACTTCGAGTAACGAGGGGGGGGGGGAGAGAGAGAGAGAGAGAGAGAGAGAGAGAGAGAGAGAGAGAGAGAGAGAGAGAGAGAGAGAGAGAACACACGAAATCCCACAAGCTATCAACCTTTGTGGACAATATGAATACACTTAAGAAATATATCAGACTGAAATTAAGAAGCGACCAGGAGCAGTTGATGTGCCAGTCTGCCTCGTAAAGAAGCCTGGAATATACAAGGAACAGTTACACTACTGAGCCCGTGAAGTGAGTGGGATGATTAGCAACAGTGTCAAGGAGACGAAACAACCAACATCCCTAAATTAGGAACCGATGAACAATAAGCACCCCCCCCCCCTCTCTCTCTCTCTCTCTCTCTCTCTCTCTCTCTCTCTCTCTCTCTCTCTCTCTCTCTCCCGTGATTAGCAAATTCCCGTTACAAAGTCGCGCTGGGTAGCCGCGCATCTAAGGCACCTTGTCACGGTCCGCGCGACTGCCCCCGTCGGAGGTTCCAGTCCTCCCTCGGGCATGGCTGTATGTGTTGTCCTTACGTAAGTTCGTTTAAGTTAGATTAAGTAGTGCGTAAGCTCAGGGACAGATGATCTCAGCAGGTTGGTCCCATAAGACCCTACCACAAATTACAATTTTCCCGTTACAAACTTCTAGGGCTTGTAGGGAGGAGTAGACAATATTTTCGACAGGAACGTACACTACAGTTTCCGTTCTACGACGGTTTCAATCCAGATGTTTAACTCATATACTTCTGCTTTAGAAATTGAATTAGGCGTGAAGCAGTATAATCATCACGTAAAAATTTCAAAGGAAACACAACGAAATATCCATTTGTAAGTACATTTAAATATTACCTGTTTTCATTATTCCAAAACAAGAAAGGACCCAGCATACTGCACGCACAGAGCACTACTGATGCTTTACAACAGCACGTCGATGTGCCGACCACCAACATTGTTACAGACATTGTATCTACGAATCATGTTGTGGGAGTACACAATCTGCACCCACCTGGTCTCTCGAACTTCCAATGCAGCTGACTTAACTCGTGCCAGCGTGTCTTCCTATGTCTCTAGAGGAGTCTTGTAAATTAAACTTTGCATACATCACGTGACAGTCTGACGTAGTACACGTCATCCTGTCTAGCCTATTGCTCAAATGGCTCTACGCACTATGGGACATAACATCTGAGGTCATCAGTCCCCTAAACTTAGAAACTACTTAAACCTAACTAACATAAGGACATCACACACAAACATCCCCGAGGCAGGAGTCGAACCTGCGACCGCAGCAGGCGCGCGGTTCCGGACTGAAGCGCCTAGAACCGCACGGCCACGACCGTCGGCTACCTTATTGCGTATCAGGACAAGCAACTCTGAGACTCTTTCCCTGAGCAGATGGGCGCGTTATATACAGGGATTCCTATTCAAAATAAACTAATGGCCATTAAAATTGCTACACCAAGAAGAAATGCAGATGATAAGCGGGTATTCATTGGACAAATATATTATACTAGAACTGACATGTGATTACATTTTCACGCAATTTGGGTGCATAGATCCTGAGAAATCAGAACCCATAACAACCACCTCTGGCCGTAATAACGGCCTTGATACGCCTGGGCAATGTGTCGAAAACAGCTTGAATGGCGTGTACAGGTACAGTTGCCCATGCAGCTTCAACACGATACCACAGTTCATCAAGAGTAGTGACTGGCGTCTTGTGACGAGCCAGTTGCTCGGCCACCTTTGACCAGACGTTTTCAGTTGGTGACAGATCTGGAGAATGTGCTGGCCAGGGCAGCAGTCGAACATTTTCTGTATCCAGAGAGGGCCGTACAGGACTACAACATGCGATCGTGCATTATCATGCTGAAATGTAGGGTTTTGCAGGGATCGAATGAAGGGCAGAGGAACGGGTGGTAACACATCAGAAATTTAACGTCCACTGTTCAAAGTGCCGTCAATGCGAACATGAGGTGACCGAGACGTGTAACCAATGGCACCCCATACCATCACGCCGGGTGATACGGAAGTATGGCGATGACGATTACAAGTTTGCAATGTCCGTTCACCGCGATGTCGCCAAACACGGATGCCCCCATCATGATGCTGTAAACAGGACCTAGATTCATCCGAAAAAAATGACGTTTAGCCATTCGTGCACCCAGGTTCGTCGTTGAGTACACCATCGCAGGCGCTCCTGTGTGATGCAGCTTCAAGAGTAACCGCACCCATGATCTCCGAGCTGACAGACCATGCTGCTGGAAACGTCGTCGAACTGTTCGTGCAGATGGTTGCTGCCTTGCAAACGTCCCCATCAGTTGACTCAGGGATCGAGACGTGGCTGCACGATCCGTTACAGCCATGCGGATAAGATGCCTGACATCTCGACTGCTAGTGGTACGAGGCCGTTGGGATCCAGCACGAAGTTCCGTATTACCCTCCTGAACCCACCGATTCCATATTCTGCTAGCAGTCATTGGATCTCGGCCAACGCGAGCAGCAATGTCGCGATACGATAAACCGCAATCGCGATAGGCTACAATCCAACCTTTATCGAAGTCGGTAAAGTGATGGTACGCATTTCTCCTCCTTACACGAGGCATCGCAACAACGCTTCACCAGGCAACGCCGGTCAACTGCAGTTTGTGTATGAGAAATCGGTTGGGAACTTCCTTCATGTCAGCATGTTGTAGGTGTCGCCACCGGCGCCAACCTTGTGTTAATGTTCTGAAAAACTAATCATTTGCGTATCACATCTTCCTGTCGGTTAAATTTCGCGTCTGTAGCACATCATCTTCGTGGCGTAGCAATTTTAATGGCCAGTAGTGTATTATGTACTCACTGCATTCTACAAGTCCTAGAAGTTATAATGGGAATTTCCGAACATCCTATAGTGAAACATGAAAGCCCTGTTGCACTGTACAGTAGTCACCACACATAAAAATATGAACAAGTAAATCGAGTTGGTGTAGCACACTGTCACCAATACTAGATGCGTGGAAGAGCGCTAATGCACTTTCGCGAAGTAGCAGGAGATTGAGGGAGCTGCGAAAAACCCGGCGGAAGCATATTGGGGTGGCGAGGCGGGCGCGGGCGGAGTAGGAGCAGCGGTAAGATAAATCGATTTGCCGTCCCCAGAGTGTCACACGGCGCCCCTGACCCGCTGGCACAACATCCTCTCCCTTCGCGCGTGCTGACAACACGAGGCTCCAGCGACAGGAAACTGCCGCCAGGGCAGAGAACACAGTTACTGCGTCTCTGCTCTGGGGGCAGCCGCCGAACGGTTTGGGGCCGAGATTTCGTCATGCACCCCGATCGTTTTTCTCTTTTCTGTGCCAACGTTGGAAGGCAAGAGGCGAGGACCACAAATGCAATTCTGCTCGAGGCAAAATTTCCTAAACTTTCCTCTCACAGCTACTCTGCGAGTAATACACTGTTCCTTATTAAAATTACAGCACTAGGAATAATAGCAAATGACGAAATGTTACGTCATGTACGTGTAGAATAGAGTAGGAAGACTTATTACAGACATAGCAGAAAACCTTGTTACTGCAAGGGTCACAATATACAGGGGGTTACAAAAAGGTACGGCCAAACTTTCAGGAAACATTCCTCACACACAAAGAAACAAAGTATGTTATGTGGACATGTGTCCGTAAACGCTTACTTTCTATGTTAGAGCTCATTTTATTACTTCTCTCCAAATCACAATCATGGAATGGAAACACAGCAACCGAACGTACCAGTGTCACTTCAAACACTGTTACAGTAAATGTTCAAAATGTCCTCCGTTAGCGAGGATACACGCATCCACCGCCCGTCGCATGGAATCCCTGATGCGCTGATGCAGCCCTGGAGAATGGGGTTTTGTATCACAGCCCACCACAATACGACCACGAAGAGTCTCTACATTTGGTACCGGGGTTGCATAGACAAGAGCTTTCAAATGCCCCCATAAATGAAAGTCAAGAGGGTTGAGGTCAGGAGAGCGAGGTGGTCATGGAATTGTTCCGCCTCTACCAATCCATCGGTCACCGAATCTGTTGTTGAGAAGCGTACGAACACTTCGACTGAAATGTGCAGGAGCTCCATCTTGCATGAACCACATGTTGTGTCGTACTTGTAAAGGCACATGTTCTAGCAGCACAGGTAGAGTATCCCGTATGAAATCATGGCGGTGAATCGTGGAAGTACAGTACATACTGACGAAACTAAAATTAGCTCTAACATGGAAAGTAAGCGTTTCCGGACACATGTCCACATAACATATTTTCTTTATATGTGTGTGAGTAACGTTTCCTGAAAGTTTGGCCGCAGCTTTTTGTAACACCCTGTATGGCATGGAGGAAGGCATGAGTACCATTCTAGATGATACGCATACAGACGTATATCTCGTTAAGGATAATACGAATGCAGTTATCCTGTTAGTAAGGTAGATTTCGCGCGTTGCGTGGCAGTGGGTGAATGTAGTAGGCAAATATCCGCGAAATGTGGAGCAACAAATATTCTCAGGTAGAGCTAAATAACATACGACTTAAGAACTTTACCGCATATGTGAAAATATTTTTGTTGTTTCTTTCACGGTGCAATGTAGTGGTGATAGAGTCTTCAACGTGTTTCATCCATACTGCGGAGGTAAAGTGGGTGACTGTGGTTAGCAGATATTTCAATATAATGTGCGATGTGGAACACTTAGTTCTCTTAGAAAAAGATGTATTTTTATCACTTTTGAACTTTACTCTATTTGTGAATATACTCGCTTATACAATCCATACCCTGTTCCATCCACACTGGCATTAATATTACGTTACGCAAACATATTTAGCGAGGGTAACACCACAGGGCCAATGCTCGTTTAGTAGTATTGTCTTAACATAATTGTATTTAAATGCAGCTGGAAAGGAATAGAAATTCCTTTATTTCATCAGGCATTTACTTTTCACTGCATATGAGACCGTGTGAAGATAGTTTTATGAGTCATCATCTACTCTGGAAACGAAATTGTTTAAGGAGAAATTACCCACGAAGAATTATACAAAACAAGAATATGCGAAGTGATTCACAAAAACACGCTGAATTATGAAAAGAATTATACTCATGAAGAATAAGCGAAATGTTGTCCGAAATCATTCTGTGCATCCTTCGATTTTTCATTTGTTATTTACAAATATTTTCATCTTTTGAGTCTATCCATTTTTTTTGCTTCGCGCATTATAGTATGCTTGCGCGGTTTCGTCATACAGGCTTAAATCATGACGTGGAAAATCACACTCACGAGTTTTTAATCTCTCAGCGTGTCTTCGTCGATCAGGCTTTACTGACTATCAACACACACACACACACACACACACACACACACACACACACACACAAACGCGCGCGAGCGCGCCTGTATGTGTGTGTGTACCGCGCAAGCATACTATAATGCTGGACGAATGGAACGGCATTTTCGCATGTAAGATAAAGTTCCTAAGGGTCTACCTGCCACCAGAACTACGAAAGGGTGGCAGTGGTTGGTCACGGAGGAAAGTCTGTCAGTATGTACACACATAAGCATTTTCTATATAAATATAGATTATGTGGAGGAAGATGGGAAGATGGGAAGATTAGTGTTGAACGTCCCGTCGACAACAAGGTCATTAGAGACGCAACACAAGCTCGGATTAGGAAAGGACAGAGGAAGAAAGCGGACGTGCCCTTTCGAGGGAGCCATACCAGGATTTGCCTGAAGCGATTTAAGGAAATCACAGAAAACCTACATCAGGATGGCCGGACGCAGGTTCGAACCGTACAGAATGTGCTCCGTAGTATTTGCTTTGTTAGTATTGTTACTGTCATGGCTTCACGTTAGGCACCGGTTCTTGTACGACTATGTACGGTTTGAAACACAATCATCTGCGCGCATTACAGTTGCAGGCACTCAACATGGGTCTGGACGAGATGAGCTAGGCTTTACAAGTAAAGCTGCTTGATCAGATCAACAGCAATAGTGATGGAGTTCTTCGCGAGTATCGACGCATTAAATCGCGGCGTCTCACACAGACGGCAAATCTCGCGTGTGCAAAGCGAGGTGAAGAGAGAGAGTTTGCACTACGCATCGGTCCAGCTCGGCTTAATTTCCCTCATAGCAGCTTGCATGGTGAAGCAGCTGTGGTGCGCTGCCGAATGCGTTGATAGACGACTTATTCGACACTTAAATCGATAGGCGCAAGATAGTTACTAGAATACTGGAAAAACTTGCTCTAAAAAAAAAAGCCATGATTTCCCGAAGTTCATTTAAATATGTGAACTTGTTTTTTGTTAATTGTAACAATAAAGCCAAATGTTAATTCGCGATAATAACGTGCGTGAGAAAATTTCTATTGAAAGACACTACAGCAAATTGCATTTAGGAAAGTATAGTGAAATCGTATGGGACGCCATAAAGGAAAAATTAAGGAATTTGCAAATTCTTGGGAAGAGGATTTTTGTATCCAAAAGTAAGGTTCGTATCAGTACTTCAGCATATTTATTTTTGTTAAAGGTCCTGCGAAACGAAATTAAATTTGTTTGCATTTCTCTCAAATGTGTATTCGTTTTTGTTTGTATTATTCCCTAACACAATCTTTGTTCTCTGATTTAGGGCGACGAATATGAAGGGTGCTGCGAAAGGATTCTCAGAGCTAGTTGTAAAGTTCTTCTGCGTTTCGCAAGAGTTGGGTGGCCGTTTATGAAAGATCGATGAAGAGAGACCATTTTGATGGACGTAGTAGAGACAACGAACCCCGCATTAGCTCCAGCATACAGCAGAATACCATTTTCCAGTATAACAGTATCTCGACGAGTAAGTGACATTTCTGTTTATTTTCACAAAAATTGGCAGCCATACTGAAAACCTCCTAGCGTACTCCATCGCACTCTAGCCCGCGGATATTAGCAACACGGCTCAGTTTGCCTTTTTTTCCTCTTTCTTGACGGCGTGGACGACAACCTGCAAGTGACGGAAGAGCTCCTGGATATGGGGCAGATTTTTAGAAGCGGTCGAAATGGCGGCTGAAGGTATAAAACTCACTTGGGAAAAGCTCTTTTCCGTAACCACAATGTGTGGTAAAGTAAAAGTGTTTATTCACCTACTTCGGAAAAAGCTTAACATGCGGAATTTTCCTTCAGTTTGTTTTACTGACCAAACGGCCCTTTGTGTAAAAGTTATCGGTCTTCAAGACGTGATGAACATAGCGTATATCATGAACTATACTCGGTCTCACGGGCTCTTAAGTTGAAAGAATTTTTTTATTTCATTTTACGCGACATGTTGACTGGAATACTCTCTTTCAAATTCTGAAGGTGGCAGGGGTAAAATACAGGGAGCGAAAGGCTATTTTCAATTTGTACAGAAGCCAAATGGCAGTTGTAAGAGTCGAGGGACATGAAAGGGAAGCAGTGGTTGGGAAGGGAGTGAGACAGAGCTGTAGTCTAATCCCGATGTTATTCAATCTGTATATTGAGCAAGCAGTGAAGGACACAAAAGAAAAATTCGGAGTAGGTATTAAAGTCCATGGAGAAGAAATAAAAACTTTGAGGTTCGCCGATGACATCGTAATTCTGTCAGAGACAGCAAAGGACTTGGAAGAGCAGTTGAACGGAATGGATAGTGTCTTGAAAGGAGGATATAAAATGACCATCAACAAAAGCAAAACGAGGATAATGGAATGTAGTCGAATAAAGTCGGGTGATGCTGAGGGAATTAGATTAGGAAGTGAGACACTTAAAGTAGTAAAGGAGTTTTGCTATTTCGGGAGCAAAATAACTGATGATGGTCGAAGTAGAGAGGATATAAAATGTAGACTGGCAATGGCAAGGAAAGCGTTTCTGAAGAAGAGAAGTTTGTTAACATCGAATATCGATTTAAGTGTCAGGAAGTCATTTCTGAAAGTATTTGTATGGAGTGTAGCCATGTATGGAAGTGAATCATGGACGATAAATAGTTTGGACAAGAAGAGAATAGAAGCTTTCGAAATGTGGTGCTACAGAAGAATGCTGAAGATTAGATGGGTAGATCACATAACTAATGAGGAGGTATTGAATCGGATTGGGGAGAAGTTTGTGGCACAACTTGACCAGAAGAAGGGATCGGTTGGTAGGACATGTTCTGAGGCATCAAGGGATCACCAATTTAGTATTGGAGGGCAGCGTAGAGGGTAAAAATCGTAGAGGGAGATCAAGAGATGAATACACTAAGCAGATTCAGAAGGATGTAGGCTGCAGTAGGTACTGGGAGATGAAGAAGCTTGCACAGGATAGAGTAGCATGGAGAGCTGCATCAAACCAGTTTCAGGACTGAAGACCACCACCACCACCACCACCACCACCACCACCACCACCACCACCACCACCACCAACAACAACAACAACAACAACGACATTTAGATATCCCTTACCATGCTGAGGTACGCTGGTTGAGTACAGAAAAAATGATTTCCCGAGGTTTTCGACGACGCCACGCCGTGGCTCGTTTTTGGGGGACAAAGGAATGGTTAGCTGGTTTACGATTTTTAGGAGATGTTAGGGCTTTACTAAATGATTTTAGTGTGAAACTCCAAAAAGAAAATTTCATCAACATTAAGGTCGGCAAAACAAAAGCTTTCCAGCGTCAGCTTCAGCTCTTCAAAAACAACCTTTCAAAGGAAAGTACGCAACACAAAAAGCTAGGTAATCGATATATAAATTTTACTATTAACGAGGCATCCAGATTTCTAAAAGCCCTTTATTCATAACGGTACTACGGCTTTGTTCGACAGCATCTGTGCGGAAATGAGCGCGCTTTGAAAAATACTTTGAGGGGCTACGATATATTGAAAATGATTTTAGCGACTGAAACCAGGCGATGTACCGAAATGTCTCTAATAGCGAAATAAACTCGAGATTTTAGATGTACAAGTTGACGTTAGATTAAAAACTAGAGTCCATAGCACCTGTTTATTAAAATACATCGCCTTTTACTACTCCAAACCAACGTAATACATTACTTTTAGTTATTAACAACTTTTTTTTTTAACAGGAAATCAACTTCCAGCCAACACTTGATGCGTTTGTGAAGCCCTTTCCGACAGCAACTGGAAGTGCGCCTCCCTATTTACATTAGGAACTAATCGATTTGCAAACCAATGATTACCGAAAGGATTTATTTTATAACAAACGTCTGGTCGAATTCTACTACAATTTGACGAAGGAAGAATTTCCTGAGCTACAGAGAGACGTACGTGAGTATGTGAAAGATTTGTTTCCCAAGGAAACATATGTGAAGTTTTGGAGAAAGTCGAGATTGACGGAGTGAGCGAGGCAAGCGTATGGGAGGGGCAGGCAGAGGGAATGCGCTACTGCGCGAAGTCGAGGAGTGGTGGTCAACATAGCATAGCCAAGTCGTCTTCTACCCTCTACATTGAGCGATACGGTGGTGCAAACGCCCTGAGAGGCCCTGCATTGAAACAATACGAACAGGTTATCTTTCACTACCGGGGCTGCAGCACAACGTTCAGAAGTTTGAGTTAACTGGCGATTTGGGAATTGCTGCTGGGAGAGTTCAACTGCCAATTCCACCACGAATTGAAGTTCCTATTGTCATGGCTGAAAATGCTGGACGCAATATGGAAACTTAAAGCAGTGCACGAGCTGTGTCACGACAGCTGAACAATCCATGGTCCACTGTTCGAAAAGTGCTGCAAACAATTGTGAAATAGTGTCTCCAGGACCGTTCCAGGATACAGATGGTCACCATGATTATAACCTGGAACGTACACCTGATTCGAAACCACCAAATGGTACCCTCTCATGTGGATGTCCTTACAAATGTTCCCAGAAAGTTTCATTGGCCTATCACTTTTGTCCCATGGGGACACTGTCAAGCAGCTGTAGTTTGATTATAACCACCATCTATGACGAAAGTACTGATAAACTGTTTACCAAGCTAATTATATCAGACGCTGATTTACAGACGCTATTCATGTAGAATAACCGATATTTGATGCGTCTACCAATATCAATTCAGGTCTGACATACAAACACGACAACAAAAATCTGTTTCTGAAATTCGATTTTCGTCTTCCGCAGTAAGTGTACCCACGGACGCGACATCACTCTCCACATTATGAACAATAACTGTGGTCCGTCAGTATTACTTGTGACTGTGGATAAACTTTCCGTTGTTTAAATGAACCACGTAAGACACGGACACTAAATACCTCCTATTTACGAATTTCGTCACCATAAAATGGCTCTGAGCACTATAGGACTTCACAGTCGAGGTGATCAGTCCCCTAGAACTTAGAACTACTTAAACCTAACCAACCTAAGGACATCACACACATCCATGCCCCAGGCAGGATTCTAACCTGCGCGGTTCCAGACTTGAAGCGCCTAGAACCTCGGCCGTGGTCTTTTTGAAAGACGAAAGAATCATCGTGGAATATATAGTCCTACAACTCTGCTGCATTAATTTAGTTTGTGAGAAGGAGAAAGAGACAAGAGTATCCTCATCTAGCGGAAAATCACCTACCTTGACAGAAAACTGTTGATCTAATGACGACGGAGAATGCAAACGTGAAGACAACAGCTTCCGATACACCAGCGTCTTCCGGTTTAATACCATAATGCTACCTTAATGAAAAACCTACGATACGCATCAAACTTTTCCGATACACCATTTACTCTAAGAAGTTAGTTTGCTGCAATCAAATAAGAACGTAATTTGATAAGATGCAACTTATAAAATCTTCGTATAAAATGACAAAGCTAATGAACAGAAGACTATACTGCACTGTAACAGAGGAAATGAAATTAACACTGCTTCAAATAAATTTCTATTGTCTACGTGAACGGAAACAATTTTGCAAGGGGGAGAGAGAGAGAGAGAGAGAGAGAGAGAGAGAGAGAGAGAGAGAGAGAGAGAGAGAGAGAGAGAGAGAGAGAGAGAAGATATGGGGGGGGGGGGGGGTACGTATAATGTGGGATGGAATTAATTAAACGTTGTTAACAGCATGAAGAAGCTGTTGCGCAATACCCCTCTTTCACGCAGTTAATGAACTGGTGTAATTCTGCCTCGTTCAGACTCCTTAATTGGGAAACCTGAGAGTCTTAACAGCATCGTACCTTCGTCAAGACTGGCTCTATAAAACAGAACTACAGAATTCTTTTATACGACACTTCCCAAAATGAGGATGATGATGCTGTACAAGTAAACGGCGATAAAGAGTGTTTTCTAAAACACAGCACTTTAAAAGACATACGATTAGAGTGTCACCATGTACCATCCAAATGACTTAAGTATGAGCACAAACAATCGCGTTTATCTGTGGGTAGGTCATACAGCAGCTGCGTACTGAATCAACTTCACGTTATAGCTTAAATTACGTCTTCCTCATTCAACTATTTTCGAAGTAGGTAGCGAGTCATAAATATCGTAACAAAAAGAACGTAGTGGACGTCGATGGATTGATACTACGCGCACACTAGTCTAACTAAAGCTATCGTCATCAAATATTAATATTTTGAGTGGGTATCAAACAATACGGAATTGTACACACAAAACGGCGTCGCCAAGTTACGGCAAAGTGATGATTTCATGTCCGTACAAAACACCGGTGAGACCTCTTGGACAGTTATCCAGTGCAAACACACATGTCTAAACACATGAACAGAACACTACTTCTTAAAAATCATTTTATCAGAAGGTGGAACAGCAGGCATTTCGCTTTAATATAAAAAAAAACTATCACTCGGTACAGACGTTTCTCACGAACTATGAAAATATTTTCTTTGGATAGAATATTCCATAAAGCACACACCACTAACTTTACGTCTCTATTTGGATAGCAATGCCTTAAATGAATAATGTGATGGGAATAACGTGAAACGAATTATTTGAAACGAGCAACAGTCAGGGCAAATAAATGTTCAAACAACTCTAGCTGTAAAACATGCAACGTAGAATGTGAGCGGAAAGCTTGCCAAAATGGCAGGTTTAATTTCAAGAGTCTAACGACCGACACGGAGAGTAATTAATTATCAGCATTCTATAACATGTAATACACGCCCCATTTTATCCACGGTGTATGCCAACGATATCTATACAGACGAAACCCACGAAATTACTGCACCGTCAAACTTTTCAGACTATTTATCCACAATACATTTTACATCCTCTTCTGTTTCATAGGGTGGTATGCGAAGAGCTGAACCAAAAGAAACAATCAGTGCGTGCTGAATACTCCTAATACTTGCATTAAGGGAAATACATGTGTTTCTGGAAATGCGCCACGTCATATACCATTATTTCATAAAATTTCGGCGTGATCAAACTGAAATCACGTCAACAAATTTGTACACTTCACAAATTCACATAGGTTTAAACGGAAGCTAGATGACCGTTCGTTCTAACCTTCACAAAATCTATTTCCAGAGAAATAAACACAAAAATTACAACTGCGCTTATGCTGACATGTCTTTCCCTCCCCGATGGTAATGATACTGGTATTGAATTATTGTACTCATATCCATGAAGCGAATAAGTGTATTCATATCTATGAAGCAACGAGAAGTGCCGAACTGTAGTTTCGATGGCGTTTTTAACCGCGTTTCGTTAAGTATTGTTAAAATTCGGTAACAGCCTAGAGTGAAGGACTTCACGGGTAAAAATCAATTTCCTTAGAGATCATCATTAATGAACTGCTACTGAAACGATAAATGTTTAACTGTAACTTTGTATCTAACCAAGAAGACACTATATCATGTTTTCGGCAGTTAAGACGATCCAACGAACGTACCAGCGATCACGACAAAACTGTTTGTCTTGTAGCCCGTGTGTCACCATACCTGCACACCTTGCATTTCATACGCGACTCACCCCTACGTAATTCAAAATCACAAAGGCCGTTTATCTTCACTGTGAAATAATACAACAGCCAAGATGTTTCAGATTTCTAACAATAGCTAATGAGCCTGGTAGGACCAACGGGATTATTGCTACGAGTTGAGTTTTCTACTCTAACAGCATTCAAGGCGCAAGTAAAAAAAGTAACTGAAATAAATCCGCATGTATGCAGCGCTGATAATACTTTAATTTTTGTAGTTTTGCTTACGTCACTATCTTCCTTTTTCATTTAACTCTACGAAGAAGAACCTCTTAAAATTAAATTTTTAAACTTAAATCTCCTATTACCAACTTTCACCGTAAAGGCGCGCCTGGATGAACATTTTCTGGTAGGCTGAACGCTTACAAAACATTGTCCCAAACGTGCTGTTTCCGGAAAGTAGAAATCGAACATGGCAGCCAAGGGCATAAAAATTACAACAACGCATTTATTTCGCTAAATATAGTATTTTACAACTCGATAGCAACTCGTCCTCCAAAATCGTTAACACGTGATTATACTGTAATAGAGTTGCCGCTTCGCACACGTTCTTATTTGGGGAGACACTTTATGAATGTAATCTATCGTTGACGTTCATCAGCACATATCCGTATTACCGCGTCTTACCTTGCAGAGTGGTTGCACGAGGAAGAACTGAAAATACAGAAAAATAGCAAATAAAACAGTGGAACAAGAGGGTGCGAGTGCTGTCTCTGTGAGGCAATCCCTGTGTTTGACGCTGCTGCTGTTATGATTCATAGTGCCGTTGTCACATGGTAGCCCGAAAGACTTCTGGTACCCAAACCAACTTGATCTACAGGTACAAACCGAGGCCGTTTAACATCAATCTCTCGCCATATACGTCGCGAAACCTCTGTACTAAAAATAAACTTGCAGCCTTGTACTGCAGGGCACGGCACGCTACACACAGCAAGGCTTTTGCATGCCGCGTTATACAAACTGTAATTCAGAATTTGTAACATCTTGTGTGCCTATCAAGGCAGACGCAAGTTGAGCCACTGAAATCCTGTTCCTTCGAGGGAATATGTATATGAAAATGGTGATCAAATTACCTTTTATTCTTTGCATTATTAACGAAAAAAGTGCCTTGTGAACTTTGCAGGCGCAAGTATATCTGTTCCAAGCGGTTGTAACTAGGTCTTCGCCTCAAGTTGGGGAAATCCACAAACCGAAACTCTGGCAGATCAATTCTCTCTGAAGGCAGCATGAATTACCATCTTGTCAATTCCCTGAGTACTGAAAATTTTGAAGGTGAGTATGTTCCTACATAATCATTCTGAAAATGAGAATTTCGCTCTACTGATAAGAATAGAAAAATGTTAACTATTTCGCACCATGTTCGTACGAACCACACTAATATCATAGCTAAGCAGCTAAACATGCAGGTTAAAGTCAAGTTAAACTATGGATGTTCCTTTGAACTGCACATTGCTCTTATCACGGAATTATACACCAACGGTATTAGCTACAATTCCCTACATTATCTGCAATTCTGATGCCATTTAACGGAATTTCCGTGGCATCTACAGGCAACACGAAAAATAACACACAGCTCGTCGGCCCGACAAAGACATGTCAAAATTACAGAAATATTTTCGCCATTTATTTACATATTGGACAATAACTTAAGTGCCAACCCGATCTGCGGATTCGTTTTGTTTGTAAGTCTCTAAAAAATAGCCGTGTGTGTTTCACACAAATGGAGATACTGTAACACCGTAGTCATAAAATTCACTGTTTTAGGTGATTTATCGCAAAAGTTGTGGACAGTCTGTACTGGAATACAAAATTGTCTAAAATAAATAGTAATATTTGTCAAGTGATTATCAATCCCTTTTTTTTTCCAAAACTACTTAAGTCTTCGTGATCACCTGGATGGAAAAGTACTTGAGGATCCTGGGTTCAATAGCATAAAAAATAACTTATCAGAGCTGATGCAAAGAAGGTGATGTATGCATTTCCACACATTACATTATAACTTAAATTTGTCCTTTTTATCTTAAGTGGTATGTCCTGTTTACAAAACATTCTTTAAACGTTTACTGAAGTCTGTCTGAAGTACAGATGCGATATTGGGAAGATTTTTCGAAATCCACGCACGCTGATTACTAGAAAAAAAGAGTCCTAATCCACCAAGAGATGAAGCGCTGACCTCCCTACACATGTCGTCGCGCAAGTCAGTTTCGTTTTGCGAACGTTTCGTTCAGAAGTGAAAAATTTTGTCAGATCATAAAAATTAACAGCATTCAAATATAAACTTACGTTTTTATACGGTTTACACTATAGGAGTGAAGCACATGTTTCGTTACGACATTATTTGGTGTGATGACGAATTTATTCTTTCAGAGACGAATTTCCGAGCTCTATTACAATACGGAGTAACCGTCGAAACATCTGATGGGCAAATATAATAAGAATTGGCGACACGGAAGTTAAAATTTAGTGCGACAGATTTAACAAAAAATTACTCCTAAAACCTAATTATAGGAACTGTTCTCACCTATGGCAGGCGCACTACTGAACCACGTGCACAGTCATCAGCAAAAAAATAACCGGAAAGTAACGACTCCTATGTGCGGAATATACGAAGAGTATTGACAAGCAACGAACAAGCTGTCATTGAAATGCGGATCTCATAGGAGCACGCCCCTGGCATCAAACACTACTTGAATTGTGCGGTACTTACAGACACATCGTCTCTGTTGTACATCGTCGCGAGATGAAAACTTAATGAAAGTCGCACAAGGTAGCGCACGCGTCGCTCTCACGAGCTGTCTTGCCAAGCGAGGCGCTGAATTTCATGTTCACTAGGAACATAGCTCGAAGCAGAAGGATGCGGTCGGCGCTGGCTTCCTCTTCAGATACGGTAACACGTGGTACGGATGCGAGGATCTCTGTGCGCGAGGACGCAGACACTCCTGCATAAAGATAGCGCTCGCATTTTAAACTACTACGTAACATTTATTTTCCACCCTGTCTTTCTAAACGCCGCAAATAAAGTATTGTTTGGTAAAGTAAAAAACGTAGTAGCTGGAAAACATCCGGAAACGTAATCTGAATGCACATTTTATAATTAATACACTCGAGATCAAACAACGCAGAAAATCTTCGACAGAGCAGGGTTCGATATCATTATCAGGGGAAGGAGTAAATCAGAGCCGGGGAATAAACAGTTGAGCACAACTCCACGGGTATTGTGCATCAAGAAGGATGGCTGATATACTTTAATTTATGGCAAAACATACCCAAAACAATAGATCGGTTAATAGGACACATTCTGGGAGCATCGAAGACTTGTTAAACTGGTGGGGCAAAAACTTCAGAGATAGACCACACCGAAGGCAAATTCTTATTTGGATATATTTTCTTTAATACCACTCATATATGGCAGCAACTATTGGCACGTCATTTGCTTGGCAGTCATCTTCGCCATTACAATGTTGATAGTCTAGCGAGAAACCCTTGGCTGGAAATGAACATAACGATTACCTAATATTTGATGAAGTCCGCAGCTCGTGGTCCTGCGGTAGCGTTCTCGCTTCCCGCGAACGGGGTCCCGGGTTCGAGTCCCCGCGGGGTCAAGGATTTTTCCTGCCTCATGATGACTGGGTGGTGTTGTGTCGTCTTCTTCATCATCACTCATCCCCATTACGGTCGGAGAAAGGCAACGGCAAACCACCTCCACTAGGTTGGTTGGTTGGTTGGTTGGTACAGCGGTGCGGGCCTCCTGCATCGTCCCCTACGCTCCTCCGAGTATGGGACATCATCATCAATAATATTTGATGAGCCGTCGGGGTACAGCTCCCATTCGGAAAGTGCTGCCAGGACGCGTTACCAACAGATGACTGTAATTTTACGAGTCTTGGGAGAATCTCGAGGCTGCTGTGAAACATAATTAGTTAATTAGGTCTTTAGTCAGAGTAAATACGAACAGAAAGCTTGAAGGTTGAAAAAAGTTTCCAACGAGCACGTACTGAGGGGGTTAACATGCTGTACCGCAGGTAGTTTGACCCTAAATACCGCGTACGGCTGGCTAACGACAGACGGACCATAATTTAATAACCTGAAGTGATTGCAGTAAGACCGGTACAGTAAAAGCATGAGCAATAAGTTAACAACGAAATGCAATACACCGTATACAAAATTACAAACTGCAATCATCAAAATATTTACAATCAGACTACCCATTCCATCACATATGTTTACACTTACTGAGTGGTAAACGATTTTATGATACACAATAAACTATATGTCCAGTAATGGCATTGCCCAGTAGCCATCATCGTGACAAACGGCGGGTATTACACTGAGGTGACAAAAAGTTACGGGATAGCGATACGCACACACACGGTAGTATCGCATACACGAAGAGGTCAGTTCACTTGCAGAGCTGTCATTTGTGATTCACATTAACAGATTTCCGGCGTGATTATGGCCACACGTCGGGAATTAACAGACTTTGAACGCGGAATGATAGTTGGGGCTAGATGCACAGGACATTCCGTTTCGAAAAATCGTTAGAGAATTCAATATTACAAGACGCACAGTATGCCGAGAATAATACATTTCAGGCATACCACTCATCACGGACAACGCTGTGACCGACGGCCTTCTTTTAACCACCGAGCGCAGCGGCGTTTGCGTAGAGTTGTTAGTGCTAACAAACAAGTAACACTGATTGATAGGTTCTCGGGAATTACGCCAGATAATATATTGTAGAAACCGCACAATATTTCAGCGAGACAACTGCCCGCCATCTTCACGTTCTACTGTCGCGTAGCTGAGAAGCTCGCCAATTTATATTTTGGCTTTCTAGAACAGCGCGTCCACGATTGGTCTTCAATGATGTTATGCCCTCGCCGGCGCCTGCGCTGTTCTAGAAAGCCAAAATATAAATTGGCGAGCTTCTCAGCGACGCGACAGTAGCACCTGAAGATGGCGGGCAGTTGTCTCGCTGAACTATTGTGCGGTTTCTACAATATTATCCGGCGTAATTCCCGAGAACCTATCAAGCAGATGCAGCGCCGGGAAATCCTCACACAGCACATCACATAACACTGAGTGAAATAACCGTATAAACCAATGTGGGACGTACGACGAACGTATCCGTTCGGACAGTGTAGCGAAATTTGGCGTTAATGTGCTACGGCAGCAAACGACCGACGCGAGTGCCTTTGCCAACAACACCACATCGCCTGCAACACCTGTCCTGGGGTCGTGTTCATATCGGTTGGACCGTAGACAACTGGAAAACCGTCGCCTGCTCAGATGAGTCCCGATTTCAGTTGGTAAGAGCTGAGGGTAGGGTTCGAGTGTGGCGTAGAACCCACGAAGCCGTGGGTCCAAATTGTCAAGGCAGTATGCAAGCTTGTGGTGGCTCCATAATGGTGATGGCTGTTTTTATATGGATGGACAGGGTCTTCTGGTGTAACTGAACCAACTGATAGCATTTGCAGCTATTCATGGACCTCATGTTCCCGAACAAATATGAAATTTTTATGGATGACAAAGCGCTATATCACCGGGCCACAACTGTTCGCGATTTGTTTAGAGAACATTCTGGACACTTCGAGCGTACGATTTGGCCACCCAGATATCCTGACATGAATCCCACAGCACACTTACGGGACGGAATCGAGAGGTCAGTTCGTGCACAAAATCCTACTCCGGAAACACTTTCGCAGACATAGACGGCTTTAACGCAGCGTGGGTCAATATTTCTGCACGGGATCTCCAACAAATTTTTTAAGTCCATGCCACCTCGAGTTGCTGCAACACGCCTAGCAAAAGGAGGTCCGACACAATACTACGAGGTATCCCATGACTTTTGTCTCGCCAGTGTATACTGCTGTTAAATATTGTATAATATTAAGTTTATACGCCAAAGAGTGTCGTGCCAGACAGTTCTCCACATTTACACCGATAAAAATGAAGCAGCAATAGTGAATCCATTTATTAATCTGTGATGAATGCTGATCCTAATATAAATGATAAATGTGTCCATGTTAATGGGATATGTAATTAAAAACAATAATATATTGTGTCAGCAGACACTGAACCATTAGTGTAGGAATGGTGGCCGATTTGCACGTACATCAATGTGCTGTACGAAATGTGTTGCTTGGGCAACTGCTCGATCTCAAACTGGCTGAGGTGATATAACGTTGCTGGGCGAAGGTGTGCTCTTGGGAGCAGGAAGGACGGTAGAAAAGGAATAACAGAAGAAAAGGAAGAACAGTTCGGGACATCGACCGAGAAGAAAGACTAGTTTCCTGCACTTGTAGAGTACGGCAGAGTGATTTTATTTTATTTATGGAGCCACCCTTCGAATTGCTTATCGAATCTTGGTTAAGGGCATCTAAGAATACGGGTAAAGGATCTCTTGTATTGAGTGCGCGTCGTGACTTACCTTAGTTGGGGTTCTGTCATATTTCGTGTCACACTAGATAATACAACAGCTGTTGGTGTATTTCAACTACTGTATTAGCTTTAAGTATAAATTTGCTTGAGGGGGCACCATTCAGTAGCCTGGACCCGACTGAATAAAATATTTGTCCTATGTTTATTACAAGTGTGCCCCTGTTTTTTATGTTCATTAATTTGTAATTCTCATTACTTGTCTACCCTCAATTAGTTGACCGCAGGATCACCTTTCAGCCTAATTATCTGCTAATACATCAACAGGCCGTGAAGCAGACGCTGTAAGTCTCGCTCCTAGGACTCTTACGATTGAGCAGCGCACCGCAGTGCTAAGCACACTGGACCCCGTATTTGGAAGAACAGGGTTCAAACCTGTGTCCGGCCATCCTGATTTTATGTTTTCCGTGATTTCCCTAAATTGCTTAAGGCAAATGCTGGGATTGTTCCTTCGAAATGGGACGGCCGGTTTCCTTCTCTATACTTTCGTGACTCGAGCTTGGGCTCCGTCTCTAATGACCTCGTTGTCGACGGGACGTTAAACGCTGATCTCCTCCTCCTAGGACTTTTACGAGTCGAGCTTTATTCGGAAATGTACATTTGCCCCCTGGCACATTAAATGCAGAGCAGTTACGTCACACTATCCAAAACCTGTTTCTGTCACTATCTACACTCATGAACTTAAGACTTTACTGCCAGTCTCCCACCAGATAGTCATGTACTCGTATCTCAAACGTATCCAACCTGTATTTCCTTTTCCTAGTACCTGGAGAAATTAATTATTTCCGGAAAAATGACACTGTCAATGTGTTTAGAGACGAGTCACATTATTATACCTTTTCATTTTAGATGAAATCACATTTGGAATTGGTAACAATCAAATTTGGAATTGGTAACAATCAAATTTGGAATTGGTAACAATCAAATTTGGAATTGGTAACAATCAAATTTGGAATTGGTACCAGTCATCAACCGTTTCGGTCAAACGAGGGCCATCATCGAAGTCTACAATAGGTGGAAAAAAAGTCTACATTACGAACTTAATATCTATTAACTTTTTGCCAGTTCTGTCTGTAATTAACAAAGTCATTTATACGTTTTATACCTACACAATGCAACTCCCATTCGGTGAGCGAAGGGTTGTCACTCGAAACGTAGTAAATCTAAGAACACCAACGGAGAACCATGGATAAGAAGCTAAAATTTATATTTATACTTTTGAGTCAGTTACGAGAAGCCAGTACAGACACATACAGAACGAAAAATATACATCGAGGTGCGGTTTCCGCTAAATTATAGCGACAAATGTGGGGAATTTTCTGTGTACGCAAGTAATTTTCAACGTTTACATCTGCCTAATAAAGACAACGACTTTAAAAAATTGAGCTACATGTTTCCCGTGGAATTTGGAAGTGTCTTCGAAAAGGACCTTAAGGAGGTAACATGTATTAAACCTGATGGAATATTAACACGCTTAAAGTGTTGCAAACATCTGTGCCACCGTCAAGAAAAGGATTCCACAAATATGGCCTGCTATACCAAATGTACGCTATGACGTAACTCAGATACAGTATCGTCATCATCATCATCCTTTTAGACGCAAAAGTGCAGAGCCTGAGCACTGAAAGACGCTATAAAGAGATTCCGTCACAGGCCATGTAGCACAGCATTTCATGTGCTGGGTTCGATTCCTGGCTGGGTCGGAAATTCCCTTTGCTCAAGGACTGGGTGTTTGTGTTGTCCTAATAATTTTATCTCATTTTCACCGACGAGCAAATCGCCGAGGTGGCGTGAAACAGACTTACACCAAGCATCCGAACATCCTCAGACCCAGCCACAATGCCATACAGCCGTTTGATTTCAGGTTTTCAGGAGTCGTCTGTGCTTCCTTGAAAACTTGTTTTACTTTTCCTCACAAATACAAAGTAGATAGCTGTAAGTCCGGTTAGGAGGCAAGACATTTTGTGATTCCCGAACTATCGATCTCCAAATGATGTTAAAATTCATAATTGTTTGTGCGGAATGGCTAGGACATCCGTTATGTTTCTAGCACGAGAACTGCCTTATATCCAGTGGGATGACAGTCTACTGGTGTCCAAAATTACAGCAACAAGCCGCTATTTCCTCATCCTGTGTCCAAGTCGAGATATAATCATACGAGCTGTCAACAGATGTCCGTACGACTGTGTTCAGCACGGAGGATGGCATTCCGGTCAGCGGAGAACCATGCCAGCGATGACATCAGGACACCCATCACACGGGATAGTATTTGTCGTGTAGTCCCACATCCACAATTGCTGAGTACACAGTCACGACCCCTGCCAGACACACGGCCGTGGAGAGGTGTAGAAGGAATGGAAGCAGGACAGATGCAAACTTATGTGATCAGATGGCTGAAAGTGAATCATTCTGTTGTTTCTAGGATGTGGAGAAACCGGAACTGTACCCCGAAGACAAAGGCTCGGGCGACCACATGTAACAACAGACAGAGAAACCATTATTTGACTGTAAGGATAGAACGGTGTCACCTTAGTATCGCACGGCAAACTGGCATCTGCCCTCGAGCCATCAACTGGACGCGTCGTACCGAGGCAAACGGTGTAGAGAAGGCTTCGCCAGAGTGGCCTATATTGTCGGAGACTTGCTGTATGTGTACCTCTGACCTGTCTTCACAAAAGGGAACGTCTAGAGTGGAGTTTTCAACATGCCACCTAGACAGTCGAAAGGTGGGCCGATGTTCTCACAGATGAGTCCCAATTGGTCTGGGGAGTGATTCTCGACGGATTCGCATCTAGGGGAACCTTGGAACACTATTTCGGGATCCAGACTTTGTGGAAAGAGACCGATATCGAGGAGGATCCCTAAAGGTGTGCACAGGGATTAAGCTGACCACTCAACAGTTCTTCATGAAATTGAAGGGGTGAATCGGTAAGGTTTAAATTGCTGTCAAGTATTGTGACGAGATCTTGTGACGTCATGTGCGGCTGTTGCAAGGTGCTGTGGGTCCAGACTTTGTACTGATGGACAATAATTCTCGACCTTGCTGAGCACGGGTGATTGGTGTTTTCCTAGAAACGGGAGATATTGCACGCATGACGTGGCCTACTCGCTCTCCCAATTCGAATCCCGTAGAGCATGTCTGGGATGCACTGCGAATACTGGTTGCATCAAGTCAGCATCCATCAACCACTCTCCAAGACTTGTGAGCAGCTCTGCAGGAAGAATGGGAGTTATTGCCTCAACATGAGATTGATGACATAATTTACTGCATGTCCCGTCATTGTCAGGTCTGTCTTGCTGCCACAGGTGGTCACACACACCATACTGAGCACATTAATCAGCTGCCGGAATGTGTGTGCAAATCCCTTAAGTTGGAAAAAACGAAGATCATTTGTGTGTCCATTTACGCATGTTTTAGTTCTTTACCTTCTGTTTCTTTATATTGTTTCTATATTACTATCACCTGTTTATACTGTTTATGGCAAAATAAATGCAACCTTGCCAAAATTCCGTTTGTTGCTTTAATTTAGGACACCAATGCATTTGCGGCAGCGTAGCTACCGGGAACTGCAAACATTTACAGCTGTTTGGAGTCCAGTCAACGCAGGTGAACAAATTTATGTGGTTCTTGAGAAACAAATACCACATGTTGATTGAAGGAGTTCGTTGTTTTGTATGTTTGGATTGTGGTTCGCTAAACTGCGCGGTTATCAGCGAGAGTTCGTTGTTTATCTGTATTACTTATCCAGCGTGGATATCGAACTTTCAGCAGTAGTACACCTTACGAAGAGTGACATGCCCCTTTGTTTAAAATCTTTTTTTAGCAGTAGTAAAATATTGCATATAAATGTCGCACTACTTCGCATTTCTCGTAGTCATCATTGGGAGAACTGAACGATTCTGAAAGATATTGCCATCAGTCTCATACTGTAGCAAAATGTAGGACGTTGGAAATGCGTTATATAGTTGTAGTCACAGGACACTACCTTGGCTGATCCGATTCGTACATTCAAGTTACCTAAGATATATTGTGATTGCACATAACCGCACCACTGCTCTAACCGTTTGACGATATTCGCCATGAACGAAAGCAGTACACACTGTTTCGAATATCGTATACACAGTGAAGTTTGAATAGCTTCAGGATCAAGTTTTATGGTCCCCAAAGCAATAAACCATAGACTGATCGACTTCAGTGCGAAAGTGAACACATTAACCTTACCCGAGTTACGTTTTCTTACATTTTATGCACTACGGCACACCTTTGTAGGGCATTTTCTCCCGATGGTGGGACAAATATTTGCAGCGCTGTTTATCTTTCTACTATCTGATCAAGTTAAACACAGGCTCGTTGAAGTCGTCTTCGAAGGCTCTTTCCATTGCCACAGAAGTAGTACACAGAGCTATTGAAAAATAAGAGTCGGTTTCATAATTCGGCACCTATAACCGTTGAATATTGTGTATAATGTGAGGTTTTTGGTAAGCAATAGCAAAGAGAGTGGGGAATAAGCAGACACAATTTCAGGGCGGAATGTCCACCAGTTAGGATGTCCCAAGAACTTTGGTGGTTAGTTTTGCATCATCACAGTCATAGTTTGAATACGACAGTACCCACCCCTATTGGTCTTGTCAGATATGGTCTGTCCTCGCCTTCATCCGTCGTATAATATATGCGCACTAACGACATACTGCACGACACAAGAGAGACTACAGGAACCAGTAAGTGCACATGTCACTTCCGGTAATAACTAATTTCTATGCTTGAAGCCTTGTCACTCGCATCACGTCGCACCCTGCTCGGCGCATTTCAATATAAGAAAAACAGTCGTACCCTATACGCGAATAGTACTGTTTCCCGAGACCGTTCATCAGACCTCATGTCCAACGCCCCTCAGACCTCGCCATTGTTTCACGATGGCTCACGGAGGAAAACTACCTGCACTTCCTGTGGGAAACATTATCTCCCCTGAGGCGTGATGTATCTTTGACTCATATGCTTGCTTTATGACTGTGCTCTGGCTCGCTTCCGCTCTCTGACAGGGAACGACCGCGTGTTGTCAACAGGAATTTATTGTACAAGGAGTGGCGTGGCGGGATTTATTTTTTATTTTTTAAAATGGTTCAAATGGCTCTGAGCACTATGAGACTTAACATCTGTGGTCATCAGTCCCCTAGAACTTAGAACTACTTAAACTTAACTAACCTAAGGACATCACACACATCCATGCCCGAGGCAGGATTCGATCCTGCGATCGTAGCGGTGGCGCGGTTCCAGACTGAAGCGCCTAGAACCGCTCGGCCACTTCTGCCGGCGAAAATGCAGCAGTTGAGAATGTTACCCTGACTTGCACGGGAAAGATTTCAGACTGAATTTTTCACTCTGCAACGGAGTGTACGCTGTTATGAAACTTCCTGGCAGATTAAAACAGTGTGCCAGACCGAAACTCGAACTCGGGACCTTTTCCTTTCGCGGGCAAGTGCTCTAGCAACTGAGCTACCCAAGCATGGCTCACGCACTTCCTCACAGCTTTACTTCCGCCAGTACCTGGTCTCCTACCTTCCATATTTCACAGAAGCTCTCTTGCGAAACTTGCAGAAGTAGCACTCATGGAAGTAAGGATACTGCGGAGACGGCTTAGCCATAGCCTGTGAGGACGGGTCGTGAGTCGTGCTTGGATAGCTCAGTCGGTAAGAGTATTTTCTCGCTAAAGACAGATACCGAGTTCGACTCTCGGTCCGGTACGCAGTTTTAATCTGTCAGGAAGTTTCGTATCAGCGCACACTCCGCTGCAGAGTGAAAATTTCATTATTGAACTGGAATTTAAACACGTCCAATGATACTGAAGTTTCCACATACCTAGCATTACGCGATTTATTTTTTTCGACGTTGCTTCTGATAAGAACGTGAGTGGCCTCAGATAGTGCGCCATTTCTTACGTCACAAGTCTCCGTCTCCGAGGCTGCCTCTCACATAATGCAATTTGAGCCTCCCACTCGCCGCTGCTCGCACGAGAAGCTGCTTGCAACATACCATGCGAGCCTTACGCTCTTGTCATGCTCCGCGTAGCACCTAAGCCTATCCGCAGGGTCCTGTGAGCGCAGACAACTGGCTGGCAAGAAATGCACAGCAACCATGCCCGTAAATTTAAGCGAATTTCATTTCGGTTGTTGATATACCAATGGTTAGGACACACACACACACACACACACACACACACACACACACACACACACACACTTTCGTTAGGAAGCTAACTGCCCTAACTGCAAAATCTACAGGGAAAACGTCTACTGTTTATACACTGCCAAGCACGAGTGAAGTCAGTGCACAATACATAAATTAAAAAAAAGAAAAACGGTAGTGCACTCCATTTTTTCGTTTAATTTGCTTCCTGAGAGAGCTAACGTCCTTGTGAAGTGCAAGGTGGCAAGAAAAATATTTTTCTTGACATCTGAGGATGGTTGCTCAAGGCCTCTGCAGTGTTGAAAACGCCATGCCTCGCAACGACTGAAGCAGTGAAGTGTAAAAGAATTTAAATCGTTTACGCGGGGTTAAAGTTAAACGACTGATCGACGTCGAGGCCATTACTGCCTGAACACTTCCTGAATCGGCATCCACACTGCCAATTACTTGCGAAGGATGCGAAGTGTAAACGGAAGTACAGAGTACATCACTGTTTATGAGTCCCTTCAAATGCGTATTTGAAATCTGCTCCAAATACGTTATATTCTTTCAATGGGAAATGAATCCTGGTTTCCTCTGGTCTCGGGTTACCAGTCTAGTAACACCATCTCGTTGAAGGCAAATTTCGAAAGATTTCCTTTTCGTAATCTTTAGCTCAATATCGAAGCAACCTCGTAGAAAGAACGCTTGAAAGGGACGCTGTTACTCTACTGGTAACTTAAAGACACTATCAACAGATTCTAACCGTTCATTTCTTAGCAATTCCAGAGTACTACGTTAGACCACTTGTGATTAACATTTTACACTCGGTGCCTTCAATGTAAAAATAAAATTAGCCCTTTTCGCAGATGAGAAGTATTATATTGATATTAGTGTGGTGTTTCCCATTATCATTTCAAAACCAGAAACGATAGCAGATAACTAAACTATTTTTATTGTGCATTCAAATTATAGTAAGAAGTACACTTGATTAAATTCGTCGCTGATTTGGGGGTATACATAGCACAATAGTTAATGCACAGAGCTACCACCTCTGGCAGCAACAATGGCTCTAACCCGACTGAGCTTTGATTAGAATTCAACTTTGGTAACACACACATGAGTATTTCATTCCATTATCCTGCAATTCAACGTGGGAGTGCGAGGGGCGTTCAAGAAGTAATGGAGCATATTTTTATCTGCGAATTTCGGTTGTACAAATGAGAAATCTTGCAATATTTACGCTTCAGCCCGGATAGTTTGATCACGTTCCTACTGGTGGCGGCGCTATAAGTAGCTTTCAAAATGGCATCTCTAACGAGGTGCAGTCATATCGAAAGCTGTCACTGAGTTTCTTTTGTCGCGAAACCAGAAGAATCGCATGTACTCACAGGCGCTTGCAAGATGTCTACCCCGACCTGGCAGTGAACAAAATCACGGTGAACCGTTGGGCAGGCTTGTGTCGTCATCGCAACGAGGTCGCGCAAATCTTTGCGATTTCTCGTGTGCCGGCAGGTTGCACAGCCGTTATTCCTGCAATGTTGGAACGGACACTAATTCGACGTTGTCGACGGACCATTATCACCTCACTGCGGCTTTCCGGGCGGGAAGGAGCGCCTGGCGGATTTGTGTGTAGGTCCGGTGAACCGGCCAGTCTGTGGATGGTTTTTAAGGCAGTTTTCCATCTGCCTCGGTGAATGCGGGCTCGTTACCCTTATTCCGCCTCAGTTACACTATGTCGGCGAATACTGCGCAAACAAGTTCTCCACGTACGCGTACACCACCATTACTCTACCACGCATACATAGGGGCTACAATCTTCTGGTGGGGCGGCGGAGTTGTGAAGTGGACTGCGGTAGTCGTCGTGGGGTTGTGGACAACTGCGGCTGCAGCGGGGACGGAGCCTCTCCGTCGTTTCTAGATCCCCAGTTAACATACAATACAAATACAATACAATCACCTCATTGCTCGACTGGACGTCTCTGTTGGTAGTACAGCAAGACGCTGGCCCTGACGAGGACCAGGTCCTCCTATTGAGATGGCGGAAGGCCATCGCATTGAACGGTGATTATGTCGAAAAATAGGGATTAAGAATGAGTAATAATACCGTGGATTGGAATCCTGAATAAAACTGGCCCGCTTTCAGTAAAAAATGTGTTTTACTTATTGCATGCTTCTTGTACATCAATCGTAACGGCTGGCGGGGTGCCCGTCTAACGGTGACCCATGACTGTATCAAAGTTGTTCAGAACAGCATGGGAAATATGCGGTCTTGCATTATCTTGTTGAAAGACAACGCCACGGAGATCACGGAGGGAGGACAGTCATCTGCCTACACATCAGACGTGTAACTGTTTCTGTCTAAATTACCGGCTGTGTGTATCACAGGTAATCATGTTGTGTACCCAATGTTAGGACATATCGTCGCGCAAGGAAATGGCCCCCGTATGACGATGAAGAACTCACTCAGACAACGTTCGTTCTCCGAGCGTTCAGACACAGGTACGCGCATTGTGATGCTCTATGAAGAACCAGGACTTGTCTCAAAAGACGTCGTCATGACACCCCCGTGCCAAGGGTTGTCGTTGAAAGACACCACTGTCGACGCGCTTCTCGGTGCTGCTGCTGCTGCTGTGTTATGCATATACCGGGTGATCAAAAAGTCAGTATAAATTTGAAAACCGAATAAATCACGGAATAATGTAGATAGAGAGGTACGAATTGACACACATGCTTTGAATGACATGTCGGACCGATGGCGCTTCATCTGATCAGAATAGCAATAATTAGCATAACGAAGTAAGACAAAGCAAAGATGCTGATCTTTATAGGAATTGCTCAATATGTCCACCAGCATTCCTCAGCAATAGCTGTAGTCGAGGAATAATGTTGTGAACAGCACTGTAAAACATGTCCGGAGTTATGGTGAGGCATTGGCGTCGGATGTTGTCTTTCAGAATTCCTAGAGATGTCGGTCGATCACGATACACTTGAGACATCAGTTAACCCCAAAGCCAATAATCGCACGGACTGAGGTCTGGGGGGGGGGGGGGGGGTGCAGGTATGACGAAAGTGGCGGCTGAGCACACGATCATCGCCAAACGGCGCGCGCAAGAGATCTTTCACGCGTCTAGCAATGTGGGGTGGCGCACCATCCTACATAAACATCTTACGTTCCAGCAGGTGTTTATCCGCCAGGCTGGGGATGATCCGATTGTGTAACATATTGGCGTACCTCTCACCCGTCACGGTATCAGTTTTGTTGTCCAGCGCCATCTGTCGGACATTTTGTGAACTTTTTTTGTTCTAATGAAACCCCATATCATTCCAAGCATGTGTGTCAATTTTTACATCTCTTACTACGTTATTCCGTAGTTTATTAAGTTTTCAAATTTATACTGACTTTTGATCAACCTGTATTATTTAACAGTTTTAAGATATTCCTTTGTTCTGTAAATCTGTTAGTCCAGTAACACTATTAGTCAATAAAGATACTTCCCCATACCTGATGCTTCCCTTCCTCTCTCTTCCAGTATGCTTATTTCTTAAGGAAGCGTAGGTGACTACTCCTTTTGTAACGTCAGATTCGCCAGTATATGTTGCTGACTCTGACCTGGCTGTCAGCCATCATTCGACACATGCGGGAAAGAGGCCACAGCTCTGAAGTTCACGGGAACCGGAAGGTGGGTTAATGACATCACAATGGCACCAGTTTCATCTCAATTCAGCCCAAAGCCACCACGGACGCATTTCACCCCTTCTTTTGATGTGTGTGCTATGGAGGTCAGAACAGTGATATCTAGCGTTGAAATCACGTTGGTTTCTTCTGGGTGGCCGAGGAAAACATTTCGGACACACCGCCGGTAAGAATCAACGCGGAAGGCCTAAGAGGATGATTGGACTCGCATTCGGGAGGACGACGGTTCAATCCCGTCTCCGGCCATCCTGATTTAGGTTTTCCGTGATTTCCCTAAATCCTTTCAGGCAAATGCCGGGATGGTTCCTTTGAAAGGGCACGGCCGATTTCCTTCCCCGTCCATCCCTAACCTGAGCTTGCGCTCCGTCTCTAATAACCTCGTTGTCGACGGGACGATAAACACTAATCTCCTCCTCCTCCTCCTCCTCCTCCTCCTAAGAGGATGGCAAAAATGGCGTCAATGGAACCACCCCTTTCCCTAAGGTGTCGGTCCCCACACATTTCGCCGTCGAAAACGACAGTTGGCGGTTCGATGTGCAACAGGAAGATGTTCTTGACACCATTAGACACTGCTGCCACCAGCGGACGTTTCAATCCTCCTTGGAGGACACTGTGGGACTGCATCCCAACTGAAGTGATCGCACCCCTTTGTAGTGCACCGCGTCCGACGTTTTTGCTCTCGTGTACAGGTTGAAACCACTACCGACCGTTCAAAACCAATCCACATTTGAACGTGTTTCGAAGCAGCAAAGAGTATTTATGCTCTTCCAACCCTCCTGTGGCGTGATCACGCGGGGGTGCAACAATAACGTGTGCCTCAATAAGATGTCAAAGGATCCTTCAAAACGAACTTTTCCCCCCAACAAGTGAGTCGTTTTCTAATAACGATGCCATTTTTATGCATGTGGGGGACCTTGCCACAAAGCCGAAAGTGTTTCCAAATACTTGGGAGAAAAGCAACTGAAAGTGTTGCCCTGGCCAGGGAATAGCCCTGATATGAAGCCAATTGAAAATTTCTGGGCTATTGTGAAAGAGAGGATAGGAAATATGGTACCATGACAATGATATTAAAATGCCATGTGAGAAGTTAATAAAAACCATGCCAAACAGGATAAAAATGATGATTAAGAACAAATGCATGAATACAAACTATTGAATGTACAAATAGAATCTGTATGAGTGTATAAATGTGTAATAAATGTAAAGTTTTGGAAAAATATCTTCAGTCTATTAATTTCAACACCTAAGTGTGGCGCTAGAAACGCTACTACTCTACTGGCCATTAAAATTGCTACACCTAGAAGAAATGCAGATGATAAACGGGTATTCATTGGACAAATACATTACACTAGAACTGACATGTGATTACATTTTCAATCACTTTGGGTGCACATATCCTGAGAAATCAGTACCCAGAACAACCACCTCTGGCCGTAATAACGGCCTTGATACGCCTGGGCATTGAGTCAAACAGTGCTTGGATGGCGTACAGGAACAGCTGCCCATGCAGCTTCAACACGATATCACAGTTCATCAAGAGTAGTGACTGGCGTCTTGTGACGAACCAGTTGCTCGGCCACCATTGACCAGACGTTTTCAATTGGTGAGAGATCTGGACAATGTGCTGGACAGGGCTGCAGTCGAACATTTTCTGTATCAAGAAAGGCCCGTACAGGACCTGCAACATGCGGTCGTGCGTTATCCTGCTGAAATGTAGGGTTTCGCAGGGATCGAATGAAGGGTAGAGCTACGGGTCGTAACACATCTGAAATGTAACATCCAGTGTTCAAAGTGCCGTCAATGCGAACAAGAGGTGACAGAGACGTGTAACCAATGGCAACGATGAATACACACTTCCAATGTGCGTTCACTGCGATGTAGCCAAACGCGGATGCGACCATCATAATGCTGTAAACAGAACCTGGATTCATCCGAAAAAATGACGTTTTGCCATTCTTGCACCCAGGTTCGTCGTTGAGTACATTGAGTACACCATCGCAGGCGCTCCTGTCTGTGATGCAGCGTCAAGGGTAACCGAGGCCATTGTCTCCGAGCTGATAGTCCATGCTCCTGCAAACGTCGTCGAACTGTTCGTGCAGATGGTGGTTGTCTTGCAAACGTCCCCATCTGTTGACTCGGGGATCGAGACGTGGCTGCACGATCCGTTACAGCCATGCGGATAAGATGCCTGTCATCTAGACTGCTAGTGCTACGAGGCCGTTGGGATCTAGCTCGGCGTTCTGTATTACCCTCCTGAACCCACCGATTCGATACTCTGATAAGTCATTGGATCTTGACTAACGCGAGCAGCAATGTCGCGATACGATAAACGCAATCGCGACAGGCAACAATCCGACCTTTATCAAAGTCGGAAACGTGATGGTATGAATTTCTCCTCCTTACACGAGGCATCACAACAATGTTTCACCAGGCAACGCCTGTCAACTGCTGTTTGTGTATGAGACATCTGTTGGAAACTTTCCTCGTGTCAGCACGTTTTAAGTGTCGCCACTGGCGCCAACCTTGTGTGAATGCTCTAAACCTTATCATTTGCATATCACAGCATCTTCTTCCTGTCGGTTAAATTTCGCGTCTGTAGCACGTCATCTTCGTGGTGTAGGAATTTTAATGGCCAGTAGTGTATGAGGATGCCAATCAGGTGTGCTTCAAAGACATGCTGCAGCGGTTGTCAGCATTAGCTACCTTCGGGATTAGACGTGGTGATCTGATGCCTTTAAGGCAACAAAAACACCATTATCAACACCTTACTGACTAGGGAACATCCCCATCGCACCCTCAGATTTAGTTGTAAGTTAGCACAGTGGATAGACCTTGAAAAACTGAACACAGGTCACTCGAGGAAACAGGAAATAGTTGTGTGGAACTATGAAGAAAATAAGCAAAATATACAAACTGAGTAGTCCTTGCGCAAGATGCACAACATCAAGGATAGTCTGAGCCGAGGACCACCGTGAGCAGCTGCGGAACAAGAGGTGCTTGGTTCAAGTCTTCCCTTGAGTGGAAAGTTTAATTTTTTTAATGTTCAGATAATTGTTTTGCGATGCTGCACAGGTACACAGAGCAGTATTGTTTACGCGATCGTGTGTCAATTATCAAAGTTCAGGCACTCACACATAATCAACTTCGCTCTCCAAAATTCTAGGACATGGTCAGATTTGCTTGGACATATGCAGGATTTGACGGTCTACACACGGAAAAAAATTGACAATGTTAAAAACATATGTTGTGGCAGAGCACAGGGAAACTGTGCGACTGTGAAACTGTTGCATTCACTTGTTGAAGTTTATGTGACAAACTCGTATGTTTTCATCACTTTTTGGGAGCGATTATCACATCCACAAGAAAACCTAAATCGGGCAAGGTAGAAGAATCGTTTTACCCATTCGCCAAGTGTACAAGTTCGGTGTGTCTACAACATGTTCCTGTCATGTGACGCAAAAGGCTTCTGTCGTATAGATTATATCAGACGTGTTTTCCTGTGGAGGAATCGGTTGACCTATGACCTTGCGATCAAATGTTGTCGGTTCCCATTGGAGAGGCACGTCCTTTAGTCAAGTAATCGCACGGTTGTGCGGTGCGGTCGCAAAACACAGACACTAAACTTATTACAGCGAACAGAGACGTCAATGAACGAACGGACAGATCTTAAGTTTGCGAAAGTATAGAAAGTAAACTTCACATTCGACGGAAAACTTGAACCAAGGACCTCTCGTTTCGTAGCTGCTCACGCTAACCACGGGACCACGGCGCTCCTGAGGTCACACTCCCCTTGATGCTGCCTATCTTACGCATGGACTACTCAGTTTGTATATTTCATTTTTTTATAGTTCCACACAACTTCTTCCTGTTTTCTCGATTGATCTGTGTTGAGTTTTTCAAGGCCTATCCACTGTACCAACTTATAACTGAAACTGAGGAGGGTGCGATGGGGAGGTTCCCTTTTGAGTTTTATCAAAGTAGTCGTAATAGGGCTACGAGACGCTGGATTTCCTTCTGAGACGCCGCAGCAAGACTTTACAGGAATGTAGCCGCTATACGCGATTGCTAACAGCGATCGCCACGGGAATATACTGTCGCGAGAAGACCGGGCTCCGGACGGCCACGTGGCACTACAGAGAGGGAAGAGCATCGTGTTCGGCGATGGCTCTGCCTCATTTGCACCAGCAATACGAGTAGCAGTTAGCACTAAAATGACAACGAACTGTTACAAACCGATTACTTCGAGGACAGCTCCAAGCCAGATGCTCTGTAGCGTGCATTCAACTTAACCCGAACCACCACCATTTGCAACTTCTGTGTTGTCACGCAAGGTCTCTTTGGAGGGCCGGGTGGAGGTCTATTCCGTTTTCTGATGAAAGCTTGTTCTGCCTCGGTGCCAGCGATGGCGACGTGTTGGTTAGAAGGCGGCCAGTTGAAGGCCTGCAACCACCCTGTCTGGGTGCTAGATATAATGGACCAACACCTGGAATTGCAGTCTGGGGGGGGGGGGGGGGGAGGCGATTTCGTGTAACAGCAAAAGCACTCTCGTGGTTATGCCACGCACCCTGACTGTAAATTTGCACATCAATCTGGCGATGCTATCTGTTTTGTTGCCATTCATGAACAGCATTCCAGGGGATGTTACCTAACAGGATAACGATCGCTCACATACCGCTGTTGTAACCCATCACGCTCTACAGTGTCGACATGTTGTCTAGCCCTGCTCGATCAACAATATGTCTTCTACTGAGCACACATGGGATACCATCGAACGACAACTCCAGCGTCATCCACGAACAGCTTTAACTGTCCCTGCATCGACCGATCAGCTGGAACAGGCATGGAACTCTATCCCACCAACAGACATCCGGCTCCTGTACAACACAATGCATGCACGTTTGCATGATTGCATTCAACACTCTGGCGATTACACTGGTTATCAATGTACCAGCATTTCACATTTGCAATGGCTTATCTCATCCTTACATTAACCTACGATCTTGTAATGTTAATCAGTTAAATAATTTACCTAGGTAAATGTATTCCCGAAATTTCGTTACTCTACATGCATTACTTTTTGGTGTTACAACTTTTTTCCATCAGTGTATTTCCGAACCTTCAATATTATGGTTGTATTACACAACTTGCTGTAGGCATGTAATGATGAAATACCCAAACACGAGTAATAGTAACTCGACGAGCAGGTTTTTTTTTTTTTTAACAGTCAGCATTTGTCAGATGATGCATCTGCATAGCCACTGCTGTACCGTATTTCTCGACTGAGTCGCTATAGATGCGTCTGCACCGATAACTGAGAACCAAGACTTAGACGTTAAGTAGAATGCAAAATGAAGGCATGTGTTTAAAGTTTCCGTGCGAAAACCACCTGATTCCTAGTTGTAATTCCACACACATGACGATAACAGCAGTACTGCAAGCTTCGCCTAAGCAACAGGTAGCCGCTTCGCGAAGGACACTGGGCTTACACCGTGGTTCGCTATCTGCGTTGAGCTGCAAGAGCTGTAAAATCCACTACCAGGCCAACCTTCCACTGGTCCTTCGGACTTGACCGTAACACGTGACTCCGAAAAACATATTTGAGCTTTATTTTATTGCGTGTAGAATATTCATACAGGTCACAATACACCGATAAGAAAGAAGTTAACCTGACAATACTCGCATATGTTGAAGATACTAGTGTGTAGGGAAGAACTACAGCACGCCAGAATTCTCTTATTTCCGTTTATTGTGCTACAGATGAGGTTGTCGATTATTGAATTCGTCCTATGTCAAAAGAATGCCAGAATTAACTGAACGAAGAAACTGTTAGAAATCTAGCTTCATAGTTTGAAAGGACGGAAAATGCATATGCCGACTAATGAACCTTTAGTCTGTAAAACTTCCATCAAGGCTTTCGTAACTTCAATTTCACACACTACAGTACAACAGAGCGAGTGTGTGTGTGTGTGTGTGTGTGTGTGTGTGTGTGTGTGTGTGTGTGTGAGTAAGAAAGAGAGAAGAGAGAGAGAGAGAGAGAGAGAGAGAGAGAGAGAGAGAGAGAGAGAGAGAGAGAGAGAGAGAAATGTGTAATAAAATTATTTAACAAGTGAATCGGTAAACTAGGGTTGAAGGGGTTTCGGTAAGCCGGCAAGCGCTGGCGCTGAATGCCGTAAGCCACAGCAGCGGGACCAACCTACGAAGCTCAGAAGCACCTTAATTTAAAAAGGATTAACGTTTGCTTTCAAGCACCAGAAAATTAATAATACGGCTTAGGCAAACTGTGCGCTTCATTACGCTAACGCTACATTTTCGAGCACTGCGTAAGCTGTGATCGCCGATCAAGCTTCTCTTTCAATTAGCCCAGTCAATGAAAACCAAAGATATCGGATAGCGAAAAAGTTTGCGCCGTTCCAAATTTTTTTTAAAGTGATGGGAGGGAGTGGTGTGAACAACATACTAAAAATTCTGATCTGTTGGGTGTGTGGAGGGGTCGTTTGAATGTCACTAAGTTTTTCTTGAATAGATCTAAACCCGCAGCTTATAGCGAAGATGACTTCCAGTACACAATTAAACAGCGTGAAGTTTTCTACAAAAAAAAATTCTGTTCATTTTTCCTGTAGTACTGTTGTCCGATCCACGAACGATGGCAGGTTGACAAACGGACGGAGACTGCACCGTTGCCGCTTCTCAGTGACAGTTGCAGTACGTGCATAAACGTGTCTTGCGCTTGATGTAAGCGTGTATCCTGCTAATAATGACTCTCACCTGCCTGTGCAGAATTTGTCGTTTCCACCACCCTCATACCTGACAACTCGCAAGAGATGGAATGAAAATTCACTAAATAACTCGATTACTTCGTTTTACATGTTCGCGTAGGGTACGACATTCATAGCATAGAGGCCAGAACACTACTGAATGCTCAGTGGCTGTCTGAGAATGCATGACACAGGTGCACTCGACCGCCAGTTTCGAAAAAAATGGCATGTAATTAAAAATAGTATTTTAGTGGCGCAACATTAATGTTTATTGTTAAATTTAGTGGATTACGGGGAAAGAATGGAATTTGTGTACCAAGTTTACGTATAGTGGAGCCGTATTAAGGGAGGAACTGTGTTCTGGAGCTGTAACAGAGTGGAGGGGGAATGGAGAGTGGAAGAGTGAGGGAAGGTAGGTCGTTGGTTTGTGGTCATACACTTCCTAGCCGCGAGGAGTGGGCGCGTGGTCTAGGGCGTCATGTCCCGGACTGCGCGTCCTCTCCCGTCGGAGGTTCGAGTCCTCCCTCGGGCATGGGAGTGTGTGTTGTTCCTAGCGTAAGTTACTTTAAGTAGTGTGTAAGTCTAGGGACCGATGACCTAAGCAGTTTGGTCCCTTAGGAATTCACACACATTTGAACACACACTTCCTCCTTCACGGACCTGCAGGCTGAAGAGCAACCCCGGAGATTCCCAACTATATCTAACCCACTGCGGGACAAGAAGGAACCACAATGTGTTTCACTAAGTTATCCCTACCCTCCGCTTGCAGCTTACGGATCAACGGCACCACACTGCACATACATGGTTGGCTGGTATTTATATTCTACGAAGTGCGCTGACACATCATGGAGTGCAGATATGAGTTCCTAGTAATACTGACCCAAGAAACGCTTATGGACAGAATCTACGTAATCTCTGCACCCTCTTCTGCACTACTACAGGAGAAACTGGATCTTACTGATCTTGTACAACAGATGTATCGTTCTTGCGGGGAAGGCAACTTGCCCCACCACGGGCTCTGCTCGCTTTCCAGTTTACAGACAGCATATACCTTCCTAGCATTTCCCGTCCAGTTCTCTGGTGTGAGTGGACAGAAGTTGATCACCTAGGAGTTATGGAACTTCAAATAATTCAACAGAAGTTAAACATTCCATAACAGCGAATTGCTGTTCTAGAATCGAACATTATTTTAACCATTCCACCACACACATTTACCATCGCCTTGAAAGATATACTGTGGATTTCTGTTGACTCCACTCAGTACGTAACACTCGACGTGTCCCATCAATTCCTGAATGGTTGGTTGGTTGGTTGGTTGGTTTTGGGATTTAATGGGGGCTAAACATCGAGGTCATCAGTTCCCAGTTAAAAACAGACATACTTGTAAAAGGCCTATGCAGTAAAAGCGTAACCTCTGCACCCAGAGGGAGGGAACACCAAGGGGTACAGAGCTAAAATGAACACCACAGTAACACTAAATAGAGGACACTTAAAAGGAGCAGAGCAAATAGTTGACTAGAGTACAACAGACTACAGTGGTTGATGGATCAGGTAAAAGGTCAACCACGCAACTACGAACGAACAACCTCCAGCTGGAAAGCGTTGATAGAGGTGCCCACACAACTTGTTACCATAAAAGACACTATTTTGGTATCCACGTCACAATTAAAAGTCGCTGGAGTGGGTGTAGACTGAGAAATCATGCGAGAGCGCCCACACTAGAGCGAGTGATAAAACCCAGCTGCACGGATAAAACGTAAAACTAAGTCAGCTATAGAGGCATCGTCACCGAGAATTAAAGGAAGTGCAGCTGGTAAATTGAAGGACTGCCGCAAGGACGCTGAAAGGGGGCAGTCCATCAGAAGGTGGACCACTGTCAGCCCTGCATCACAGCGAAACTTAGGAGGGTTCTCACGACGGAGGAGACAACTGTGGGGTCAACCGCGGATGTCCAGTTCGGAGACGGCAGACGCGTACCCCTCAAGGATGAGTTCCATACGGCCGTGGACGACTTTACCATTCGGAGCTTATTTGGCGTGTTCAGGACAGACCATTCAGAGCTCCAGACATCGTGGACCTTGCGATGTAGGGCTGACCGGAGGTCTCCTTCCACGAGACCAAGCTCCAGGGAAGGTGAAGTGGTGGCCTGCTTGGCCAACCGATTGACACGTTCGTTTCCTGGAATGCCTATGTGGCCCGGGGTCGACACAAACGACACCACACTCGGCGAGAGCAGAAACAGCATCTTTAATAGCGCGCACCAAAGGGTCCCGAGAGAAACACTGGTCGAGCCACTCAGGGAGTCACTGCATATGACAAATGACTCCCCAGGGCAGGAGGAAAGGTGAGCGAGTGCACGATAAAAAGCAACCAGCTCCGCAGTGGAAACACTGCTCCTAAAAGGCAGGGAATGCTGCTCAACGTAGTTGCCGCGGATGAAAGCAACCCCAGTGCGTCCATCGACCACAGAGCCATCAGTGTAGAGTACATCTGCATCGCGAAACGAGGCAAGAAGAGCCAGGAATTGTTGACGAAGACTGGCAGGTGGAAGGGAGGATTTGGAGTCGCAGGGCAAATCCAAGCAAAGCCGCAAGCGATGGAGGGACCAAGGACGGGTAGAAGAGGGGGGCTGGAAGGATGGAGGAAGGGGAAAGGACTCTAGTGACGAGAGAAGGGAACGAACGCGGACCGCGATCGGGAGACCCGACCTAGGCCGCCGTCGTGGGGAGGGGAGTGCAGAAGGTACTCCTGAATGGAAGAGATTTATGTTGTCTACCAGTAACATAATTCATGGTGAAAGAAGTGCAGTAACTTTCTGGTCATTCCTTAATTCACCACCAAGTGAATACAACAGGATTATAATTCACTGTCAACGACAGAGAGCAGCAAGGTGCCACACTAACCAATACAATCTCTTTCCCACAGACACTACACTTGCCACTGACAACATCACACTGACAAATTAAAAATTTCTCAGCCCTTATTTACATAAAGGGTCTTTTCAAAACTGCAAATAAATACTCATTTAATACTCTGAAAATACCTCTGCTATGTAGCAGACATGCTCAGTGAAGTGATTTTGCCTACTCACAGTAGAGGATTGGAAATGAAATTCTGCGAAGGTACAGTCTGTTTGCAAACTGAAATGCGATAAGTACTCGTGGTGGGGTAAGTTGTCTTTTCCGGAACAACGAGACAGTTTGCGTACAGAAGACTAAGAATCAATTTCCCTCCTAGCAGTGTAGAAGGGTAGAAGTGTGTGAACAGATTTACTTGCATTTCTTGCATTATTATTATTATTATTATTATTATTATTATTATTATTATTATTATTAACTTATTCCAAGTAGTATACCGCATTTTGTGGTAAACAAAAACCTTGGTAACGTCTGCACACTGCTTCACCAGTGATTGGTAAGGCTTCTTGCGAAGGTTTGGTATACATTTGCGGAACACCCTCTGGCTACTTCCTGTGACACAGCTGAGGAGACGGAGAGTTGAATCAACTGACCGCAGTCAGTTTGTAGGCCTATGAAGGACATAAGCGCATGACCAAAATCTGACGGCCTACCTTCCATCAGTATTCTGCCCTTACACCTCCCTGCACACTGTTACGCGCCAGAACACAATCTATCCATTAACAAGGCTTTACTGCACTTATACGTGCTACATACATTTGATTTTGTTCTTAACCCACTTCATTTAACAAACTGTTTCATACAACAACAACATTAATCTTCAAGTTTTTTATCCCCTGCTACTCCTACAGACAAAATGAACATGACTTTTTGTAGAAAATTTAACGTAGTTTAGTTTTGTACAGGGAAACATTTTCGCTAGAATCCGTGGCTTTCAAGTTATTCAAATAAACTTAAAAATATAACCTTTAAATATCCTCCCCCCCCCCCCCCACACACACACACACTCTACCGGTCAGGATTTTTAGTATGTTCTTCATGGTACTCCCTCCCATCACGGTTCAGAAATTTACGATTACACAATTTTTCCCCCTCATATTTCTTCTTTGACCGGACTAAATGTTTGAAGACCCATCGTGGCTAAAACAGGGTACTGCCAAGCCGACCAACCTCTATGCTTTTCACAACCACGAGGAACAACAACACATTTACTTATTGCAATTACATAGCGCATTTAGAATAGCCAGGGAACTGAGTTTAAAATTTAATAACAGATGGCACACACAGGTATGTTTACGCAATGCGGCATTTAGCTAATTAGCATTGACGACCGTTATCCATTAACAAAAACGTTTTGCCCTTATGAAAAGGCTGGAAGATGATCAGCCAGGTGATTTTACTGCCCCGTGATTGCTCAGGCCGGACGGGGCCCACCTGTACCACCACTGGTTCGTGACCTCTTAACCTTTAATTGCTTGCGACCTGTACAGTGTATTGAAAAAAAGACATTCCATATTTTCAAAGGTGGTAGTATGGACCAAAGTAAGAAAAAATGTCCGGTAGACATGGGCTCTAAAATGCACACAACGTACATTATTTCTAATGGAACCATTTTGTGTTTTCGTAGGTTTGTGAAATGCTTATACAATTTCGTTTTACCTTTCCACTTACCAGCATAATATAAGCCTATTATTCCACACGATAAATGGCAGAACAAATGAATGCGCTGCACTTCCCCGGAACTGTGAATGCGGTTTACAGTAACTACACTATTACATGTTCACTGCTACTGCATCCATTGACAACTACAGAGGAATGTTTCCTCATTTGTTTACTGCATCCTGTAGGTCGTTCGTAATAGTAAGGAACCAGCAGTAGAAGAGGTTTCACAGTAGTGAAGATGAAAGTGTTCATAGCTCTTAATGCATGCGTTCTAAAACCCATGTTCACTGGACTTTTTTCCCTTGTTTTGGCCCATACTACAACCTTCCAAAATATGGAATACTTTCTCTGAACACTCTTTATATCCATCGCGAACCTGCGCGCACTTTGTGGTAACGACGTACACCAGGTGGTCAGAAACAGTCTGAAAAACTTGGAAGGGTGTTAGAAGATAGGTTGTGCGGAGATTAATAGTCTTTCCGATTGTTTCTGGCCACCCTGTATACGCGGCAGGAGTCAGTAGCACAGGAAGCGCGAACGTCACACCATGAATACACAATTTTACCTGCAGCGCTTCATATGAATGTTGGTTGTGCTATTAACTGTATTAATAATGTCCACAGTTTGTACCGGAGGCTTTATTAGTTGTGGTTCCCTCGTTTCGGTGCAACTACGATGCAGCTGGGAGCTGTGCGAGCGCGGATTATCGAATACAGAAATGGGAAAGGTTACTAATGAATACTGATAGTACAGCGGCCTTATACTCTGCGGCCTAAGGTTGTATTGTGAAACGTGTACCTATTCTACTGGTTAGTGGCAACGAGGAATCGAATCTGAAGATCAGTGCTTATCGGCAGAATACAGACAGTTACAACGTCAGCATCTGTGATATTCTTATGTTTGTAAGCTCTTTGTATGTATCAAAACATGTGGTGCGTGGTAGAAATCATCTCAGTGACAAATCTAAAGTGTTCAGTGAGAACTATTTACGTGTGCAACAACAAGGATGCAGTGGGAATGCATTTACATCTGTTGGACGAATGTTATGAAAACTAACACTTGAAACCGACGTTTCACGTAAGTCATATGCAACGAAAATCTATAACGCAACTATCGGTGTGTGGCGTGTTTATAATGATGTATTATTTATATTTTAGGACAATTTATCTGTAAAAAAGAACACCACGTGTCATAAAGAAGCGTGTAAACCGTCTGAGGATGAATCACAACGGTTCGAAACCGGTAAAGGAACTGAAAGTAAATCTGTGGCTGGTTGCTGTCCTAACACCATCAGCATTTGTCTTCAAACAACAGCCACGGTCTCCATCTTATCATATGACAAAATTGCAATTTTTACTTATGCTATGTACAAACATTATCTTTCACTGAAAACTAATTACTGTCAAAATTCATTAACAAATGTATTTACAAACAATGGTTATAAACTTGAGGAATCAAGTAGGTGAAAAATGCGTAGCACCCTGGGTTGTAGTGTTATAGTATGATGAAATTCATTTTTATTCCTCTTTGGATGACGATACTGTGACTATTGTGGATTCCGACCTTTCAACATCTCCGGGTGTTACCAGAAAGATTGATGAAGAGAAGGTAGAAGAAGACGACGACGACCGAGTTTCCCTCCGTGGACAATTCGGAGTGGCAGGGGTAGGGCAGAAGTGGGCAGCAGCGGGAGACTGGAGTGAGGCGTGCCCTGCCTCACACAGTAAGCTCAAAGCTGGCCGACACGAACTCAGTGGCGAAAGGGTGAACAGTCGCTGCGGCGAAGGCCGAGAACCACAATGGCGGGGTGGTAGTTGACTGCCTTTCGGCCGCCTCCGAGGCGCGGTGAGGCTGCAAAGGCGGCCATAGAGGCGCGCCGGCAGGGGGCGAGTCCAGCGCTCGCAGTAAGGCAGCTTCCTCATCTCGTGCCTGTCGGCTTTGCAGGGAGCGCGGAACTGTGTTGCCGCAGCCACAGCTCACTTGAGCACTCGCAAGTGGCGAAAAAGACGCAGACAGTGCTTCGTGTCCTTTGCTGAGCCACTGATTAAGATTACTTATTTGTTTGCGAAAAGTTCCAACAGTATCTAAATTCAGAAACGCATACACAATATAGTGGAATGGAGAGATCAATACCACACAACGATCTGCAAGCACAACAAAGGAGTAGAGATGGGTAGTTCGCGAACGAACGGGTGCAAAGGAACGGCTCACCAAGATGAACGAAAGGACCGAGGAACGAATTCCAAGGAACGATCGGTTCATAGTTCACTTCGGCCGCGGCGGTCTACTTATAGTTCCCGGGAACGAGGAACGATCGGTTTATAGTTCACTTCGGTCGCGGCGGTCACTTCGGCAGTTCTCGTTCCAGCCTCAGTCGCGTGCTCGTCTCGGTCTCCCTCAGCCGCACTCGAGGTTCTTCGCATGACCAACTGCCTCAGTTCCACTGCCGACTGCTCCTAGTTAGTTCAGTATCCAGTTGTTCGTTTCGTTCACTGCGCTCGCCCATTTTACGTGTGTTCTAAACTGTTCTTCCACTTGGGCCTGGCTATTCAGCGTCCACGACGGGCAATCAAGAAGTATTTTGTAGTTACGTAAATTACATAAAAATCACGTTGTATGTAATAGGTACCTCTTTTCAGGTAACAAAAGGGCATATCGGCTCACTTCATTATATCGATGAACAGCAGAAGACATACTTATAACAAGGCAAGTTTTTTTTGTTATTCATATATTTTTTAGTTTCATCGACTCGATTTAGCAACTAACTTTCAATACTTTGCTTAATTTTTAGTGTAAGAAAATTCATATAAAACGATTTTCATATATCTTTCATATACAAAACATTAGATTTAGGAAGGCTCTAATTATTTTTAAGTTTGGTTGTTTCCAATTTGCATTACCTGCTAGTTTGGTTTCTTTGAAAAAAGGAAAGTGGGTTGTGGGTCATTCTGGCTCAGTAGCAAAAGCGGTGCCTCTCCATTTGAATAGACAGATTGCCATAAAATCGTATTTACTTATTATCTCAAAAACATTTGTTCAGAAGGAGCTTTCAAACCAAAAACTTTATTACTGCGAACTTCATTATTATTATTGCTGCATTAACTTTAATAATGCAACATAAAAACCTAATTTTTACTAAGCGTGTGACGCAAGTATGATGAGAAAACCACATTTTATTTTATGCTTCCATAGTCTACTTCGCATTGTTTCGCCATTGTTGCTTGCGTTAGCTTGTTATTTCTTCACTGCCTAATTGTTACATGTTTGTCTGTTTGTTGTATCTGCTCGTAACGGGCAACACATCGTCCGTAATTGGCCATCAGTCTGCACACGGGGCCTGTTTTCCGTGCGCCACCCTATATTATTTCCCTGCGATCAGCCACGCAACGCTACAGTTGGCTAAACGAGAAGTTCTGCAGAATCACAGAGATTACTTCTAAATGTGTGTAAGAATTCTGTAATGAATAAAAACTCTATACTCCAGGGGGGAGGCAAGTGCCCCCTCTTGGAGCCCTCCATCCTTCCGTCACCTACACTACTAGTTTTCAGTTTTTCGTAAGAACCATATACCAAGCACAAATGAACGGTGAACGAGTAAAAATGAAGGGATCCCAAAACACAACGATCTGCACTGAACTAGTTTCCCAGGAAGAACGAATTTGCCCATCTCTACAAAGGAGTGAAGCGCCGCGTTTATGATAGGTCGTCCGCGAAGGTGGTTTACCGCGGCTATAGAGTCGTCAGCATTAACCACAATGAAGTGTCTGCGAACCTCACTGTAGAACAGTGTGGAAAGCTGTGTGAAGTTGGAGACCGGGGCATCCTCATCATGAAGAACTGTTTACCAACACGTCTTTTCACGCAGGTCTACTTTCTTCCCACCATTAGGATTCAAATTGGCTATCTCAACGATGAATTACGAACGTGCACAGTGACTGATAGGTGTTTGGCCACGTAGGTGGCCAATTAAGAACATAATTATTTTTGGCCAGAGATTATGGCAGCGATGCGTGGCTGGAGCATATGACGATGCGCCTGAGACCAGTCACCTTAAAGCGTGGAGGTATCGGCTGTGCTGTTTTATTACTTTGTCATTTTCCTACCTTCCTCTCTTCACGGAATTATTCCTTCTCTGTATTTACTAACACGAGATGGTTCGAGTGCCTTAAAGGGCAAACTACGAACTGCTAATACAATGCTTTAGTTTGAACTTAAACAAGAGTAAATTTCCAAGCTGGTCAAGCGCCAGTAATGCAATGAGACTATTACATGGCAATATTTTTTATAGAATCACAACACACTTCTGTAGTCAATGTTAAGCGACGCTTGAGGTGTTCTAAAGAGCGTCGCCATTGCACAGTGAAAACTACTGATATGGAGTGGCGAATCACGCTATGTACTGTGGCTATACGGTTAGGATTGTCAAATGCCTGGAGAAAGTTACCTGCCATTTTTGGACAACATGGTTGTGGAGATAAGCAGCGATTAATATGATTAATCAATAATTCAAGAACAGTCTTAATCGCATTTATTATAGATATAATACCGCCAACCGGTTCCAACCCGACGTAAGGGTCATCATCTGGGCGTTTACACCATTGGTCGACTGCTGGTGTGTCACTCCTGCCTACATTAGATAGTTTCCTGCCGTTATGTAGACAGGAGTGACACACCAGCAATCGACCAATGGCGTAAACGCCCAGAAGATAACCCTCACGTCGGGTTGAAACCGGTTGGCGGTATTATAACAATAATAAATACGATTAAGACTGTTCTTGAATTATTGGTTACCTGCTACCATGTGTAGTGCCAACAGTAAAGTACGCAGGCGGTGGTGTTTTTCGTGTTTACGCTGTGGCCCCCTTATTGCGCGTAAGAAAACGCTAATGCGGAAGGATACGAACATATAAACAGTATTTTGTACTGCTTACAGCAGAGGAACAGTCCGGACATTATTTTATCAGCACGATAGTGCACCCTGCCATACAGCGTAAGGCTGTGAGGCAACAGTCCTGCAATGCACTGACCCGCCCAGAGTCCTGCCCTGAACCCAATGGAATACATCTGGGGTGAGTTTCGACCTCGTTTCAGACCCCGGTGTGCAACATCACTATCTTCTCTGGTTCCGTCTCTTGAGGAAAAATTGGCTGCAATTTCTCCACAGACAGCTCTCTGAAAGTGTTCCCAGGACAGGTCGTAAAAGCGAAGGGTGGACAACTCTATATTGATGTCCACTAATAGGTGTTCAGATACTTTTGATCAGGTAGGTATGTACCGTCACCAGATTTCACCTGCTCCATCAAACAGCCGACAAAAACACCAGCACGAGACTACTGCAAGCATTTTAACCGTCACCTGAAGGAAACAAATACGTTAACACCCTTAAAGCATTTCCGATACAGCTAACAGGGTCACAGAGGGCATAGCCTGTGAAACCTAACATACGAACTTTACAATTGCATCTCCTTCCACACTACGAAGCAAACTCCCAGCAAAGTTATGCCATTCTGTCAGGAACTATATTCGGTGAGTAGCCTACTTTTTATCTGCTACAACTTCGCCCATGATTCAGCATTTGATGGCATTTAAAAAGTGAAGTGAAGTTCTCTCAAATAAATAAGGAAATAAAATAAAATGATTACATCTTGTGAGTGTGCGATCGTGACGAGAAAGAAGTTGAAGCAAAATAACTGGGTTATTTGCATCACAAACTCGATTATGAATTTCAAGACGAAAGCAAGCTGTAATTTACTGCCGGTATATGGTGTCACTAGAGACGCACGGTTTGTTTTGGCGCGTGTACATAATTTTCTGTTAGCAGTCACGCCGTAACAAACAAGAAACCACTGCTGTTGTATAAATACGTGTCGTCGCTCTGGACGATGATTATTTCGGCGTAAATGACGTATATCGGACTAAGTGCTACTAGTACCGAAGAAAAGTTGTCTAAAAACCGGGTTGGTGAAGATCAACACTTGAAACCTTAACGAATTCTCTACACAAAAATCATCATGCAGCGAGATAACGTAGCGCCAGAATGCGGTCTAGTAGCTTGGATCATTGTGCTCTCTCTAAAACACTGCAGGTAAATGGCACTATGGTCCTCACGCAAGGCCGGCCGCGGAAAATCAATCTTGCCACAAGCCCCTCCCCCACTCCTCTCTCTCTCTCTCTCTCTCTCTCTCTCTCTCTCTCTCTCTCTCTCTCTCTCTCTCTCTCTCTCACACACACACACACACACACACACACACATTAATACGGTCAGTTCGTAGTAAAGCCTCAAACCAATGACGTCTCGATATCAGTATTCGCCATTCCCCAAAATGCTGGTAGGTACCACTTACGAGGTGAACACGGTAAGTGCCATAACCTGATTGCCCGAAGACTTCGCTCGGTGGCAGAGAGATCACAATAAGTGAACACATGTCTCGGCCTATCCGTAGATACTAGACCGCTTCTGAAGAAAACGGCTGTCAAGGTTTTCGAGGTACTTTATGTACCTTTTAGCGAGTGATATCTTCAGACGGAATGGTGGCACAGTGGTTAGCTCCGCAGCTTATTAATTTTGCGCCCCGTGTTCGAAACCTGATTATTACTTCTGTTTTTCATGTATATACCTATGTCTGTAAGAGATTACTATAGGCGAAATTAAAAAACCACGACACTAACCACTGAGCCAACATTTCGTTTGAGGATATCACGCGCTAAAAAGCACATAAGGTACCAGGAAAATAACTCTAAAGACTTTGACTGTGGTTTTTTTCAGAAACGGTCAAAAATCTAGACGATAAGCCAATACACGTGTTCGCTTATTTTCACTCCTCTACTACTGAGCGAAATCTGGTGATGGCACTTGCCGTGTTCTCCTCGTTAATGCTACTCTTTTCTCCGAAAGACAATTTAGAAGGAAGTGCCTTTAAAATGTTAAAATGTTTATTTGGTAAAAAATACTCTCGGTTGCTTAAAGAGGTGGTAGTCGTTTGGCTAGATGTTCCCTTGCTATTCGGGTTGTCATCAAGTACGACATTGTCAGTTTTCTATGATAGGATGGTAAACTGAAATTCTTAGGCATGGCAGCGCTATTTTTCAGGTTAACTACGCCAGCAGCATACCACCAGACATGCCCTGCTCTTCCTCGGAGGAGGCCTAGCCATGCACAGAGCGGCGACACTTATCGTATCACAGCCATTTGTCTAGGTTATCTCTGCTTACCTATTCATTAATTTGTGTCCAGGCACTGTGTATGACGTTACTAGGTGTCCGTAGGATGTACTGAGGTGGCATCCTTTACTTTAGGGCGGTGTATCTTAGCAGAGGTCGTTTGCCATTTCCTTTCTTATACGCAGCTGACTTTCATTAAAATCTACAATGCTTTTGGACGTCCAGTGGTGCATTTGCAGTGAAGTGTTGTTTTTGGAATGAAAGAATGAAAAAATGGGTGGGTGAAACTGTGTTATCGAGCTCAGATTCGGGGTCAGATCTACATAACACCATTTTGCCCAAATTCGGTGCAGTTCTGTTACATCAGTGAGATAGATTCTTGCAGCAAGTCATACAGAATTCTCTCACGAGAATTCAATTACTCGGCTTCCCAACTTTTAATTCTCTTAAAAACTATCATATTTGTCGTACTCATTAGGGAGATGTATAACCACGAACTGTGTCACATTCCCTCACGTCATAGGAGACCCCACATATGTTTCGAATTTAAGAGAAAATAATGGTGCACGGTCTGGGCAACAAGAACTTGACGCTACAGACTTCCGTCCCCATACCAGGCAAATAACAGTGACGAAAATTTCTTACACCAACGTATCTGTTATACACGTTAAGAGCGACACTGCAATTCACAGAGTGTTATTGATTATGGCGACCGTGGAGGAGTCAACTTATCACAACATGCAGAGTATGCAGGGTATTTCTATTGGGAGACCAATAAGAACTGTCCACTTTGAGTTTATCGAGAACGACGTTATCCAACTTCCTTAACTACTTGAAAATTCTTGCAGTCGGTACGGAACGTGTCAGCACGGTCATAATTTTTGTAAGCATCAACATGGTTGCACGCCTAATACACGACTTGTCTTTTTTTAAAATCGGCAGCTTAGGCATTTTTTTGGATTCATTACAATTAGACGTCCTTTTTAAAAATCAGAAACGAAGCAAAAGTTAGACTTTTAATACATTTTTGAACTCAAATATTGCACCATCACTGAAGATTTGCACGGATTTAGAAATATAGTCACAACTATTAAAGATAATACAGTTGCCCTTATCAGCCATAATGATCACTAAAATACTGTTTTCATATAAGTTAATATGCAACTTTTTAACAGGACGCGGGTAAGGCGTTTTATGTCCAGCTTGCATTAAGGCGCTACACGTTTTTACAGCACTGTCAGCTTGTGAAAAGCTTAGGAACTTTTGTCTGTTCAAAGCAACTTTTCAACTCCGCAATCGTCATTTCAATCACTTTATCATTAACACGTGAAGGTAAATTGAAGACCAGACCCTTACTTAGAACATGCAGCTTGTCGGCCAAACATTCAACGCTGGTTAGATCGACCACTCTTTCCGCAAACCTGTGTTTACTTACTTGGAAGGCTCTCCCCGCACTTTCCCAGTGCGAAAAGATTGTCAATTTCCTTGATATGTGCTATAAAATTCTCCAGGTTGCCAGCACACAATATCAGACGCAAGAACGGAATCATCGGCAAATGAGGAGGCTATGCGAAACAACAAATCACTAGCTGTACGACTGACTTGGTTTTGTGTGTTGTTTTAACTTCACTTCTCATCCATCCAGGTTCGAAACTGATCTTGATTCGCTGTGCACTACATGATATGTTACGCAACTTAAATTTAGAGTAATTAGATGTTACTTCATTAAACAAGTAGTACTTATTAAACAAATGTTAATTTGGCTGGTCATGATAATCCTCTTGGGGAAAACAGAACTTTACCTCGTATGTAGCCCAGTTAGTTAAAATGTATTTTAAATGCGACGAAAGTAAATGCCATCTAGCCGAGAGATTCGTAATAGGAAGAGTAAGAAGGTTTAAAGCGTTATAGATATTTAAGCAATAATAATAAAATAAGGCGAGAGAAATAATCAGGTCAGTAGGTGAGTTTTAAGGTCGTGGTAAATGGGTCAGATTGAAGAATATTTTATCCGTAGTGCTGGAGAACGTATGATTTCAGATTTTCGTTAATCAGGCCCTCTACGATAAACAATGCGTTCGATGTGTGCATCCCATGGTGTTTGTTGAGCATATATATATGTCATTTCCATCGTTAATATCCAAGACTGAGTAGGTTACTTAGACACTTTTCTTGTGGTTGGACAACAATTGATTTTGATTCTTCTAACAACACTGAGTCAGGAATCTACCTTCCCTGCACTTTATTTATTTTCTCGCTGTTGTCCCTTGAACCACTCCAAACACATACTCCTAGATGCATAATAGTTGTGAAGATTTCAGTGTTCTACCACCGGTAACGTAATCTAACAACATCTGGTCATTTATCTACTAAAGCCGTCGGCACACGGACCGTGCATCCGAGCGTTGAGCGTGCCGAGTTTTTGACGTCATAGCGTAGAATAGCACGTTCGGGAGTCTTTCCGAACGTGCAGAGCAATATCTGGCATGTCAGATATTCTGAGCGTGCGTCTGAGCGTTGACCAATGAGGTGGCACAACGCCACCTACGTCACACGCACGCCGTCTCTCGTAAGTACAGAGTTGCGAGGCGCCATATTGGCATTTATTTCAAGCCTATATGCATATATACCGTTTCTGAGCACCAGCAAATTGAGAATCACTGGAAGGCCCGTTGTTAACTGTGTGATTCGTTCCAATAAAATAATGAGAAGCATCATATTCGTGGCAAAAGAATTATTGTATCTTGTGTATTATGGGAGTAGGCTATCTGAAGGCGGCGACACACTGAAGATCCACCCAAAACGAATTATTCTTCGTAGAATTTGTTATAATTAAATTTCAGTTAGTAACCTATCTACGATTGAGGTCTTCAGCACGGGGTAACTTAATATGATTAGATACAAAAGGTGTGTTGTTGGTTTAGCGTAATGAGTAGCGTCACTGTCCTGTCTTGAATTTGCTGGGGCGGTGGTTCGCCTTTTGATACTTCCAAATTTTTTCCAAACATTCGCGTTTTTATTAGGTTCTGATTCTTTATTATTAGTTTAATACAAGTATATATCATAATATTTGATGTTATGTAAATATAAGTTCACCTTTTTTTGAGGGGTGGCTTTGTTCGATTGCCTTAATCTACAGGACAGCTTGCGCTACTTGTATAAAGATACTTTGCTCCTTTTTCTTTTACGCTTCGTAATTCACATGTTGCAAAGATTATGCTACTGGGTACGAATACTGATCAAGTAAGACTGACCTTTGAGTTTTACTAAAATGATGAAATAATGTTTATCTTATGCGGAAAAGTATTCCCAATTTGTACCGCACTGTTTGTAATGGAACTTTTATAAGCCTACGTCATGAACATGGTACTTTCCTTTTCGTGGACGATGGAGGAAATGTGCGTGTTAATAGAGCAAACGTCGGAATTTCACGTGATTTACGAACTAGAAACCTTCCTCAATTGCCGCTGAAGTGCGTTGCGATCGCTATACCACGTCGGGGCCCACGTACCGTATGCACAAGTCGCATCGTGTCTGAGCATTCAGCAGCACGTTGAACTCGGCACGCTCAACGTTAACGTTCGATAGCACAGTCCTTGTGCCGACGGCTTTACGCAGTTGCACTGCCCTTATTAAATAGGATCAATTGTCACTACAACGTCAATTGACCCTATCGATACCGGATATTGGAATAGGAAGGAACATTAGGGTTCTACGTCCCGTGGACTAAGAAGTCTTTGGAGACGTAGAACAAGCTTGGAAAGTTGTTCTAAGGATGGAGGAGAAAATCGGCCGTGCACTTTCAAAGGAACCATGACAGCATTTTCCTGGAGCGGTTGACGGAAATAGAAGAAAACCTAAATCTGATGCCTGGACGTGCATTTGAACCCTTCGCCCCTTAATGTAATGAAGACGTGGCGTATGACGTCATATCTACGCAGACAGAGGACACTAACAACATATTTTTTTGAGTATATTGTTTTCTGGAACATTGATTGTGGTGAAAACCATCTGTAGACTGGCCCGAGTCCTAGGTTAGACTGGAAGGTGACAATTTGGTTGTGGGTCGGCGAAGCTGAATCTAACACGTCAGTTAATACAGTTTTTGTATCAAGCGGCGATAATATTCAAATCTTACAATTCGCAACAATTTCCTAACGAATCGCCTCAGGTCTTTAACATTTGACTGCCACTTCAATTAACTATATTGTTAACAGTGAACGTCCTATCACTCCTGAATGTACCACGAATGTTACTTTCGTCTCTGACCATATTTCCTCATTAACCGTACAGAATAATTTAATTTTTCTCTTTCGTTACCGTTACGTCGCAGGCGACCTCTGGGAACGCCATTGCAGATCCTGTTGCTACAACAGTGTCAGTGCGTCGACGCCGGTAAAGGAGAGTAACACGCGTGGGGAAGCACAGCAGTCCGTGGTCCGTGAAACGGCGGCTCAGAGTGCGTCCCCAGCGCGGCCGGCCGTATCTGGGTTTTAAAACGGAAGCGACGATTGCACGTTCCTGCGAAACACCTCGGCCGCTTTCCTCCCCGCGACGGACAGAGCCGGAGCTCCCCAGAGGAAAATACTCCGCTCGGGGCACAAAGACTGGGATTTATCGATATGAAGCAGACAGGCAGCCGTTTGACCGATGAGGCGAGAGCTGTACACTGCGTCCCAAAAGACGGCGCTGCGTGGTAAGGCAGTCCCTAGACTTGTAAGCAGAAAACCAGAACTCAATGTATCTTCCGAGATAATCGACGTAGCTACTTTATGGACAAACAACAGTCAACGGAAAGATACGAACCTATACTGCCATAGGAAAGTAGTGTCGAAGCTGTTCAAACGCTACTCTTCCGCAACAGTTACAAGTTTATACTTACTTCGAGTTAAAACTTCTATTGCCCCCGATACTGTTGAGGTACTATTAATAATTAATTGTGGGTATGAATTATCAGCATTGCTTATTATAGGTATACCACATTTATTGTACTGACGCGAATACCGTAACAGTAGCAGTGATAGCGGTGGTGGCAGGAAAGAGAAAAAAGAATTTCAACTTACCTTCGTTACGGCAGCAGTGTCTGGTCTAACAACCCTACCACAACAAAGGTCAAAATTTAATAATGATGGTGCTGTTGCTCACGCTGCTAAATACTACATTTTCGGGCAACAACAAAGTTATTATGTGGCAGATGTCAGAGCACAGTTAATAAAGTTATTTCATGTCATAATGAATAAACTAGGCACTCATCTTTTCGTGTTTCCCACGCTGGTCTCGTCAAATCATGGCTCAATCGTCGAAAATCTAGGTGGTGGTGACTCCACGCTCGGATGCAAAGACGTCTAGGTTTTATTCTGCTATATTCAAAAGTTTTGTAGATGCGCTTCACAAACCAGTCTTGAAGATTAAATTTTTTAAAGTTAGCACAATAGTGATGTAATAAAAAAAAGCACTCCGAATTTAAGTTACACTTTCTTTTAATTGCTTTTATTGCAATATTACGTGACACACAAACCTCACTTCACAATACAAAATATACTTGAAAGCATCACTGTTGAAATTCACATTTTATAAGCTGACTACAATATACGTGTTTCCAACATGACGTCCAAAACTTGACCTTCTCAAGGTCCGACCCTAACTTACGCGCCCAAAAATCAGAGTTACAAGTACGTCAAAGATCATAGTGACAAAAAAAGAATACACTTAAGAATAATATCAATGCAACATAAACATATCGATGTATCGAAATACCTCTACATTAATGAAAATAAATCTGAATGTTGACTCAGAAATATGTTAACTACTTCTGCAGAAACACAGTAGAATATTACTGGTAACGAGAGGTTCAGGTGAGGTGCCGTAATGGTTACGTAATTGAAGTACCATTACACTGGGCCGGTCGAAATTCCACTTTGATACTCCGTAAATGAGGTACGCTTGTTTTTTGTTTTTATTTTTTTACGAAATGACAAAATTTTCTTTCACTGTAGTCGATTTATTTCACCGGCGTTCTTGAATCCAAACACTTATCCAACTTTTCAACAAAGTTTCTTGACACCAGATTCCTATCTTTAACATTCAACATTATTTTACGAGACAGAGACGAAACTTATTAACAGGGCGGCGCCACAACCGTAACACAGACTGCCCCACATGAAATCTATTTCCAACGAAAGACTGACTTTTGTTAGAGATGATTTTTCCATAGAAATTACAATGATCGATTCTGTGACAATTTTTCACGCCACAAAATATCGTTTCATGTATGTTTATAAAATATAGCTTGTATTAACTTTAATGATTTGTATCTCCTTGTGATTACGTTGATTTCTAGAAATACCTGTATCACTAGTTTTTCAGAATGCGCATATTTTCACATAAAAACCACACCGAATACTTTCTTAATAATCCAGTAGGATGACGTAATAGAAATAATGCAAAAATGCAATAAAAAGCAACTCCCAATAAAAATTCAAGAATTACGCAACATGGTATACAGTGACTCAGTGAGACCGGTACCAACAGAGTAAAAAAATGGTTCAAACAGCTCTGAGCACTATGGGACTTAACATCTGAGGTCATCAGTCCCCTAGAACTTAGAACTACTTAAACCTAACCAACCTAAGGACATAACACACATCCATGCCCGAGGCAGGATTCAAAGCTGCGACCGTAGCGGTCACGCGGGTCCAGACTAGCGCCAAGAACCGCTCGGCCACTGCGGCAGGCCCAACAGAGTCAATTTGGAACAGAGAAAATTACCCTGGGGTTATTACAAACTTCATCATCCGAGAAAAGATGCAGCCTGCGTCTCACTAAGTATTTAATATGGTCGGCAGAGAGAGAGAGAGAGAGAGAGAGAGAGAGAGAGAGAGAGAGAGAGATACAGGCTGAACCAGAACAACAGATCAAATTTCAGAGGTTTTTCAGGGATACCTTGTGAGTACTTTGGCATAAAAGACCCACGATCTTCCGCGCCTCGTTACGAAGTGATATTGTAATTGCGATTTATTAGATTTGTTACTGCGATTACCCTTATTTGTGTGGAAACATGTTCAGACCATTGAAGCAGCCTTTAATATGCAGTAACCAATACACAACCAAAGGTACAGACTAATTGAACACCACTCAGATGCAGAAATTCGGTAATGTCCGGCGCTGCGTGACCAGCCCAGCACAGCATCTAGTGTCGCTCTTCCATTGCATTCAGTGAACCCATACAAGAGGTGCATATCGGCCGACTCTTCACTAGTGAACTCACCCATAATACCACCGAGCAAGGTGGCGGAGTGGTTAGCACACTGGACTAGCATTCGGGAAGACAACGGTTCAAAACCCGCGTCCGGTCATCCTGATTTAGATTTTACGTGATCTCCCAAAATCGCTTCAGGCAAATTCCGTGATGGTTCCTCTGAAAGGCCACGCCCGGCTTCCTTCCCCAATTCGATGTCACGATCTTGCTGTTTGGTCCCATCCCCAAATCAACCAAACAATCACAATACCGCTGCGTACACTATTAATGTACAACTGACACTTCCAAAAGTACAAACCCAACACAAAACTGAGCATTACTGAATGCACGCTTGTAGGCGAAGAGTAAAATGAGTACTGCCATGTTAATAATAGCGGGTACCGTGAGCGAATGGAAACATGACATATACAGTCGAAAACTCTTTTCAGTGCAATACGAATATAAAGCTATTTGGGGGTTAAGAAACAAAATGAAATGCAATACCTCCGGAACGATCTGTCCGTATCCGTTGGTCTCATATACCAAGATACTCAGCACGTACCCCTGAAGTTTGTCGTTGGAGTTTATAACTTACCTATAGTCTCCGCTGTATTTAAGGTTTTATTGTGACATGTGTGCTTAATGTTTCGCTGTTAATGGAAACAAAACATCGAATCAGAAGGTAAATGCTTAGCGATGGAATATACACTACTGGCCATTAAAATTGCTACACCAAGAAGAAATGCAAATGATGAACGGGTATTCATTTGACAAATATATTATACTAGAACTGACATGCGATTTCATTTTCACGCAGTTTGGGTGCACAGATCCCGAGGAATCAGAACCCAGAACAACCACCTCTGGCCGTAATAACGGCCTTGATACGCCTCGGCACTGAGTCAAACAGAGCTTGGATGGCGTGTACAGGAACAGCTGCCCACGCAGCTTCAACACGATACCACAGTTCATCAAGAGTAGTGACTGGCGTATTGTGACGAGCCAGTTGCTTGGCCACCATTGACCAGACGTCTTCAGTTGGTGAGAGATCTGGAGAATGTGCTGCCCAGGGCAGCAGTCGAACTTTTTCTGTATCCAGACAGGGCCGTACAGGACTACAACATGCGATCGTGCATTATCTTGCTGAAATGTAGGGTTTCGCAGGGATCGAGAAAAGGGTAGAACCACGGGTCGTAACACATCTGAAATGTAACGTCCTCTGTTCAAAGTGCCGTCAATGCGAACAAAATGATGTTTTGCCATTCGTGCACCCAGGTTCCTCGTTGAGTACACCATCGCAGGCGCTCGTCTGTGATGCAACGTCAAGGGTAACCGCAGCCATGGTCTCCGAGCAGTTAGTCCCTGCTGCTGCAAACGTCGTCGAACTGTTCGTGCAAATGGTTGTCTTACAAACATCACAGTCTGTTGACTCAGGGATCGAGACATGGCTGCACGATCCGTTACAGCCATGCGGATAAGATGCCCGTCATCTCGACTGCTAGTGATACGAGGCCGTTGGGATCCAGCACGGCGTTCCATACTACCCTCCTGAACCCACCGATTCCATATTCTGCTCACAGTCATTGGATCTCGACCAACGCGAGCAGCTATGTCGCGATACGATAAACCGCAATCGCGATAGGCTACAATCCGACCTTTATCAAAGTCGGAAACGTGATGGTACGAATTTCTCCTCCTTACACGAGGCATCACAACAACGTTTCACCGGGCAACGCCGGTCAGCTGCTGTTTGTATATGAGAAATCGGTTGGAAACTTTCCTCATGTCAGCACGTTGTAGGTGTCGCGACCGGCGCCAACCTTGTGTGAATGCTCTGAAAAGCTAATCATTTGCGTATCATGGCATCGTCTTCCTGTCGGTTAAATTTCGCGTCTGTAGCACGTCATCTTCGTGGCCTAGCAATTTTAATGGCCAGCAATGTAGACAGCTACAACTTGATCGCTACTGCACGAGAACTGCGTACGACGACCGTAATGCAAAAATATGGTAAAAAATTGAAGTTCATTGTAATTAGCCGTAATTCTTAATGACAGAATACGATCTGAACGAATTTCAAGTGCAAAACAAAATGGTTGCTAATTTCAAAAACGAGAGAAGTTAATTATGGTAAATGTAATGAGTTTGAAATCACGTAAATATCTTCTAAGAAAGACATAGCACGTATTGAACAAAACGCACACGAGCTAACTTGCATGTAAAATGCACGTGTGACAGCAACACAAAAGACGTTAATCTGGAATACATTGATGTTAGTTACCTTAATGGTCACCAACAATAAACGATGACTAGCAGCACTGTGTGCAAACTGTGCAGCTTTACTTAACTCAGGATAATACAGTGTCTGAAAATATGCTTAATCGTGAGATAAGCTGGTTGCCGTTCTTTACTTATTACTCTGCAACTATCTGTTTTTCGAACAGACGCAGTAAAAACTTTCATTCTCTGCAACAACTGTTTTTCAGTAGTAATGTTACGTAAACAAATGCACGTATCATTTACAAAATACAACATAAAATTCTAAAACTGCTTTGACTGCTTGAAAACCGGCAAGCTTTTGTCATAGAATATGAATTTCACATTAAATCACCTTTAATTTGAAATGATTGTTTGCAGTAGTAGTGCAATACTACACGAGCACCAGTAGTTACTACTTCTTCCGAACACAATAAGTACATGACTGAAAATCAACTGTAACTTTAACTGGATTTCGCTGGTGGTTAACGATTCGGGTCAATGAAGATTCTCTCGACGAGGCTGTTCTTTGAATAAACACACTAAAATGTTCCACAAAGTTACCAAGAAGCTGGAATGCCTATACACAGCTACAGAATATTGGAGGGCTCTCACTTTGCGACGCGTTTCTTGTGGTACGAAGTAGTTCAAATGGCTCCGAGCACTATGGGACCCAACTTCTGAGGTCATCAGTCCCCGAGAACTTAGAACTACTTAAACCTAACTAACCGAAGGACATCACATACATCCATGCGCGAGGCAGGATTCGAACCTGCGAGAGTAGCGGTCACGCGGTTCCAGACTATAGCGCCTAGAACCGCTCGGCCACTTCGGCCGGCCTACGAAGTAGTGCTTATAATTATATTCACACTGGCAACAAGCCCTTCTTAATTAGCGACTAGCTTCAATAAATTTGGGCCACACAGTATTTATTACTTCCAAAAATCTTCTTGCGACCATACACTATGTCCGCATACTTGGCCGAACACTTACAGTTTCCTTGGCCATATATTACAACATTTTAGGCGCAAAACACACTGGCATTTGCGCGCCAAGACGTTCGCCTGCTCAACACCACATGTTCTCCAAGTCTTCCACCGCCGTCACGTCTAGTAGGACTGCGCGCACTCGAGCAAACTATGTTGTCGTTACATGGAAGGTATTATCTGTACTTTATACAAAAAAAAAACTTCCCTGACATGGCCAACATGTTTACTACAATGATTTGAGACAAATAATTTTTATTTATCCTATCAACATACATTACATTTTCATACATAGTGACAAAATTGGATATTGCACATATTTACAAAAAAGAAAGTTATAACCACGATAAATCAAGTAGCTGAAAGACACGCGAGGCACTGCGTTGCAGTGTTAAAAGTTCTGGCTGTCTCTGTATTCATCATAAGAGAGGGACATACATTGAAATAAATAGCCTTATATGGTACATAGTGAACTGCGGCAGTATGGGATTAACATGAACAGTGAAAAATGTTTGTGAGTTTGTCAGTCAGACACAATGATGTCCACAAACGAAAGCACTTCCTGGATTAACAAGTATTTCTTCTATGTGTATGTTATCGACAACATGTTAAACGAAAGATATTACAAATATTTTCCGCAGTTTTTACTAGGAGGTGAATTTTGGAAAAATAATGGTTTACAGACGGCAAGTGTGACTGAAGATATTACACTCGCAGGCTACAGGAAAGTCGCTAGTCCTAATCCTACGCTAGTTTTATTGAATACAATTCCACAGAACAGTCAATCATCTTAACTGATAATGACAAATATCCGTGACAGTCGGCTTGCCTCCTATGCTAACGACGTACAAAGGGTGATTCTTATTTTGTCCCGAAGCGACGTAGATGACGCTGAGACGAGTAATTTCGTATTAAGACACACGGTGTCGCGAATGTCGGGAAATACCTCTAAACAGAATGACAACCTTTGAGCATGTGACGTCACCAGATGACGTACCTCGCAGCACGTGCTGCGATTGGGCTTGTCGAACATAATCTCGCCGGTACGTGGCAGTTCTACATATAGCTCCGCTAGGCTACTCTATTTTCATAAATGTAAACCGATTCATAGCAGTATTGGATTACCACTAGTGTGTAACGTTAGACAATGCAGGAACGAATACAGAGTACCCTAGCGGAGTAATGTGTAGTGTAGTACTGACCCCCCCCTCCACCCCCCCCACCCCCTCTTCAGGCGTGGGTTGGATCGACAACCCGACAGAAGCACGTGCGGTGAGTTACGTCATCTGACGACGTCGCATGTTCAACATTTGTCATCCACTTTTGGGGTTTTCAGAGACATCTGCGACCCCATGTGTGTCATATCAAATTACTCCTCTCAGCGTCATCTACGTAGCTTCGGTTTTTTTTTTTTTTTTTTTTTTTTCAAGCAATGAGTATCACCCAGTATATGCGACGAGCGGTGAGGGTGCCAGGAGTGTTAACGTAGCATATACACGTTTCGAGGTTTTCTTAGTAATTGCGAGCGACGTGGTTAACACGATGACCCTTGTAGCGCTCCAAATGATATTTAGGGTCACTAGTGCTTCCTGTAAGTAAGTGGCTCGCAAGCGGACCGCGTCTACTCATCACTGATTTTGTCCGGCGTTTGGCTCAGTGCAAAGAGCGCAAATGGGTCATGGGATCGTGTCCCTATGCGGAAAGATTTTTTCATTTTTTTTACTTACACTGCAAATGAAGCAAAATAATGCTCAACATATTTATTATTATTTTTCATAAAAGGCACGGATACGAAAGGCAAAGAAAATTTTGGGATCTCAAGTGCATTGCCAGGAAGGTATTACTGAGGCATACACGAGAATTTCGTGAATAAAATTAGACACTTTTATTATTTTACAGGTGATGATTTACAGGTGATGATTTACAGGTGGTAGGGTGATATTCATCGTAAAAACAGAGAAAGCGGTAACTGTCTCGGCATCTTGCATACGATGCGAACGCCCCATTTTTGGGATTATATAGTTGTTTTAAAGTTTCTGTAATAAAATAAACTGTTTACATTCATAAAAGGTCCCCTCTCATCGGAGAGTTTGGTAGCAAACGACGCGTAAAGCAAAAATATTGAAGAGGATAGATTGTGATGTACAGTGGAATGTATTTTGATGTTGTATTCTCGGGATGTGATTTCTTTGTCTCTATGGGTCGATTTTATCTGCACTGATAAGGCATTTTCCGCGTGCAGCTGCCGAGGGCTGCTCAAAGATAAATGAAATTAGTGGAATACAGAATCCTGTATGCTTTTAATTAAATTCCTTCTTGGGAAGTTATTCGCGGAGTCGTCTTGACGTCGAAAGTACAATCCATTCTTGGACAATTATTTGCAACCTCGAATTTTCTTTTGCCTTTCTTTTCGTGCCTTTAATGAAAATATTAATAAATACTGTATGCTGAGAATTATTTCGGTGTATTTGCAATGTAGGTAACGTAAAAATGAAAAAGGGTCTCCGCATAATGATTCGGCCCCACGACCGTCGGACTGCCCTTCTGTGCTCTTTCCACTGCGCCAGCCGCTGACTAAGAACTACGTTGACATAAAATTTTGTATTTGTGGGGATCCACTGCCTCCAGATGCTTAATAAACGTAAACATAGTCCATAGTAGGTCGTAATGCGGTGTTTATTTAAAATTAACAGCTGTTGGCAGTTACCATGTTGTTGTACATGGAGTAAAGTTCAGAATACGATTTGGAAAGGTTTCACTTTACTGTGGATCATTTCGTAAAATGACGGAACCAGGCTACTTTTTTTGTTTAATTGAGAGTGATTTGAAAGTAACATGAAATACGCATGTCACAGACGTGCTTGACAATGACGCTTAGTCAAAATTAGACAATCGCACGATTAAACAAACATCGCATTACAGCCTACTACGGACCATGTTTACGTTTACTACGCTAACATAGACGGCTTATGCCCCTCCTGACCCTTGGCAGAAATGCTATTTCTTCTTCACTTTCACTCCTGGTAATGCCCTGCATATGCTATAAATCTTGAACAAAATTGGTGACGACGATTAGGCGGGTTGCCCTTGTCGGATGATAGAAACGGCAGTATGTCTGCCTCGTGGCTTGCTTCACTGTATTTGAAATGCTTAAACATGCAGCATCGGACAAGAAAACAGACCGTATTCTCATGGAAGGTGGTAGTGAGAGACTGTTCTAGCTTTCGTCGTCTGAAACTGGGGGCCCTGTGCCTCTTGATTCTCGTCCTTCGACATGTTAGGGGCCGGAAAGCTGTTTTTTCTCGTTGCATAACGTCGCCTTCCGCAAGTACGACTGACAGCGATCATAAAGATGACGTGCAGAACGGTAAGTTTGTGGATGAATTTTAGCGCTACAGGGAGGAGCTGAACCCAGGGTCCACGATTTTTATACAGCATATTCAGGTATAACTCTTGCACTTCCGGAAAACCCTAGTGCACTACAAGTTTTTCAGACTTTGTTCACAGAAGAATTAGTCTCAATTAATTGTTGTAGAGGAGACTAATAGTTTCTACACTGTTCAGAGTACTACTATTTATGAAAAAAAAACCTTTTGAAGACCTGAAAAGGAATGTGTATAGCAATATATTGTCCAGGCATGAGAAAAAAAAAACCATGACATGTTCTGAATGTTGGTCGAATGATCCATTCCTCAAACCTCTGCTACCGCCAGAACGCCGAATAGGCGAGAAGTCTTGTCAGAGGAACCTGACCGCGAGACGGTCCCTCGTACCCTGCAGCACAACGGTCCACGAAAAGAATGATGAAACACCGTTCCAGTGCATGAATAGGATTATCTTGTTAATGAAGATTATATAAACAGAGAAGGAACAAGAAAACAGAGTTAAAATAGTGTCTATCGATGGCGCACGTCCACTGACATAGTGACTGCTTAGAGGCTGGCTGTGCAGAGAAGAAGCGAGGAGTGCTCTACGCATTATTTACAAAAACTGCCACCCCTCCTTTATTTCTTTCTCTCTCTCTCTCTCTCTCTCTCTCTCTCTCTCTCTCTCTCTCTCCGTACCTCCCTGAAGGTCGTCGTTTTTCTGGAGAAGATAGCCACGTAGCTAAGGAGTGTGAAAGAATTTAAAATGTGCCTCCTGGAGACAGAGTGTCGCTGGTCTACCGTGACTGAATGGACGCAGATCCTCCAGATACGTCTTGAACCCATTCAAGTTCAAATAAAATATGGAAGCCATCTTACCGGTGAGGTTTTCCTCTGCAGATGTCGACGTCCATACCATCAATAGTATGTTCATCGTCTCATCCATCAGACAGAACCAAGGTCGCACAGTCTGATGGCTTCGGACCTACTGGCAGGCAGTTCTATATTGTGAACTAACGCACTCTCTGAAAGAGCACAGTGGTATTGAGTGGAGGAGCACTGTCTAAATTTTGGAGATAATTTACACGATATTGCGGGGCGAGACAATTGCTGATTGGTTTGGAACTTTTACAGAGAGCATCAACTGGGCCATTTTTCCGAGGTGCAGGAAATTGAGTCCGGTAAGGCGCTAAATCCTGTAATCCACTTTACGTTTACTCACATATTTTCGATCCACTTAATTTCGTGTCCCGTTACATCCTACTTCTGAAATATACTGCTCCTAAACAAGCATGCATTAATGTCCAGAATACAGCTAAGGGAGATGTACTTCGCTTTGCGCGGTCACTTCTGGCTAGCGATAGAATTTACTCTAGTTAGGGATGCGATAGGAGAAGATACCAAACTGTTGATATCGGTAGGCATTATAATTTCCCAGGCATTGAATTCTTCGTGAAACTCCAGGCTATTCCACAATTCTATAGGGAGAGTTCCGATTATTCGATTTATGTTTACACCGTGAGAGTCGACGAGACAGAAGATGAATACGACCATGAGTAAAGTGTGCAGAAAAACAAAGGTCAAGCATAAAGTAGGTGGACGCCTCTTATTTTCCAAATAAGTCGGTAAAAATGAAATGATTGTGTTGGTGACTATGGAATGACGATGAGGACAACACCACCCAGTCCACGAGTGGAGAAAATCTCCAACCCGGCCGGGAATCGAACCCGGGCGCGCTCCATGGGAGGCAAACAAGTTACCAATCAGCTAAGCAGGCGGACAATTATTCGATAAACGTCCCGAGCACGTAGACCTGTTGCTGATCTCCGAAGGTAATGAGCAACTCTGCGTACTGATGAAAAACATGCTCAAACACGAACATAAAACTAAGTTTTCGCCGTAGACGTCTCGAGTCGTGTACCACGAATGAGTATCTTGAAAGGCGCCTCACTGACTGCTCGAGCCAGGAACCGGTACGTGCGGAAATGCCTACGGAGGATAAGTTCTTAAACTTTAAGAACGCTCACCACCCGGAGCGAAGTCCTTTCATCATTCACGCCTGCGTCGAGTGCCTCCTAGCTTATGCGGTGTGTTGTGAAGGCAACACTACTGCCTACTATTCCACCTTCACAATACGGCATGAACGGTCGGAACGAATTCGGATCTTACATCGTGGATGATCCTCAGAGATGGTTTCCCGCTGAGCTTTAAAACCTTGCAGGGGAAGCTAATCGCGCGCTTATAGCGGCAACGGTCCCATGACCAACTTGGATGAGATTGAAGCACTGTACGAGAAGGTAGTTGAGTGACATTTGCGGGCTGCCTTTGGATAGAGACGTGGGAACTGCCCATAAGGACCACTGTTGTCAAACGGGGAATTTCCGCGGTGCAGCTCAAAATTCATGCAACTTGAAGCACAAGTTTGAATGGGTACGATGCCCACTTGCTAGTTCAACATTTGGGTGATTTCTCGTTGAAGGATAATAAGGTCAGATTCATTCCTGACACAGCTGAGAAGTACATCATTTTAAAAGAGAATTACGCCAAGAACAACACTCCGCTTCCTGGATTCACTTCGCTTCATGCACGTGTTTCTTCAGAAGCTTGCCGAAACGATGCGTCGTTTCTTGGCAGAAAGACATGACCAGGGACCCACAGAAACATGACACTGTCTCCACCAACGGTGAGCAAGTGACAAGTTTCCTGACCCGCTGCACTAAGGAATGGGCGGTATACAGCGCACATAGACTTTGAAGGGCACTGAGTGAGTCTGAGCAGAGGACACAAATGGAAAGGCTGTGTCGCTCGATGTACTCCGTGACCTGATACAAGGCTAAGAGCTCGGCTGTAAATACTAAGGAGTGTCCCGCAAGATATCGAAAAAACACGGGTTCCAATGACGAAGGCACGCCCGACCCCAAGGTAAGTCCGAGAGCCAGCAGTGTATACAAAGGTACTATCGCTAAGTTCCACGCGAAGGTCGTGAAACTGGAAGCGATAGACCGAGGCTAGAGTAATGTCCTTAGGAAGCGAATGAAGGCCAAGGTTAACATGGGCCGCTTCAAGAATTCAAGGTGGTGAAGGGTTCACACCCACTGGGAAAGTTGCAGGTAGTGTGAAGTTAAGCCGCTGCAGTAAGTAACGAAAGCGGACTCCAGGAGGTAACAGAAGAGGGACGAGCACCATACTGACGATCAAAGGAATCACCAAAGGAGGAGTACAGTGGTAGTTTAGCAGCTTCAATCTACGGACTCTCAACCGGGCTGGAGAAAAGGTGCTCGTGGCCAAAAGGATGCCATGTTGGTGGATAGTGTTGAGACAACGTAAGACTGATAGGCGTGCACACACAAACAACGCACCCGTAGTCGAGTTTCGAACGGACAAGGGACCGGTACAGACGGAGCAGGGTGGTTCGATCGGCACCCCAGGAAGTACCAGTGAAGACACGTAGGAGACTGAGGGACCGTGTACAGCGGGCTGCAAGGTAAGACACATTGGAGGACCAAGAGAGTTTCTTATGCAGCATGAGCCCTAAAAAGTCTTAGTTTCAACGAACGGAAGAGCAACACGCCCAAGATGTAGAGATGGTAGGAGGAACCATTTGCACCGTCAGAAATTCATACAGACGGTTTTGTCAGTGGAAAAGTGGAAAACCACTGTCGATGCTCCAGGAGTAAAGAAGATCGAGACAGCGCTGAAGGCGCCGCTCAGTGAGACAGGTCCGTGGAGAGCTGCAACAGATGGCAAAATCGTCAAGAAAAAGAGAGCCAGAGATGCCTGGCGGGAGACAGGCCATTATAGGGTTAATGGCGATAGCAAAGAGGACGACGCTCAGAACGGAACTCTGAGGCACACCATTTTCCTAGATAAAGGTGTCCGACAAGGCAGAACCCACACGCACCCTGAAATCTCGGTCCTGTAAAAATTCCCAAAACCAGGGCAGGCGCCCACGGAAGGGCCATGTGTAAAGAGTACGGAGGACACCAGTTCTCCAGCAAGTGTCGTAAGCCTTCTCCAAATCGAAAAACACGGCCACAGTCTGATTTCCGCAGAAAACAATTCATGACATGGGTGCACAAAGTAATAAGATGGTCAACTGCAGAACGCTGCACACGAAATCCACACTTTGCATTCGTTAGTAAATGGCGAGACTTGAGCCACCACACCAGCTGGGCATGAATCATACGTTCCGCCACCTTGCAAATGCAGCTGGTAAGAGAGATGGGGCGGTAGCTAGAAGGAAGGTTATTTTCCTTACTGTGCTTAGGTATGGGTATGACGGTGGCTTCACGCCAGCGTCCAGGAAATGTGCCCTCCGCCCAGATGCGTTTGTACGTGTTAAGCAGAAATTGCTTGGCCGCAAGAGAAAGGCGCTGCAACATCTAAACATTGATGGCGTCTGGTCCTGTAGCGCAGGATCGAGATGAACTGAGAGCATGATCTAGCTCCCACGCATCTGTTTATAATGAAGGCAGTTCGCCAGTGTAAGGTGGTGGTTAAGAACGCGGAGAGCTCGTCGACGTGCGCGAATTGCGTTGCGGCATGCCTCAGTCCACCAAGGGTTTGGGACACTATGTGGTAAAGAGGAAGTGCGAGGAATCGAACGTTCTGCAGCAGTAAGGATAACGTTGGTGAAATAGTCCAACTGGGGAGATCTTGTTCTTCGAAGGTCTCCAGGGAGGAGAAAAGCTGCTCTTTGGGCATGCACGCAGGTGGCGTAGGGGTCAATAAATGGATAGCACACGGTAAATGGTAGCTGGAATAGGTGTCAGAAAGAACAGGCTGGGCAGTGCAAAAGGGTAGCTCCAAAGGCTAATAGGCGTGCGAGGAGTCGCAAAGGAAAGTGGGTGCTCCAGTGTAAAGGTAGGTCAACCAAGAGGACCTCTCTGAGAGGTCCTAGGAGAACCCCAAAGGGGATTATGCGCATTAAAGTCACTGAGTAGTAAAAACGGGGAGGTAGATGGCCAATGAGTTGAAGGAAGTCTGGTGACATCTAGTGACGGAGGTTCATAAATGGTACAGAGGAAAAAAGTCAGGCAGGGAAAGAATAGGCGAACTGCAACAGTTTGAAGACGGGTAGTCAGGGAACTGGATTGACTATGAAGGTCATCCCGTATGAGCAGCATGACGCCCCCATGAGATGGAATGCCGTCCTCAGGGGGAGGTTAAAACGAATCGATAAATAATGTGAAAGCTCCAGGCAGTGGAGAGGGCGCAATTTCGTATCCTGAAGGCAGAGTAGAAGGGGATGCTGCGATGCTAAAAGTACGCGTAAATCCTCTCTTGTGGGACCAAAGGCCGCAAACGTTCCATTGGAGGACAGTCATGAGGAGGAAGAGAAGTAGGAATGGCAACACGACGGCCGCCGAGTGATAGCCGGTGTGGAGTCGACAGGGCACAGAGACTGGAGGATCCTGCTCCATGGGGTCCACAGAAGCATCGGCTTGCTTGTGCAGCCGGTCCGTGGAGTCCAACGCTGAAAAACGGTTGGTTGGTGCGTACCAGCGAGGCAGAGGCGGACGGACAAAGGTACCACGTGGCGACACCGTCGAACAGGATCTTCGAGTTGGCGAAGGAGAAAACCGCTTGCATTTAGCAGACTCCTTCGAGCCTTTCCGGTTAGAGGAAGACTCGGATGGCGTTTGGCTGGGGGGATGGAGGTGGTCTTCGCGGGAGTACTCCTTCTGTCGTTTCCTGCCTACTGGTTGTTTAATTGGTGGCTTCGCCCCTTGAGCCGAGAGTTTAGCGGTTTGTTGTACATCGGGACGGGGGGATGGCGATGCTACCTTGACACTGGGGGACTTCACAACCTCAGAGCCAAATTTCAGATCGCATGTCTGCATGGGCATGTCCTTCATGGAGCGAGGGGTAACAAGAACAGAACTACAGGTGCCAGACGGGAGAACACACAGTTTACTACTAGCCAGTAACTTGCGAGCTACTGTATACGGCGCCTTTTTCTTTACCCGAATCTCTTTGACAGCGCGCTCATCTAGGTACACGGGACAATCCCGAGAGGCGGCGGCGTGGCCGCCATTGCAGTTGATACAGCGGGTGGGGGGGGGGGGGGGGGGGGGGGGAGGAGACGGACAATGGCCCTCATGTGCATACCTGCCACAGGTTACATATTTCGCTGGGTGTCGACAAGACGTTCTAGTGTTATTGAACCAATGGCACTGGTAGCAGCACATCGGGTTAGGAATGTATGGCCGGACTGTGGTAATTTCATAACCTGCTTTGATCTTTGACGGCAGCACCACTCTATCAAAGGTGAGGAAAAGAATACGGATGGGTACTAAGGAAGAATCTACCTTTTTTATTACACGATGGACGGCAATGACGCAATGACTGGAAAGCTAAGATTGTATTTCGGCCTCAGACTGTCTAGCAGCCTGGTATAAATTACACCACGGAAGAATTCAAAGTGGGATGGGCGTTGACACGAACAGGGTAGCTGTGGAGATGGGAAGCAGCAAGCAGTTGTTGCGTGTTGGGAATCAGAAGCTCCCTCCCCCGCCCCCATCGCCACCCCAACTCCCCGAGCCGATGTGTCCTTATCTAGTGATAAGAAACCGGTTATAACCGGTCTGGATAAGTACCGGCAGTGTTATCCCATTCAGTAACTCGTTCACTATACCATTAGTGTGAATATGGCAATTACATTATCAAGGGAACCGAAACCACCCTTTGCGAACAAGGATTGTTGATGAATGATGCAGTGGAACTCAAGAACAGAGAGCCTGAAGTGTGTTTGAAATAAACTAGTAAAATATTTTGAACGCCACATTGAGTGCACCATCAGTCGTTATAGAAATAGTCTTGCTCAAATCTATTTCTTTTTCACAAATTTTGAGCAGCCGTACAAATACCTGTGCCTATAATACGATGGGCGGTCAAGAAGTAAAGCAATACATTTTCTTCACGAAGCAGGTTGTTGGGTTGTGTTTGGGGAAGGAGACCAGACAGCGAGGTCATCGGTCTCATTGGATTAGGGAAGGACTGGGAAGGTAGCCGGCCGTGCCCTTTCCAAGGGACCATCCCGGCATTTGACTGAGGCGACTTAGGGAAATCACGGAAAACCTATATCAGGATGGCCGAACGCGGGACTGAACCGCCGTCCTCCCGAATGCGAGTCCAGTGTCTAACCACTGCGCCACCTCACTCGGTGGCACAAAGCAGGTTGGTTTTATTCAGAATTCCAATAAACCCCATTATTCCCCACCTTTTGACTACAAAGTCGTATTTTTCAGAATGATCTCCGTTCAATGCGACACGGCCTTACGCTACCTTACTGTAAGCGCCCGTATGCCCGCATGGAAACACACTACTGCTCGCCGTCTCGGCCAAGGTCTTACCCCATCAGTAACCTCTCCAACATCCTCGTACTGCTTCCCGCAAGATCCCGGCTGTGCGGCGGATGAGTAAGAACAGTCGAATTAAGTTTTGCTAACTCCTCTTGGGTGTTCGAACTTGTGTGATGCCTTGTGTTGTCATGAAGGACAAGTTAGATTCCATTTTTTTGCCAAGATCTCGCTTAAGTCGTTTTTTCAACTGCCTGATGGTAGCAAAATACACTTCACAGTTGATTTCTGCACCATGGTGGAGGGCACCAAACAGAGTGACACCTTCGGAGTCCCAGAAAACCGTCCCCAAGACATTACCGGCTTTTGGTGCGGCTTTGATCTTTTTCTTCAGAGGAGAGGTGATGTGATGCCACGCCACGGACTGCTGTTCTGTTTCCAGTTGCAAGTCATGAACCCATATTTCATAGCCTATGAAAATGTGTGTCAAAAAATTGTTACGATTAGCCTCTTAACGCGCAAGCAATTCCGCACAGATGTCCGTTGCTCTTGTTGGTGGCGAGGAATCCAGCGGGCACACACCCATGAGCACCCCAACCGGTAGATGAGAGCGTCAGCACTACAAAGACGTTCGTTTAAGCAGCGAGGTGTTCGTATGTGACCCGTCGATCAGCTCGAATGAGAGTGTTCATCGGATAGGTCTGCGCGACCTTGTTGCGATGACAGACGCGTCGTCCAACGACTGAACATTCTTTCGTTCACTGCCAAATCTCCATTGGCATTCTTCAACCTCCTATTAATATCTGTAACTTGCCGCCAAAAGAAAGTTAATGAGAGCTCTCTGCTTGGAACGCACCTTTGTTAGAGAAGCCATTTTGAAGCCTACGTATATCGCCGCCACCTATCGGAACTTCATGAAACTACACGGGCTGAAGTGGAAATATGCCACGATGACCCACAACAAATTCCGGATTCCTTCAGGCGGAACTTGCAGAGAAAAAAAGTTCTGTATTAGTTACTGAGCGCTCCTCCTAATTGCCGGCAATGATATTACCGCAGACAATTCTTCTATGACGTCATTTACTCGTACAACAAAATATCGAGTGAACACAGTTAAACGTGAAGACTTAGGTACATCCGTACTTTCGTCAAGACACACCGAAATATAAACAGGGGACTTTATGTCATTTTTTGTTGTTCTTTTATATATTCCACCAGTTTTAGGACTCTTTCGTTTCGTGTGTTTCTAGATACAGGAGCACCTTTGATGAGCTCAGTTATCTTCTCTTTATTTTCAGAATCTTCAAAAAGTGATGGGATACATTCTAACCAGGCTTCCTTGAAAATTTTACGGCATCAATGGATTTATCATTTCGGACAATGAATGACACTTGAAGCCGAGAAGCTTTCAGCGCTGGTATGACAATCCTTGTTAACATACTTTATCATAAAAATGGTTCAAATGGCTCTGAGCTCTATGGGACTTAACATCTGAGGTCATCAGTTCCCTAGAATTTAGACCTACTTAAACCAAACTAACCTAAGGACAACACACATCCACGCCCCAGGCAGGATTCGAACCTGCGACCGTAGCAATCGCGCGGTTCCGGACTGAAGCCCTCGAACCGCTCGGCCACACCGGCCGGCTACTTTTTCAGACATGGTGGCTTTATTACTGTGCAATGAATTTTTCCTGTGGGTCGCTTGTTTGGCAACGAGTTTTGTGATTCGTTGGTAGTGCCGTTGTACAGATGATGTTCTACATACCACTATCCTGGAACGTGAAACACATGCCGATTTAAATGCCTTTATTAATCATACCATATTTCTCAGTCTATCAAGTTTGAAATTTTCTATTACAGTTATTTTCCACTACCTATTTCTTTGGCAAACTAGCCACGCTGAGTCGGCCGCGGTTGCCGTGTAGTTCTAGGCACTTCAGTCCGGAACCGCGCGACTGCTACGGACGCAGGTTCGAATCTTGCCTCGGGCATGGATGTGTGTGATGTCCGTAGGTTAGCTAGGTTTAAGTAGGTCTAGGTTCTCGGGGACTGATGACCTCAGATGTTAAGTCCCATAGAGCTCAGAGCCATTCGAACCATTTTTTAGCCACGCTCCAAAGTTCAAAAATGGTACTAATTACGTGTAACTGCAGCACACGACAGGCGCGCAACGAACAAAAACCGGCAAGTGAACACTGTTTCACAGCGACAATTTGGCACTAAGGTACTTGGCGGAAGCGGTCGGAAGCCGTTCTCATTAGACTAGCTGCGAGCCAACCAATTCGATCGAATAGTGGATGGCGGTGTACTATCACTAAAGCGTTTGAGTACACCGTGGCTCACAGTGAGCGATCATGAGCGAAGATCTGTTATTTACAACTTCACTGGCACCTCGGCACTGTTAGCCCGTTTACGATGAAGTTCGGCGCTGTAACTTCACATGCAGACGAAGAAATGAATTATTTCCATTCCGTAGGTATACCTGAATTATTTAATGCTGTCACCAAATTATTTGGCCAGACTCAAACTTCTCCATGTCATCAACTATGCGTCTACAACCTGTACTCCTACGTCCAGTGTTTGGATTCCTGTACGGCCCGGTTTCGGCGGATACATACGTTATTTCACTGTCTGTGATGTCCAAAGGAACTTTGCATCGTAATTCGGAATAACACACCCACTGCAATACCATGCAACAGAGGTGCGGTAGGTTTACCAGAGGTTGCCCACTAACGACTGTTACGCCTCAACAACCATCTCGTCAGCGCACATCGCACTGCACACCTTCAGATCGAGTAATACATCCACAACTGGCAATTAAAATTGCTACACCAAGTAGAAATGCAGATGATAAACGGGTATTCATTGGACAAAGATATTATACTAGAACTGACATGTGATTACATTTTCACGCAATTTGAGTGCATAGATACTGAGAAATCAGTACCCCGAACAACCACCTCTAGCAGTAATAATGGCCGTGATACGCCTGGGCATTGAGTCTGAGCTTGGATGGCGTGTACAGGTACAGCTGCCCATGCAGCTTCAACACGATACCACACGTCATAAAGACTAGTGATGGCGTATTGTAACGAGCCAGTTGCTCGGCCACCATTGACCAGACGTTTTCAATTGGTGAGAGATCTGGACAATGTGCTGGACAGGGCTCCAGTCGAACATATTCTGTATCCAGAAAGGCCCGTACAGGATTTGCGACATGCGGTCGTGAATTATCCTGCTGCAATGTAGGGTTTCGCAGGGATCGAGAAAAGGGTAGAACCACGGGTCGTAACACATCTGAAATGTAACGTCCTCTGTTCAAAGTGCCGTCAATGCGAACAAGAGATGACCGAGACGTGTCACCAATGGCACCCCATACCATCACGCCGGGTGATACGCCAATATGGTGATGACGAATACACGCTTCCAATGTGCATTCACCGCGATGTCGCCAAACACGGATGCGACCGTCATGATTCTGCAAACAGAATCTGGATTCATCTGAAAAAATGACATTTTGCCATTCGTGCACCCAGGTTCCTCGTTGAGTACACCATCGCAGGCGCTCCTGTCTGTGATGCAACGTCAAGGGTAACCGCAGCCATGGTCTCCGAGCTGATAGTCCCTGCTGCTGCAAACGTCGTCGAACTGTTCGTGCAGATGGTTGTCTTACAAACGTCACCGTCTGTTGACTCAGGGTTCGAGACATGGCTGCACGATCCGTTACAGCCATGCGGATAAGATGCCCGTCATCTCGACTGCTAGTGAAACGAGGCCGTTGGCATCCAGCGCGGCGTTCCGCACTACCCTCCTGAACGCACCGATTCCATATTCTGTTAACAGTCATTAGATCTCGACCAACTCGAGCAGCAATGTCGCGATACGATAAACCGCGATCGCTATAGGCTACAATCCGATCTTTATCAAAATCGGAAACGTGATGGTACGGATTTCTCCTCCTTACACGAGGCATCACAACAACGTTTCACCAGGCAACGCCGGTCAACTGCTGTTTGTGTATGAGAAATCGGCGGGAAACTTTCCTCATGTCAGCACGCTGTAGGTTTTGCCACTGGCGCCAACCTTGTGTGAATGCTCTAAAAGCTAATAATTTGCCTATCACAGCATCTTCTTCACGTCGAGTAAATTTCGCGTCTGTAGCACGACATCTTCGTGGTGAGGCAATTTTAATGGCCAGTAATGTAAAAGTTTTCTACCATTATCGTGATTCGGGCAGTTAAGCCTTGTGACAGACAACGTTCCACTGCCGCACCACACGGTGGTTGCTGCAGTACGTCCAAAGATTACCGGTATATAGGATTGGCGGCGCTCACAAGCCCCCGTTCAGGAAATCCGTATTCGCCACGAAGGTACCGAGCAAACAAATGCTGAGCCCCCCCTGAGGTGTAGAAACGTCGTGGTGGAATCAATTTGATGAACGAATCAGTTTGAACAGGAACATGATTTTGAACTGTAGGGCTACGGTCTTTAAACTCTACTATCAGAAGGAATTTAATCAAGTATTGTGCCGGTAAGACAGTATCTGATATCTATTAATTAGTTGAACATTATCTGGCGTTCAATAAAGAGATTAAGGATACAAAACTGTCCCATCTGATGTTCAACGCTAACAATTCTCCAAAAGGGTGCGAACTGACTGAATAGAAGGGCGGTGGTTTATTGCTTTATTGTGTATGTAATTTCATTATAGTACTCGGTAACTATATAATCTAGTGTTGTTAAGGTAATCTTTCGCAAAAATCTTCCAGTGTACTCCTTATTTACAGTTACAAGTGTGTCATGTGAAATTGGTATTAACGGACTGAAGATACAACTTGCGTCTCACTAAATATTTAATACGATCAATTAAAAATTTCTGTATTCACCATAAAACAGTGAGATACCTTCAAATAATATGGCACATACGTACCTTAGTACGACTGCGACAGTAAGGGAATAAATGGAATCTGATGAAACACGAAGTACGCTACCAAAACACGCAGTACTGACGTCAGCACTGAAACATTGTGGCTGAAACAGCTGCAAGTGTTGTGCGCCTTCACGTTTTTGCGATGCACTGACTGATCCATTAAGTTTCGGAAGTGCAGCAGACAGGTGTACGGACGAAATATCAGTGAAGAAATAGAGTTTTTCGTGGCTGCACCCCAGACATCTAATGGATCAGCTAAAAGAGTTCATTTTTTGCGAGAAAAGTTTGCCTCTCTTACTATTACTACTGCGGCTACGGCGAAGCAGAATATTCCAGCAGTCAACTGTCAGCTGCAGGCGATGTTATAACAACACGTACTGACGTTCGCGCATGTTGGCTCATTTTATTGTACTGCACGCTTACGTTTAAATACCAAACGAGTATACCCGTGGGCATAGAGCTTGTACAGACACAAACTTCGGTTTTTCCTCTATCGTGAAATGGAGAAATCCTCGGAAGTTTAAAATCAAGAACGTATCGCAGCAACTACGTTACAGAGAAAGGTGCGCTATTTATACTGAAAACATCTCCTTCAATTTCAGTTGTGCCAAAGTGGAAGGGGAATTAAATAAACAAGCTAGGTCATATAATCAACTACAACAGCCGTGGAAATTGGCATGAAGACACGTGGTTACTTGTGGAAAGACATGCTTATTTACTACGTATTTGGTATTGCACGCATTTTTTCGTAGAATTTACAATAAAGCGACGCATTTCACCACTAGAATTAGGACGTGCACTTAAAAACTGAAAAAAAGGCGATCTTTTGGGTAAGAAGGGGCGGATGGTGGTATGAAGGTAGGTACGCTGGATGACGCGCACAGTATTGAATGTGAACAGTTCGCTGCAGTTACAGTTTGGAGGTGTGCCTGCTGACATCGTATGGTAGTTATTGTGATAATGCCGCATGGAAGTTTTATACGGGGTGACAGACAGACATAGATTAAGGCGTAAAAAGAAATGAGCCAGACTGCTAGGAAATTGGGCTGTTCCAGTTGTGCTACTGAAGAGTTTTGTCAGATTGGGTTCACAGTATGGCAAAAATAGCAGGACACGAAAATTGTCAGCATCAGACACGCGATTGATTCTGCGTAAATCATACGTCAACCACTTGTGTTCCTCGCAAATCGTGGCTGATCTGTAGTTATCAGTCACTTCTAGATGCGTTAGAAGGATCCTGCCTAAAGACACGAATCTGGCATTCAAGAAACGGCTACATAAGCCACGTTTAAACAACGCGCGTAAGGTGGCCTGCCGGAAGTGTGCGGAAGAACACATGCCGTTGACAGTAGAATGGAACGAAGTAACTTTCAGTGATGAGAAGAAATTTAATTTGAGTGGGACAGATTGGCTCTGAGCAGTATGGGACTTAACATCTGAGGTCATCAGTCCCCTAGAACTTAAAACTACTTGAACCTAACTAACTTAAGGACATCACACACATCCATGCCCGGATTCGAACCTGCGACCGTAGCGGTCGCGCGGTTCCAGACTGTAGAGCCTAGAACCGCTCGGCCAGATGGGATAGATTGTTTTCAGTATTATTGGCATGATTTCCGCACAGAAGAATACATTCGTATGAGTGGAAACTTTGGCGGTGGCAGAATTATAATTTGGGCAGCTTGTTGTGCTAAAGGTACGTCGAACATAGCATGGCTGTATCCCAAAGCGAAGTCCTATGATGATACAGAAATGCTAGAAACTGGATTGATTCGTATGTAAGAGAAATTTGACAATGGTTTACTATTCAAACACGGTAACGCTGGGTCCGCAGCTCGTGGTGTAGTGGCTAGCGTTGCTGCCTCTGGATTAAGGGGTCCCGGGTTCGATCCCCGGACGGGTTGGGGATTTTCTCTGCCCGGGGACTGGGTGTTATCATTTCATCACCATCATTTGTTAGAGTGACTAGATTGGATCGTGAAAGGAAAATGGACTGTAAAAATTGGGATTCACAGGTCTACCAAGCCATAATCGTCATTGATATGAAACTTCCTGGCAGATTAAAACTGTGTGCCCGACCGAGACTCGAACTCGGGACGTTTGCCTTTCGCGGGCAAGTGCTCTGCCAACTGAGCTACCGAAGCACGACTCACGCCCGGTACTCACAGCTTTACTTCTGCCAGTATGTCGTCTCCTACCATCCAAACTCATTCTATAATCGTCATTTCTGGATAAATGAATTCCACTTATGAGCTGACCAACGAGAAGTCTGGATTTAAATCCCATGGAGAATCTCTGGGGATGTTTATTCCAATGGACGACAGTTTGAGACTCTGGCCGAGAGGGAAACTGCGATTCGAATGGAGCGGACTTCAAACTCTGAAGATTTTATACAATCAGTGCGTAAGAGAATTTTCGCAGTAACAAAAGCAATGAATGTTCGACTAAATACTCAGTCATAGATGTGATCTGATTACTGTATACGTTAGGTTATTCTGACAGCAATTCGTAAGTGCTTTTAAATCAGTTTACTCCCCTAAGGTTGTCTTCTTTCTTTAAATTTCTGAAGTACCAATGCAAACGGCAAATGAAAATTTATTTTGTTTCATTTTGCTCTAAATTTTACGGGGAAAATGCGTTCAATACCAAATACGTAAACGTGTTTTCTCTGCAAATAATCGCGTATCATTGTACTAGCTTTCACCACTGTAGTAACAGTGAGGGGGTACTGAATATAATTGGGGAGAAAAGGAATTTGTGGCACAACTCGACTAGAAGAAGGGATCGGTTGGTAGGACACGTTCTGAGACATTAAGGGATCACCAATTTAGTATTGGAGGGCAGCGAAGAGGGTAAAAATCTTAGAGCGAGACCAAGGGATGAATACTCTAAACAGATTCAGAAGGATGTAGGTTTCAGCAGTTCCTTTGAGATGAAGCTTGCAGAGGATAGAGTAGCATGGAGAGCTGCATCAAACCGGTCTCTGGACTGAAGACCACAAACGCAACAGTAGTAACCACTGCGTACATCATCTGTCGACAAAATAGCGGCATGCTACTGTTCAAGGAAGATTCACAGGCGCCGTTAAACATACAGTCAGGGAAGTGTTCCATCAGTGTCTCCGATATTGATACGTGCACAAACATCCGACGCTCAGTTAAGGACTAACCTCAATAGAATGTTTTCTACAGCATATGAACGAATATACTGAGGAAGTGTAACAGCAACAAATTTTCATCTCTGGAGTGAACAGAAGCAGCTCACGTACTGTAGTCGCATTTTAAAAACGTTTGATGAGCGAAGCACGCTAGAGTACCCTTATGAAGGACGACATACTGTTTCGGGTCACGAGGGCGCGTGCGTGTGCGTGTGTGTGTGTGTGGGGGGGGGGGGGGGGGTGATTACACGAACTTACAGCTGCACGAAGAGTTAGACATATTTGCAACGCGTATCGGGTGTAGCTTCCTCTACGTCCGTACACAGACCGCAGGTTCTACTAATAACGAACAAACTTCATCAAAGTAGCAATTTCCGCCGCAGCCGCCGCAACAGCAGCAGCTTGCTAAGCGTTCCTCCGGAAGCTGCGATTCTATGCTGAAGTGGAAATCCTGTTAGCTCCGCTTCGTGCCGTCCTAAAAGGCTTCACGTAACTACTAACGAAATATCTATACAGCGGCACCAATGGTTCGTTCTAACTGCCCTCGTTTAGTCGGAACCGGCTAGATCGGCGCACAGGCCGTCCTGTGGGATTAAGGGTAACTGAGAATCGAAAAGTAATGAACTCGCACGATTAAATGAAAGCTGATCGAGACGAAGTACTCCACAACAACAAAAAACAAAAAATATTTCGAAGGCATCTCTGAAAAAGTTTATTTTACTGTTAGCAGTAATTAACGTAACAGTTGTACAATTGCAATTTAAAGGTTGCGCAAATATAGCTTCTCTCTCTCGTGATGCAAGAACAGTGCCTGTTCGGATAAATGCGCAGGAGCGCCATTGACATGTAAGCTACATAGGAAGCGCCAAACCGAAAGGCATAGGCTGTTTAGTCCGCAGCTCGTGGTCGTGCGGTAGCGTTCTCGCTTCCCACGCCCGGGTTCCCGGGTTCGATTCCCGGCGGGGTCAGGGATTTTCTCTGCCTCGTGATGACTGGGTGTTGTGTGCTGTCCTTAGGTTAGTTAGGTTTAAGTAGTTGAAGTTCTAGGGGACTGATGACCATGGATGTTAAGTCCCATAGTGCTCAGAGCCATAGGCTGTTTAAGTCTTTTCGCTATGGCAAAATGAACAATGTGTCCAGTTCAGTTCGATTTCATTTGCGTTTTCCTCCGATGTTATTTCATCTTTTCACTAAATCTCTCTTCAGGCCACTTCATTCCAGTTCTCTTTCTACTTTTTCCTTGAAATCTTAACACCACTTCCCTTGTTAATATTACTTATTGAATGTTCTTTATTTCAAGATCTTAATTTCTCATAGCCGGCGTGTAATTAATTTCTGATCTCATATATCCTTTATCAGTTTCGTTGCCCGTTATCATTCATTCTATATAAGTGCATGAAATTTATTTATGTAATATACTTATTTATCGCGTCAAAAACAACGTAACTGTGTATAACAACAAGACAAACATAATGATCGAGATCAAATTCGTCGAATGGACGATCTGTTTTCTTAGAAACTTTTTTAGGCGGTAGGTTGCATATGTTCTTGTTTTGAAACAGCATAGGTCGTAAATTGCGAGGCAGCGTATCGAACCATGCGATGTACTCCAGCCTGTACAGATGCGATACTAGCAGCTACCACTCCTCGAACGACTGCCCTCTCCACTGCACTCGTGCTGGCGAAAGTTCCCTCGCAGCCGAAGATGATCCCGCATTATCTCTACAGCACATTTCTGCTGTCAGCGCACGCTCGTTGCATTAATGCGTAGGTTTTAGCAGTTGAGCCAACTTTAGGGGTGAACGCTGTGGTGTCGTCTGCCCAAGGGCTTAGCCATGTCCCCGAGGCCTCTCTGATAGTAGTGAATCAAATGACTGCCACATTGTGCACACTACAGCTTGTGACGCTAGATGGCCCCAGTGTCTTGTTCACAGCAAGCTGCATTCTGAGGCTTGAAAGCTCGCTCGCCAGTCAGTATTTTCTATTTGCAGGTGCTTCGGTTGTAGCCCGGGTAGGGTTTTCTTTAACTTAGTGGAAATGCTGCTTCGGGGCCGCGATGGGCTGTACCAGTTATGTTTTCGCCTTTCACACTCGTAAAACCATAATGCGGCAGGTGTGTTACGTGCCCCATCAATCTTCAGTGTGGCAAAACTTGCGTCACATGCGAAATTAATACACTTATGCGTAGTAGAATATGCCAATATGCGGATGTATCTACCGTACGACTGGTACGTCGTGCTCATCACGACATTCTTAATATTCACTTTCGGTGGTCATTTTTCCGATTTCAGTGTTTCTTCGCTCAACACCCCTCAGTTATTTTCCTTTTGTTTCACGAAGAATTTTAAACTCTTTTTTGTTGAAACTGAAGACTAGGAACCCATGACGCAGTGGCCGAGAAGCTGTGTCATGTCACTACATACTGTTTACTACTGCTTATGCATGTGCTTGATTGCTAGCATATTCCAGAAGGTAATTTTCACTCCGCAGCCGAAATTGCCGAAATTTTCACTCCGCAGCCGAAATTTTCACTCCGCAGCCGAAATTTTCACTCCGCAGCCGAAATTTTCACTCCGCAGCCGAAATTTTCACTCCGCAGCCGAAATTTTCACTCCGCAGCCGAAATTTTCACTCCGCAGCGGAAACTGCGCTGATAAGAAACTTCCTGGCGGATGTGCCGGTCCGAGACCCGAACTCGGGACCTTCGCCTTTCACGGGTAAGTACTCTACCGACTGAGCCACCCAAGCACAACCAATGACCCGTCCTCACAGCTCTATTTCCGCCAGTGACTCATCCCCTACCTCCCAGACTTGAAAGACGCTCTCATGAGAAACTTGTGGGACTGGCAGTCCCGGGAGAACGGATACAGCGGAGACGTAGCTTAGCCACAGCCTGAGGGACGTTTCCAGAATGAAATTTACGTTCTGCAGGGGAGTGTTGAGTTCATTTCAGTCACGAATTTGGATATGTTGAAGTTAAGTATGGATTTTCATCTCTTAAATGATGTTCCTTTTTCTTGAGATTCAGACACTTCCTATTTGAGCCCCTAAGTGCCAAAGAGTCTACAAACTATCTTAGGGTGATATGTGTTTGAATCCCAAGAAACGAAACCCTATTTAAGAAACCAAATCTCTGCTTAACCTCAGCATGCCCGAACTCTCGACATAAATGAACTCTACACTCCCCTGCAGAATGAAAATTCATTCTAGAAACATCCATCAGGCTGTGGCTAAGTCACGTTTCCACTGATAAAAACTTCTAGTCCTACCTCAGTAGGTATAACACTTGCCCGCGAAAGGCAAACATCCAAAGTCTGAGTCTCGGTCCGGCACACAGTTTTAATCTTATAGGAAGTTTCGTATCAGTGCACATTCCGCTGCAGAGTGAAAATTTCATTCTGGAATATGCTAACTATCAAGCACACGCAGTAATAAACAATACGTAGTGACATGACGCAGTTTCTCAGGCACTTCAGCATAGGTTCCTCGTCTTCCATTTCAACAAAATAGGTCTTAAACTAATTCTAAAAAGAAAAGGAAAACAACCGTGTGGTGTGCGTGAGAAAACACGAAATTTGACAAAATTAAGACCATTCTAATATTAACACTATAGGGTGTTTCGAAAACTTTACCTGATTCCAGGAGACTATACAGAATATATCAATGAAGATATAAACCTTAAGAAAATTTTAACCTAAGTACAGAGTTACAAAGTTTATTTTCCCCCAAAGGAAGCATATAATTTTACAAGAATATATTCTTTACCTGCATGTAGGCACAACCTTGAGGTACTTTATTTAGTTCTGTTTAGGATGAGACAATTTACATTTCACAAATCTCCGATATGCTCTCCACTGGACGCACGACAGACGTACAGACTATAGTCAAACTCGTGCCACACTTTTGCGACCACGTTTCGAGTTACTGCATTCACTTGTTGCTATGCGACTGCGACTTCGCAGTTGTCTATAGAAGAGGGACATATACGGAAACTTTTAGCCGCCCCCCCCCCCCAAAAAAAAAAAGAAATTAACGTACATCCGGCCAACTCTGAAGGCCAGTGGTGCAGTGCGACGTCTGTACGTCCCTTACCAACGATCGATTCTCGAGCTCTTACATGCAGATGCAAGTAGAGTGCTGTTCCGTCCTGTTGAAAAATGAAATGAAATTTTAGCGAAGTTCTGGAAAAAAATCATCATCTCAAACATAACCAAGTCCGCATTCCTGTAGCCGCCTTTTCGGAAAGAAAAAAAATGCTGAACGTGAAAAAAATTATCTACTTTAAAGTGCAGAATGAATTCACAGAACTCTACACGTTGTTGTTTATCACCATCATGAAGGGCTTGTTAGCAACTAAACCCCATGAGGTTTGAAACACAAACGTTGCCACCAAACAAGAACAGCATGAGGAATGGCTAACTCTAGGCTGGCATGGCTAAGAGACTTCCAAGGACTACGCCTGAAGCATTTCAATGCGCTTTACGTCTAACAAACACTGGAGGACGACCTGTGGATTTCCCTTTGTATCACTGGTCATCAAACTTCCTAGTTCAAGAGTCAACACTGACTTTGTGGACCGACATTTCGAGCCGCACATTTACCGATCTTTTTATTGATTGGTAACGTACACTGAGATGACAAAAGCAACTGGAAAGCGATACGCGCATATACAGATGGCTAGTGTATCGCGTATACGCGGTATAATATAGAAGAGCATCGGCGGACCAGTCATTTATATTGGTTGAAGTGGCTGTGAGCAGTATGGGACTTAACTTCTGAGGTCATCAGTCCCCTAGACTTAGAACTACATAAACCTAACTAACATAAGGATATCACACACATCCATGCCCGAGGCAGGATTCGAACCTACGACCGTTGCGGTCGCGCGGTTCCAGACTGTAGCGCCTAGAAACGCTCGGCCACTCCGGCCGGCACAGTCATTTATATTCAGATAAAACATGTGGAAAGGTTTCCGACGTGATTATGGCCACACTACGGCAATTAACAGTCTGAACCCTCACTGGTAGTTTGAGTTGACGCATGGGACGTTCCATTTCGGAAATAGTCCGAGATCTAGTGTGTCAGGAGCGTGCCGAGAGCGACATTTGCGTTGACATGTCATTATTAACAGACAAGGAACGCTGTGTGAAGTAACTGCAGAAATCGATGCGGGACATATAACGAACGTATCTGTTAGGACAGTGTGGCGAAATTTGGCGTTAATGGGCTATGGGAACAGACGACCGACGCGAGTGCCTTTGCTAACATCACGACAACATCGTCTCTCCTGCGCTCAAGACTACATCGCTTGGCCCCTGGACCGTTCGAAAACCGTGGCCTGGTCAAGAAAGTCCCGATTTCAGTTGCTAGGAGTTGATGGTAGGGTCCTAGTGTGGCGCAGACCCATGAAGCCATGGGCCCAAGTTGATGAGAAGGCACTGTGCGAGCTGGTGGTGGCATCATAATGGTTGTGAGCTGTGTTTACACATAATGGACTGGGTCCTCTGGTTTAACTAAGCCGATCACTGACAGGAAATGGTTATTTCGGCTAGTTAGACGTCATTTGCAGCCATTCACGCACTTTATGCTCCCACACAACGATGGAAGTTTTATTGACGACAATGCGCCATGTTGCCGGGCCACAAACGTTCCCTACTGTTGTGAAGAATATTCTGGAGAGTTCGAGGGAATGATCTTGTCACCCATATCGCCCGACATGAATACCGTAGAATATAAATGGGACATAATCGAGAGGTCAGTTTGTGCACGAACTACTGCACCAGCAATACTTTCGTAGTTATGAACGGCCACAGAGGCAACATGGCTCAATATTTTGCAGCGTATTTCCAAAGACATGTTGAATCCACGCAACGTCGAGTTTCTGCACTACTCCGGACAAAAGGAGGGCCGGCACTATATCAGGAGGTATCCCGTGACCCTTGTCACCTCAGGGCACATGAACTAATAAGTTATGAGTCCCCAGTAGATTAGCAATGGCGCGTTAAGTTGGCCGACGGCCTCAAAGCATCGATCGTTAAAAGTCGGCACCATTCGGAACACTGACTCGACTGTTCTCTGCTGCGGATTGCTGCCCTCTCAGTGACCCTAAAGCTGTGACACTGTAATTGCCTGAGGAACTGTTGTTGTGTTGTCTGAGTAGACGATCAACTGATAACAGTACCCGCACTTACATACAAATGGATTATCTAATATGAGAGAAGATCACAAATGTTTACTAAATACTTTCTATGTCTGTTTTCTTCTGTTCATTGCGTCGTACTAGAACAGCCTTGATCTAATTTCATATTCTTTGCTACAAATACACTTCTGGAAATGGAAAAAAGAACACATTGACACCGGTGTGTCAGACCCACCATACTTGCTCCGGACACTGCGAGAGGGCTGTACAAGCAATGATCACACGCACGGCACAGCGGACACACCAGGAACCGCGGTGTTGGCCGTCGAATGGCGCTAGCTGCGCAGCATTTGTGCACCGCCGCCATCGGTGACAGCCAGTTTGCCGTGGCATACGGAGCTCCATCGCACTCTAACACTGGTAGCATGCCGCGACAGCGTGGACGTGAACCGTATGTGCAGTTGACGGACTTTGAGCGAGGGCGTATAGTGGGCATGCGGGAGGCCGGGTGGACGTACCGCCGAATTGCTCAACACGTGGGGCGTGAGGTCTCCACAGTACATCGATGTTGTCGCCAGTGGTCGGCGGAAGGTGCACGTGCCCGTCGACCTGGGACCGGACCGCAGCGACGCACGGATGCACGCCAAGACCGTAGGATCCTACGCAGTGCCGTAGGGGACCGCACCGCCACTTCCCAGCAAATTAGGGACACTGTTGCTCCTGGGGTATCGGAGAGGACCATTCGCAACCGTCTCCATGAAGCTGGGCTACGGTCCCGCACACCGTTAGGCCGTCTTCCGCTCACGCCCCAACATCGTGCAGCCCGCCTCCAGTGGTGTCGCGACAGGCGTGAATGGAGGGACGAATGGAGACGTGTCGTCTTCAGCGATGAGAGTCGCTTCTGCCTTGGTGCCAATGATGGTCGTATGCGTGTTTGGCGCCGTGCAGGTGAGCGCCACAATCAGGACTGCATACGACCGAGGCACACAGGGTCAACACCCGGCATCATGGTGTGGGGAGCGATCTCCTACACTGGCCGTACACCTCTGGTGATCGTCGAGGGGACACTGAATAGTGCACGGTACATCCAAACCGTCATCGAACCCATCGTTCTACCATTTCTAGACCGGCAAGGGAACTTGCTGTTCCAACAGGACAATGCACGTCCGCATGTATCCCGTGCCACCATACGTGCTCTAGAAGGTGTAAGTCAACTACCCTGGCCAGCAAGATCTCCGGATCTGTCCCCCATTGAGCATGTTTGGGACTGGATGAAGCGTCGTCTCACGCGGTCTGCACGTCCAGCACGAACGCTGGTCCAACTGAGGCGCCAGGTGGAAATGGCATGGCAAGCCGTTCCACAGGACTACATCCAGCATCTCTACGATCGTCTCCATGGGAGAATAGCAGCCTGCATTGCTGCCAAAGGTGGATATACACTGTACTAGTGCCGACATTGTGCATGCTCTGTTGCCTGTGTCTATGTGCCTGTGGTTCTATCAGTGTGATCATGTGATGTATCTGACCCCAGGAATGTGTCAAAGTTTCCCCTTCCTGGGACAATGAATTCACGGTGTTCCTATTTCAATTTCCAGGAGTGTATGTACCGCATTTGAAGACGACCGTCTCTATAATGCGTATTCACGAATCTGTATCACTTCCATTTCAAATTTATATCAACAGGTTATCGGTACGAGGCACACATGTCTGTAACTTTACTCCTCTTATACCCTCCAGACCAGCAGTGCCCGCACTACTTACCCTTCTGCCACTGATATGAGAACTGTGGGCCGCACGAATACTTCATTCGTGTTCCATGCGGCCCTTGCGCCGCCGTCTGACGACCACTGTTTTATGTAAACAACCAGTGTCTTGAAATTACTGGTTCCATTGTGGAAGACTCAGTTGTAGGTGGTGCAGTGCCGTACCGTCGACGAGTATCACGACGCACATTGTGCCTGCTGGAACTGAGAAAGCAAAACGTCTTTTGTTGCTTTGTTTCCGCCATCTTGACTCGGCGCACAATGGGAACTGCATTAATCGGCAACCTACACCTGGCGCCAAAATAAGCGGCTAGTTTCCACGTCTACGTTAAAACTCGTCCCCAACTTTCTTTCTTCAATCACTCAAAAGATACGTCCTTGCGACATCTTTTTTGAAAGGCCCTGTATTTCTTCTCGTTTCCAAGCAGTTCGAGATATTTCATCGTTCTGCTACGTTTTCGCTCATCAGACAAATATCTCCACTTTATTTCAAAAACTCTACACTGAGTATTTAGTGCCTGTATTACACTAATCATCCTGTAAGGGTTTTCAAAATGTTCAAAATTCTTGAAACTTCTTAAAACTGCTGCTTGTTTGTTGGCTACTTTGAGGAATTCTAATTCATAGTATTCATAGTTCTTACACGTAATGACTGGTCTCACACACCGCAACTGGTAAGCAATGCTGCTAGCACACTTGTCGGCAATTCTGACTATGGGTTCTCTGTCCTCGTCAGCAATTAAATTTCTTTGTGAGTAACTTAATAACCTGTACTATAAATGTCCTCCGGGATGACACTACAGACAATCGCCTTCAGAAACATGTGGCGATTCAGCACTTGCGATAGCAGACGTCCCCTTGTTATGAGAACAAAAAGAAACTTCGCAGACGATAAGGAGGAGGAAAAGTCTTTCCGATCCCTGTATCACTGATTCCTACGATCATTCCCATCACCTTCCCGGTAACCGCCTATGTAGTTTAAGTCACTAACGCATGTATGTGTGCTGAAACTACCAGCAGGTAGTAGATTGAAATCATGGTATTGCAAAAAATATTTTCACGCCAGCATGTGGAGGAGAGATGGTGGCGTTAAGTCTTCAGCATCCGATTCTGTGCCAATTTAATTGGTTAAACTCCAAATCTCTCCGCTGTGTTTCGTGGACATCTAACACTGTTGTTGGTGATGCGTCCGTTGGACGGGGTGTTGAACTCAGTGAAGTTCCTTACTGCCATTCGAGGGCTCTATGATGAGATCATGCTTCAGCATGTCCCTGCGCGCGCGCACACACACACACACACACACACACACACACACACACACACACACACACACACACACACACACACACACACACCGAAATGTCACGCTATGAAAAACCCACTTTCAAGATACCAATCATTCTACGCCAATCGCACTCACGTGTTGGCATTGCACTGACGTCGGCAGCGTACGCTAGCGCTTGCTCCAATCTTCCTTCTTGGTTTACGGCTCTTATCTTAGCCGTCGTGGTTTAACATTCACCTTTATAGCCGTGCAAGCCAACACCACTCCAAAATCTTCACCGCTTATTACTGGTACAGTGTTCTACATATTCTCAAAATGTGGGTTCGTCAGGGCTACCTATCTGGGTGTTAGAATCTTCGCAAACTTTAGTGTGTTTATACCCACCAGCTTTACAGGCACAACACCGCTTTCTTTCAGTGCACTACGTTTTCCGTGAACCAAATCAGTCTATGATTTATGGGTATCCTGTTTCAGTAACGGAAGAGGTGGCGTAGCTTTTAGATACTGGACTCGCATTCCGGAGGATGGCGGTTCAACCAATCCGGTCATATAGACATATGTTTGCTGTGGTTTTAGTAAACTGCTTATGTCAAATGCCGAGGTTGTTCTTTAGAAATGAAAATGGTCATAATCTTCCCCGATTTTACCATCATTCCAGCTTGCGCTCCATCTTTAGTGAAGTCGTCGACGGGTTGTTAAATTCTTATTCTCCTTCACTTTCAGGTTACACTACTGATATTGTGCTAACTTTCAATCCTTTATTTCATTCAAGGTACGACCTCTCTCTTACCATCGCCTTTGTTCGTATTACTGCCAACGACTGAGCTACATTTTTCTTTTTAGGAAACAGAAAGCTATTCGGGCATTTTTTTGATTGTACATCTCATCCAAAATCTTAATGTTATGAAACAGGCCGCAGATAACCACATAGGTGACAAATATAGCATTGTTAGAACTGCCTCTGCCCCCCCCCGTACACAGTGAGGCATCTGTTACACATATGACGCGATTTCCTAACAAACCGTCGCATTTTAGTCCACGGATGACTTCGTAATATGTTTATCCCGTCTCCAAAATTATGAGCAATGCTTCTCATACCTCGTGAATGGTTTGTCGAGACTTATTAAATATATGTGGTCACGCAGACATTCACTTACGTTCAACTAAGCAAATCGAACGAAAGGACTTTATGCATGGAGGAGCTGCTCATAGAATGTCACCAAAATACTCCTTGGACAACAATGGTACCGCATTCAACTTGCATTCTCTCATAAGTAGTTGGTTGCAGAGCGCGTTCTCTAATTTTCATCGAATCCTATTTCAGCGTCCATCCCCCGTGAATAACAAACAGCACTCTCTAAATTCTCTAAACACTTAATCAATAGGGATACAATTCAGATAATGCCATCCAAAATGAAGCCTTTCTGGACTGTACTCTTTAGTTAGTGAAGATGCTGTTATCCGTTCATATGAAGCTTACCAGTGAACTTGCATGGGCTTCAGATTCTGATATGGTACAAATAATGTCCATCTATTACGTATTACCTAAATACAGATTTTCTTTGAGAAGCATTCAGTTTTAGTACAGCTGATAGTGTTGTGACAGGAGTTTGAGTGCTGTGTTTCCTTTAAAAAAAAAAAAAAATACGGAAGACCGAATTCACTAAGATAAAATGCAAACTGAATAATTAAATAAATTAGTCCTTCACTACTTGTTACTTCTATGTATTTTTGGTTTAATCACCTCCTTGTCTTTGTAAATATGACCTTTTGAATACTCACGAACTGTGGGGCAAGGGGGGGGGGGGGGGGGGGGGGGGGGGAGAGAGCCATCAGATGCATAGCATTCACAAGTTTAAGATGAAATAAGTACAGTGTTCTACCTCTTTCTCCTCCTCCAAACCATCAACAAGTTTGTTTTCCATTTAACCGTTGTCTCAATAAAGACACTCAAGCAATTATAGAAACCAAGAATTTTCCCCCTTCATGCTAACCGGATTCGTGTATTTGAACAATGCTGTGGACTGAAGCAACAACTGGTATTTTAAAATAAAGCTATTGACCTTCATATACTGCCTCATTTGTCACGTAATAAAATTTTTCTGTCACACCACATAAATCGTAGCTTCGCATCGGTCATTTTTCCCTGTTGCTGTCATACAAACTTTGTAGTCTCCATGAGGGCTGGAACCGACATGCTAGATTACAAAAAGTCCTTTCTGGTTGTTGAGCTCAAGGACATTCTCTCGGTTCTGTTTTCCCTCGTGTGTCCTGTTTTACATGTGGCACGCTGCCACCCATTTTACCAGTCGCAGAAATTCTCAAGGCCGCTTTGAATTTCAAATCAGCTTCCTCCACTAACAGCCGCATCAATCAGCGACAGTTTTGACTGGCGGGAAGAATCTGTCCTATATCTCTTACGCAGACTCTGAATATTAATGGATTGTTTACAATACCCCGCGGACGCTCCGAGTTATATCTGTTCCAGACTAGTGTCTACCACGTATGACAACCGCACAAGAGTGTGTGTCAAAAAACTCGTTCGCCAGTTATAAATTTTAACCCACGCAGCGTATGTTAGCAGAAGAAGTATTTTCACACTTTAGCGGAAGTTTGTAGAAGTCAATGTTGTTGAAATGCTTAAAAGAAAAAAAAGTGTCACAGCGCTACACGTTGGTCGTGAGTGCGTGTACCAGCGACACAGAGCGAACTTGGTGGCCAAGACATCGATGTGACTTCACTATCACGTTCCTCAAACCTGCATTGTACGATTCTGACCCTATGACACGGACAGTTACCTTCGTGGAAGATGCTATCGCCGTCGGGGAGTACATCCAGCGTCGAGGGCTACAGGTTGCCCGCAATAATGTTCAACTAGTCTACGCCTTCGATTACTACCACAGGTCCCACGGAAACATAGGTGACTGTTCCTCATAGCATAACACTGTGCCCACCGGCCGGCTCGGGGCATGTGTCGAGCAGCCATTCGTCTGGATAATGAAATATCTGGACACGACCATCGACCTGATGTAAAAGGAAATGTGATTCATACTACCAGGCAACCCGTTTCCATTGTTCCACGGTCGAATCTCAATGATACGGCGCCCTCTGACGTCATTCGGTCAACATAGGAACAAGTAGGGATCGTCTGCTGCGGACCTGTATTTCAACAATGCGCGCTAAACGGTGAATCTCAAACATCTGTGCCTGCGCCAGCATTTTACTGTGACGTCAAATCTATCACAGATCGCCGCCTATACTACTTCACTGACTGGGCAAGCCTCCGGCCTCAACATTCTGTCGCTCACTCGTGGTATCACCGTCCACAAACCACTTCCCTTAGATGCTCATGACAGCAGCAAAGCAAAGAGCCGACCACCTTCGTCGTATCAGAGATGCTCAATTCCAGGAGCCAGGTCATAATTTGCTCTTTGCCAAAGTCGCTTATTTCAGCGAATTTCTTCATTTGCGGCCCGTATCGTTGTCAGAACGATTTCCCATTCGTATCTGCTCCACTTATATACACTACTGGCCATAATAATTGCTACACCAAGAAGAAATGCAGGTGACAAACGGGTATTCATTGGAAAAATATATTATACTAGAACTGACATTACATTTTCACGCAATTTGGGTGCATAGATCCTGAGAGATCAGTACCCAGAACAACCACCTCTGGCCGTAATAACGCCCTTGATACGCCTGGGCATTGAGTCAAACAGAGCTTGGATGGCTGCCCATGCAGCTTCAACATGATACCACTGTTCATCAAGAGTAGTGATCGGGGTATTGTGACGAGCCAGTTGCTCGGCTACCATTGACCAGACGTTTTCGATTGGTGAGAGATCTGGAGAATGTGTTGGCCAGGGTGGCAGCCCAACATTTTCTGTATCCAGAAAGGCCCGTGCGGGACCTGCAACATGACGTCGTGAATAATCCTGCTGAAATGTAGGGTTTCGCAGGGATCGAATTAAGGGTAGAGCCACGGGTCGTAACACATCTGAAATGTAACGTCCACTGTTCACGGGTCGTAACACATCTGAAATGTAACGTCCACTGTTCAAAGTACCGTCAATGCGAACAAGAGGTGACCGAGACATGTAACCGATGGCACCCCATACCATCACGATGGGCGATAGCCAGTATGGCGATGACGAATACACGCTTCCAATGTGCGTTCACTGCGATGTCGCCAAACACGGATGCGACCATCCTGATGCTATAAAATGAACCTGGATTCATTCGAAAATATGATGTTCTGCCATTCGTGCACCCAGGTTCGTCGTTGAGGGCACCATCGCAGGCGCTCCTGTCTGTGATGCAGCGTCAAGGGTAACCGCAGCCATGGTCTCCGAGCTGATAGTCCATGCTGCTGCAAACGTCGTCTCACTGTTCGTGCAGAATTTTGTTGTCTTGCAAACGTCCTCATCTATTGACACAGGGATCGAGACGGGGCTGCACGATCCGTTACAGCCATGCGGGTAAGATGCCCGTCATCTCGACTGCTAGTGATACGAGGCTGTTGGGATCCAGCACGGCGTTCCGTACTACCCTCCTGAACCCACCGATTCCATATTCTGCTAACAGTTATTGGATCTCGACCAACGCGAGCAGCTATGTCGGGATACGATAAACCGCAATCGCGATAGGCTACAGTCCGACCTTTATCAAAGTCGGAAACGTGATGGTACGCATTTCTCCTCCTCACACGGGGTATCACAACGTTTCACCGGGCAACGCCGGTCAACTGCTGTTTGTGTATGAGAAATCGGTTGGAAACTTTCCTCATGTCAGCAGGTTGTAGGTGTCACCACCGGCGCCAACCTTGTGTGAATGCTCTGAAAAACTAATCATTTGCACATCACAGCATCTTCATGTCGGTTAAATTTCGCATCTGTAGCACGTCATCTTCGTGGTGTAGCAATTTTAATGGCCAGTAGTCTACTTCCCTTGTCATGTCCTAGGACCGCTGGCCCAACAGACGAATGTTGCGATGGGTAGGGTTCGTAACGATCTGGCTAATCAGTGCTGGTCCCCCGTCAGCATTTTACACTTTCTTCTTAATGGCTTCGGACTAGCCAAACTAGTGAAGCTATATTTTTTTACCTAATATTGTGTAACAACGTTTTGTTGCAAGTGATCAATGCATTACTCCTTTCCGATTCTGCTCATATTCAGTCAGAAATAAAATTCATTGTACCCTCGACAGTAGATGTTCTTATCAGTCTGCCCTAAGGCATATTGCTGAGCGAGGTGGCGCATGGCAAGTAACTGTCTTCGAATTCATGAGGGTCAAGTGCGTCAGTAAGACCAAACGGACGGATGAACCCTCTGCCAGGGACTTAACTGTAACTTTCGGAGTATCGTATATATGTACATCCTGAGGAACACCTCCGTTTGTATGCCCCATGCCTGACACACGTTTACAAAAATTTTATCATCGGCAGATGTGCGAACTGTCTCTACCTCTTGCACCCTGTCTTCCAGGTATGACTGGAAGCAGTCGTTCACTATTACCCATACACCTAGCTTGCTTTGTAGCACTTTATGGTCAACCGTGTCAAAAGCACTGATCAAGTCTAAGAATTTGCCTGTAACACAGTCATTCTTGCTAAAGGCTTTATGTGCCACTTTTGCAGATCACATAATGATCGACATTGCACTTCTCCCACTTCCCAAGTCAAACTTTGCTGAGTTCAAGTTGTTATATTTATTCTTGTATCTCAGTGGTCTACTTTCATGACTGATTAAATTATTTTTGGGAATAAAGACAGCAGTGAAACTGGCCTATAGTTCTCAATACTTTCCGTATTACCTTTCTTTAGAAATGACAACTCGTGCATGCAGTACGTACTCTGGAAAAATACCTGAACTTAAGGACTCTCTTATTATGTTCGTTAAAGGGGCTTGATGCTGTATATGCACCCATTTAGAACAGACTGGAAACTCATCTACGCCTTCTGACTTATTTTTTTACATTCTGTATTGTCTGCCGCGTTTCAAGCTCGTTTAGCGAAAAAACATTGTGCTCGCTGTGCACGTCACTGAGGGTGCTACACGTATTTTAGAAAGTTTTTGATGCAACTTTCTACGCAGTCCCAAAGAAAGTCATTTACAAAATTTCTCAACGCCTGAGGATTTTCTAGTACTCTGCACCAATCTTTGATTTCTATGTTATTATACTTTTGTCTGCTTTTTCCTGTTTCTTGTTTTACGACACCCCATACTACATTGCTTTCATTTTCTGCATTATGTCCTGTTTTGTCACAGTATAATTTTTATGAGCAAGCAGTACTCTTCTGCATGTTTTTTTATACCTGTGGAAGTAATCAAAGAACAGTGGATTAGTGTAGTGCTTATGTACAGAACTGAGAAATGTAAGTGTCTTTGAGAACTTTCTAAAACCCTAGTTATCCACTTATTTTTTCCTAACTGCTGTTGCTTCAGCAGAAGTGTTTACTTTAGAAAATGTGTCGAGAGTTGTATCCGTCCAGTACCGTGATTATGATGAGAACTTTTAGAGTTTACAATTCTGCACGTCTGTACGTGTTGTTAACAACGGATGATCACAATCAACAGTCATACGCCCTTACTCCATGATACACTGAGGAGATATTTGGTATTTAGCTCTCGAAATTGGTACAAAATCTGGTTACCAGGAACTATACGCCACTACTTTTCCTCCCCATTCCGACAAAATACTGGCGGAAAGTATGTTCTAACACCAGTATTCGAAACCGGCTACCCTCCGTTCTCCCCCCCCCCCCCCCCCCCCCCCGACACAATCGCTTGTGGGACATCACACAAGGACAAGCGCAGGTTAGCACTGTACGGTCCGTTTATAGACGTAGTACTTTGAGGCATACACTGTCCACCATTAAACGCGGTATCAATCCAATGTGACGTATTTCAAATCTAGTATTAAGCACGTGACGAGCCAGCGAAAGGTAAATGTCTCGATTTCGAGTCTCAGTCCTGAGACAGTTTCATATCAGCGCACACTCTGTTGCGGGACCGGATACTTCATTCTGAACCGAAATGTAGCAGTGCCACGATGTGGAGGTTACATATCGCTGCCACTGTTACAGCGCTTGGGCCTTCAGAGAAAGAAAATATTCCGAATGCTAAACCTCTATCAATTAAACATGAGAAATTACCATGCATGAGGCAATCCAAATTCTGATGCTTCGTAATACATCTGCTTTGTATAAAATCGGGTCAGTGAAACACTTTACTCCCCTTTTATTACAAACTGCGTGTTTTCACTGAAATATGTTGCACGGTCATTTATGTAACTTATTATTTACCATCCTAAAAAAAAAACTGCAGGTTATTAACGGGCATAGCGGACGACTGTTATGCCACGTGAAGCCTGAGCCGCCATTGGAAACCCTTCTACGTAAACTCATTAGCGCTCAAAACGCTGTCATTGTCACGGGCTTAATAAGGCTGTCACAAATTATCATATTTCACGCTTCCTCAGTGTAACAAAGAACGAACCTTCATCAGGAACAGCCGTTGGTGTCTAGGAGCCTAATTGATTGGATCCCTGACAGGCACAACACCTGCATTATTACTTGCAGCATCTGACGAAGACAGCCGCTGCCATCGCACAAAAAGTTTAAAAAATCTTACAATCCAACTGAATTCCCGAAAAAGTATTTGCCCCGAATTATTTAGTAAAACTAAAGTAATTTTAAATAAGTTGTGTTCGTTGACCATTTTCCCGACAACACTAATACTCCGGACGAGAGAAAAGCTAGTCTATCTAACAAATCACGTCAAGTCACATTTTGTTACAGTGGTCTCTGGGCTTTGCTGTAACAATCTAGATATGGTTAACTGGTATCTCATGTCTACCGCACAGGGGCACAGTTTTTTGTCAGACAGCATCTCTGCTATCACCAATATCATTACCGCATTAAAAGATCAATTACAGAAATTCTAGAAGAAGACTACCTACATGTACAGCAACAAACCTCGCATACTGGTTATAGGGTTTAGCCTGTCATTTTGCAGATTTGTATCTTAAGCCGGTAATATGTAGATGATGTGTCCCGCTGCACATTTTCCCTTGCCTAATCTCGCATCTTCAAGGGGCCGCCATTACACCCCTCCGACCCCTCTTCCCACAGTCCCACGACGGAATTTGTGCGACACATGTGTCTGAGTGTAGTGTAAATCCCTGTGAGCACGTTTTCTAAGTGTTAGGGAATCATGTAAATGAGGATCATGTGCCCCGACTTCTGAGGAAAATGACTTGGTTGACTTAACAGAGATGAATGTACGGTATGTGTTATGCATCAAGATATTATTATTATTATTATTATTTAGCGTAGGAAGAAACTTTAATGCAGTGCAACCTCGTATGGAGAAAGCACGCTCTGATAATTTGAAATGACTACAATTTTTAGTAAACAATTCGTAACACAACGTACAATCGACAGTCAACTAACAGTTCCTTGTAGGTATTGTTATCAAAACTCAGTTTCGTAAAACATCCTCAGTAACCGCGACATGGACATTTAACGCTGGTAGATGACATTCCCGTTCTGCAGTCGTAACATATCGTTGTTGTCGTCGTCGTCGTCGTCGTCGTCTTCAGTCCGGGGACTGGTTTGATGCAGCTCTCCATGCTACCCTATGATGTGCAACCTGCTTCATCTCCCAGTACCTACTGAAGCCTACATCCTTCTGAATCTGCATAGAGTATTCATCTCTTGGTCTCCCTCTACGGTTTTTACCCTCCACGCTGCCCTCCAATGCTAAATTTGTGATCTCTTGATGCCTCAGAACATGTCCTACCAACTGATCCCTTCTTCTAGTCAAGTTTTGCCACAAACTCCTCTTCTCCCCCATTCTATTCAATACCTCCTCATTAGTTATGTGATCTACTCATCTAATCTTCAGCATTCTTCTGTAGCACCACATTTCAAAAGCTTCTATTCTCTTCTTGTCCAAACTATTTATCGTCCATGTTTCACTTCCATACATGGCTACACTCCATTCAAATACTTTCAGAAACAACTCCATGACACTTAAATCAATATTCGATGTTAACAAGTTTCTCTTCTTCAGAAACGCTTTCCTTGCCATTGCCATTCTACATTTTATATCCTCTCTACTTCGACCACCATCAGTTATTTTGCTCCCCAAATAGCAAAACTCCTTTACTGTAAGTGCCTCATTTCCTAATCTAATACCCTCAACATCACCCGATATAATTCGACTACATTCCATTACCCTCGTTTTGCTTTTGTTGATGTTCATCTTATACCCTCCTTTCAAGACACTGTCCATTCCGTTCAACTGCTCTTCCAAGTCCTTTGCTGTCTAACAGGATTACAATGTCATCGGCAATATCCTATCTGGCAATAAAATACTGTGCCATACGCGTCTGACGCATTCTAGGGCGCCGTACAGCGTGTCAACGTTGTCCCTCGTCCTGTAGATGTTGCGGCTACAGGCGAGGACGCCTCACTGCGGATTCCTCTGCTGGACGTCTGAAGGTGACCACTATGGCTCATGTGAAGCCTGTCGGACAATTCCCGTGTAACACTGCCGGAAGAGACGCTTCTCGTTGGTCAGTGGCTTTCCTCGTTCACTGTTCCCCCACCACACCGTGGTCACGACTGCACAACCCATTTGTTGCGCAATGGTTCGTGAAGGCCCTCCAGCTTCACAAAGGCGACAACGCGGCGCCTTCGAGAACACACACAGCTGGTAGCAAAACTCGCAGACCTCCCTACAAGGCATATCAAACCTCGAAGCTGCAGCCACTGCGAATGCTTGGATGTTACTGCAAATCAGCACACAATATACTATTTTTAACATACCCTTTGCTGCATCTACATGATTACACTGCAATTCACATTTAAGTGCTTGGCAGATGGTTCACCGAACCACAATCATACTATCTCTCGAAACTCCCAAACAGCGGGCGGGAAAAACGAACACCTAAACCTTTATGTTCGAGCTCTGATTTCTCTTATTTTATTTTGATCATCATTCCTACCTATGAAGGTTGGGCTCAACAAAATATTTTCGCATTCGGAAGAGAAAGTTGGTGACTGAAATTTCGTAAATAGATCTCGCTGCGACGAAAAACGTCTTTGCTTTAATGACTTCCATCCCAACTCGCGTATCGTATCTGTCACACTCACTCCCCTATTACGTGGTAATACAAAACGAGCTGCCCTTCCTTTTTTGCACCCTTTCGATGTAATCCGTCAATCCCACCGGATAAGGATCCCACACCGCGCAGCAATATTCTAACAGAGGACGAACGAGTGTAGCGTAAGCTGTCTCTTTAGTGTCCTGCCAATGAAACGCAACCTTTGGCTCGCCTTCCCCACAATATTATCTATGTGGTCTTTCCAACTGAAGTTGTTCGTGATTTTAACACCCAGGTACTTAGTTGAATTGAAAGCCTTGAGAATTATACTAATTATCGAGTAATCGAATTCGACCGGATTTCTTTTGGAACTCATGCCAATCACCTCACACTTTTCGTTATTTAGCGTGAACTGCCACCTGCAACACCATACAGCAATCTTTTCTAAATCGCTTTGCAATTGATACTGGTCTTCGGGTGACCTTACTAGACGGTAAATTACAGCATCATCTGCTAACAACCTAAGAGAACTGCTCAGATTGTCACCCAGGTCATTTATATAGATCAGGAACAGCAGAGGTCCCAGGACCCTGGGGAACACCTGATATCACTTCAGTTTTACTCGATGATTTGCCGTCTATTACTACGAACTGCGACCTTCCTGGCAGGAAATCACGAATGCAGTCGCATATGATGTGCGGTCAAGCAAGGTTGTAGAATCGTTGAAGTGTATTCTAGAGTGGATGCTACTACTCAGATTTGAAACAATACCACAGATTTGAGTTACAGTGTTAGCGTAAAAAAAAAAAAAGAAAATAGTAACTCTAGCAAATAATTTCAGTTGATCGTTATTGTGTGATTCCCACGTTTTACTTGTACTCCGTCCGCATAAGGGGTATTTCCAGCAACTGATTAAATAGTAATATACGACTGAAACACAAAGTCTCCCAAAATTAGATGCATAGAATTATTTCGAAATTTTAAAATTGCAGACATTTTCTATACTGGTCAATATCACATGTAAATGTGTCTAACACGCGATTAGCCCATGTGTCACCTCCACTACATCCGTATTCATAATCCGCAGACCACCATATACTGCATGACGGAAGGTACTTCGTAATCACTACCAGTCATTCCATGTCTTGTTCCACTCGCAAATGGTGCGAGAGAAAAATCGACATTATATAGAAGTCTTCCTCCGTAGGAGCCCAAATTTCTCTTATCTTGTCTTCGCTGTCCTTTCGAGAAATATACAGTGTGTCTGAGAAAGAACTCCCTAGTGTTTGTGTGTCCTAGAATATATACGAAGTGACTTACACTATTCTAGTTTGTGGTGTTTGATTCATCAACTCTCCAAGTTTGGCTCCCCTGCATTTGGCAGGTCTGCTTGACCTTGAGGGGGCAACAGTGGTGTTTTTTTTTTTTTTTTTCCTCTGTTCGCTCAGTTCAGTTCACGTGTGCCTGCAGTGCAGAGCAACTCAGCAACCATGTGCACTCCGGAATAGAAAGCGCAGTGTGCTGTTTAGCTTGTGACAACTGAGCAGTTATAACAGTGCAACATAATTTTAGACGTCTGTATGGTGGTGAGCCACCTACAGCAAAATCTATCAGTCATTGGCTGAAGTCTTTAAAGGAAACCGGTAGTGTTTTAAAAGCAAAATCACCAGGAAGACCAAGAACTTCTGAAGATGATGTTGAACAGATCCGTATTTCGTGTGTTCGGAGCCCCAAGAAGTCATTGACCAGACGCAGTCTACAATTAGAAGTGCCTAAAGATACTATGTGTGATGTTGTGCGCAAAAGACTTAAGTTGCGCCCCTACAAATTGCAACCTTTACATGAAACAAAGCCTACTGATAAAATCGAAAGGTATGAGTTTGATGTTTCTACACAGAATTGATGACGTCAATTTTGAAGAGAGATAGAGAGATTCTATCTTCTGATGAGGCTACATCTCATGTCAGTGGAACAGTTAATAGTCATAACTGCAGAATTTGGGGGGGGGGGGGGGGGGCAGAGCATCCACATGAAGTTACTCATTATCAACGTGACTCTCCCAAAGTTAATGTCTGGTGCGGTTTGATGGAAGATCGTGTGATTGCTTCTTTCATTTTTGTAGAAAACATAAACGGGGACGCTTACTGTGACGTGTTGACACAGTACGTCTTTCCCCAAATCGGCGATATTGAGGCGGAAACGTGGCTTGTGTTTTTCCAACAAGATGGCGCCCATCTCATTACAGTAACCAAGTGCGTGCTGCTCTTGACACTCGCTTTCCAGAAGATGGCTAGGCAGGGCTGGCCAATACCTTGGCCACCACGAAGCCCAGAGTTAACCCCACTGGACTTTTTCTTTTGGGGCCACGTAAAAAATGTTGTGTGCAGTGGAAAGATCAGAGACATCAATAACTTACGGTAAAGAATCGTTGCGGCAGATGGGACAGTTACACCCGGAATTTTGGTGAATACATGGCGAGAAATGCAGGGCAACAATTGGATCCCACGTTGAAGTCTACTAACATTAAACAAAACTTGAAGGAATTCTCTTTCATGATAAGACACTCATAGATGTAATTATTCATAAATTTCCACATTAAATTTATACTTAGAACTAGGGAGTTCTCTTTCAAACACCCTGTACACTGGCGGCACACAGGAAAAATAGTGATCAGGTGACGAACGGTTTCTCCTCCTTCGCGTAACACTACAATGAGGACGTGATGTATCTTTATCGTATGGCATGAAGTTCTCATACCAACAGATATCAATATTTTTTGTCCGTTTCGGAATATCATTCAAGTCATATCAGTCCCGTAACCATCTGTTGCCGTGAATAATCTTCTTTAAAGAGAACATGCCATGAACAGTAACTCCGAAAATCACATCCCTGAACATATCTTCAGTTATAGAACCTACTTCACAAAGGAATGGACTCACACTGGTAAACTCACATGAAATTTCACTTTTCACTGCACGCACTACATATAGGTTTACCCCATTATCTAGACATCCACTAGAGCCCCTCTTTTCCACCGAAGTCCTCCATAGTACATTCTGACTCATCACTTTACTAAATGATGTCCACTGTTTAATGTATTGGATTTTATTCGTACACCACGTGAGTTGTGATCACTGTATGTGAAATTTGGAATTTAAATATTTGTGAGGTGAGGTTTACAGATACCTGTTTCGCCATAAAAATCCAATGGCTTTCTCCCAAAACAACCATGGTGCCATTAGTTTACCTATTCACAGCGTGGAATTGTTTGGCGCGGATGGAATTGGAGGAAATCATTACGAACTTTTAAGATTATTCCGATATCGATCTTGTCAGATGAGGACATCCCGTTGTTTTTTCTCTTTACTATGACAATGCGACCTGTTGACTTGGGCAATTCTTAGCATGAAGTTTTTATTTGTGGCTACCTTTAACATGAACAGATAGGAAGTCCTTGCACTGCGCAGAACGGCACCTTTCTGTTCCCTGGGGCTATCTCGTAGCGACTAAACGCGTTACACTCTGTGACATCATCCGCTGTATTCTCAAGTTGATCACGTAGTGGCTTCGTCATTAGTCTGTTTTCAAATTATACGTCTAGCAGCATTCGTTGCATCTGTTTCTCTTTCCCCGCGCCTGAAACACCGTAGCACTGCACTAGCCCATGTTCCGTACCATAATGTAGCCATCAGTGAGGCACGCTTTCCAGCGTTTCAGCAGACGTCAATCACTCTGTGTTGTTATCCATAACAGAGCGGTGTAACTCCGGATCGAATACAGTAATCACTTACAACCAATAAAAACTGGTTTTATCTGTGATTTAACAGATGATAAGCTTCCAGTTGTAAATTTGAGAGTCTTAACACTGCTGTTACCTGTTCTTTCAACGCTAGCAATAAACAAAATTTCTAACGTTCTGATAGTATATAACATCCCAAACAAGGGTGAGTCTTTTTAAACTTTTAATACCGAAGGAATGATTGGCACTGCAGACAGGATGACGACGTATTAAGCGAATCTTCACATTTGCAGCAACAGATGATTATATCGAAAAGTTTGATGGAATAATGTCAGTAAAGCGCAATACGAGATTATTTCTAGATTTATTACACGAGGGATATTTCATACTGTGAATAAGCCGTTGCCTGCAGGCATTAACAACAGCTCCTCCGCCGTTCTTTCTTTGTTTGTTCTGTTTTACGAATACCATCTTGCATTCCAGTGAGGTAGGATGAGCACTGAAATTAAAAACATCGTATCAATGGAAATGTACGGAAACCGACATCACGGGAAAGGAGTCTCGATTATGAAACACTCGTTTCCGGCCCAAGATAACACCACACACGTTTCCAAGCGGAGGAACTTGCTTAGCTTCATCTGACATATTTCTGCCCAACTATTTATGAAAGAAAGAGTCCTGAATTCTATACAGTGCTCAATATGGAGGTTATTTTCAAACCGTTTGAACATTACACTTTTAAAGGCCCAGTTTCAATAACAAATCTGAGAAGAAAATATACAGGGTGTACATAAGGCCCGGGAACATATTCAATTATTTATTGCACAAGAACCAAACATTGTACAGGTATCATACATATATCACTTTGAAGAGAAATCCTGAGAGGTTTTTTTTTTTTTTCATGTATACCGCCACAGCGTAGTTCGGTAATTTGCCGATAGTCAGCGCTAGCCGCAAACACGGCCAGTTCAGGTGCGAGAGCACTGTCACTGGATATTCCTACATGGACATGTTGCAGCAATGGCTGATGACTCAAATGCAATCGGACTCTCAGTTCATCTTTCAGCAGGATGGGGCTCCGCCCCCATTTTCATCATGAAATTCGTGGGTACCTGAAGACGGAGCTACCGCATCGATGGATCGGGCGTGCTACAGAAGGGGGCAGCTGTTTCATGAAATGGCCTCCCCTATCACCGGACGTGTGACGTTTTTCTGTGGGTATACAAAGATCTGGTGTATGTACAGCCTCTAAAACGCGATGTAGCAGAGCTCCGGGAGAGAATACGGGAAGCGACTGTCACAGTCGACTATGCCACGCTGGGACGGTTATGGCAAGAATCCTATTAGCGTATTGACGTCTGCCGGGTCATGGTTCGCATATCGAATGTTTGTAAAGAAACTTTCGAAGTTTCTCTTCAAAATGCAATATGTATGACGTCTCTACAATGTTTAGTTCTTGTGCGATAAATAATAAAAAGTGTTCCCAGACTTTATGTACATCCTGTATGTCTAAGAATATAAAATACTAAGCAAACTCGTGTACACAATTACAGTTGTGTTTGAAAGACCCCGACAACTAGGTTGCTACGTCCGCAGGTTCAAAAACAGTTGAGATTTTGTCAGTATCAATAGCGACCTCCAAGTTTCTCCTAGAGTATCTGTGAAACTGTGCTATCTGCGCGGTAGAGGGAATAGTATCGCTCTGCTGCCCGCCTTCTCACATTATGAAACTGATTAATGTGGCAACTCGGCCAACCTGAACAACTCAGTAAACATTTCGGAACATCTGAACATCTAACGGAGAGAAATGTTTGTAGTCTAACAGTACAAATGGACAAGATATCCACCTCACAGTTTTCTTCCTTTAGCACCTCAACTTCCCGTAATTTATACAGCTGCACAAAAATTAAACGTAAATTTCACTAGCTACAAAAAGCGATAAACGCAAGATAAGCAAAGAAATGTGACAAGTATAACTAAATGTGTGGTACACTGCAATTAAGCAATTAAATACAACGCATTCTAGCTTATAATCAGGCCTATTATCTTACAAACCGAAGTGTATTGAGCCAATTTGTTAGTGTTCGAAATGGAGAAAAAGTTGATGCCACATCCAGTAATCCTGAGATCGGTATTTCATGCCATCCCGGAACCACTCTCGGGAAACGTCGAGACACTTCACCATGGCCCTTTTTTTATTTCTCCCTCAGTCCTTGTTTGATGTCTGACACCGATGAGAAGGAAGACTGGAAATACTTGTTAGTTGAGCATCATAGTATTCATACTTACATATCTTTATTCTAATTTACATACATATTTCACATGCCATGCTGCATGGAAATGACAGAAGGTGCTTCATACAAATGTTAACCATTCGCTGCCCTATTCAATTTGCCTAGGGAAAACGAGCTAACTGCATACCTACGTATAAAGTTTTATCTCTGGCATATTAAATTTTTGATCTCTTCACGAGATATACCCTGGAGGTAATGGAATTCTGTCACGGTTATGGAATTTTATTAATGTAAGAAGAGGCATGGCTGCGAGAAAAGGAGCAAAACTTTATTAAGAGGAATATTTAAGACATTGCACAAGGCGTGGTGTCAGGCGTATATCGGAAAGTGGCCCTCTGTTCCGTATGAAGTCAGCGAGTCAGTTGCATGTTCCGTAGTCTATTTGAACGATTCTTTTACCGAACTGATGTAGAACTAGTCAATTAATGAGCATTTTTCAGTCCTACGGCTGGTGTTACACTATCATATTTTTTTGTCGAAGTTGATATCTCAAATATTCATGTCAAAGAAACTTGATGGGGTAATACGGAACTTTGTCCAATCTTGCCTGTCGCAAAATAAATACGATCAAATGTAGGGGCCTCGCTGTATATTTGATCATAAAAGCAGCTTGTCTTCTGTTCACTGCAATGTGAAATGTTACCACTAGGAGCTTTAGCATCGCTGCAGCGTTCTGTCACCAGCAGTGTGTTTGTGAACATAGCTGCGACGTTTAATTCGTATATGCCATCAACTGCACAATTAATAGAAATTTATGTGTTTTCTGAGCTCTCCAGTCTTCTTCATCTATTATTGTACTCAGGATGCCTCACATTGTAAAGCGCCTAACCACCTTCATACATTTCTATTAATTTTGTAGTTGTGGGACACAAAACTTAATTATTACTTTGACCTACAATAAAAATAGTTCTAAATGCACATAAAGTGAATTGACATTTATTAACTTTTAGATATTGGTCCTTTAGTGCTTTATAAATTGCTTCACACGTTTCAGGTATTATTTTAGTTAATGTGCACTGTGGTATTCGAGTGCTGTACTACAAGCTACAGTAACTCTCTCTGTAGCAAGAAATCGGAGTGTTACTGTGAGTGTCTTCCGCAGATATAGCAGTTGTGTGAGTATTGTCCTTTGTGATATGACGAGACACTTCACTGAGCAAATACTGAAATGTATGCTCATCCATTCGTAAGTAATTTATGTACGACTTTACGTCCTCCACTAGAAGTTCACGTAACAGATTTTGTTGAACACTTTTACCTACTCGTCGTAAAACCCATGGCGTCACCTAGGTACGTTTCTTTTTTCCCCGCTTGCCTTCCAAATGTGCACACAGTGCAATTGTGGTACATGCAACTGCAGCGCATAATAACAAGTTGCTGTTGTCAGCCATCTTGGACTTTGACGAAAAATATGATGGCAGTGTAATACCCCTTTTTAGCGCCACGTCAAATAACTTTGTCAAACAAATCTGACGAATATTTGATCAAATCTTTGTCACAGAAATATGATAGTATAATACCGGCCTACTCACACAACTACACCTAAAAACTAGTCTCTTTTTCGGAAATAATCTGAGGAAGCGGCAGTGCTGTAATGGCTATTCGAGAACACTACAGTCGGGTACAAAGGCGACTAGCAAACGCTGGCATACAGCCAGATCATTCAAGAACTGCAAGTATCTTTTGGAAGACCATAACAAGCGTCAGGTAAAACTCCCTCAAAAAACCAGTATATAAACGGCCAGAGCAGGGGGCCGAAACAGTGATAACCAGCGAGCAGCTAGGATCAGTACAACAGCAGAGTAGTAGGGAGTGGTCATTACTGACACTCCGATACTGATGCAGTAAAAAAACTACGAAAAGTCTGTGCACATTCCAATGAAGACAACTGATCTTCCGACACGTATCCAGCAACAGTTATCTTGAGTTTTCCGCCTGTTAGTAAAGAACAAGCTGTGTAGAGTTTGTCTCCAGCAGCAGCAATGAGTAGTCGTTGATATTTTCTATTTGTCAGAATATAAAGAGGTACTAGTTCTGTCTCGCACATGTCTCCCTTTTAGGTTAAAGTATTTGGTTGTGTATTGTCGTAACAGGCTGCAGGCAGAGAGCTCGTCTCTGACAGCAACAGGTGGAACACAGGAAGCGGGAGATACTGGAAAGGAATAACAAAGTTGTAGGGGGGTACCCATTGATTTGCAAAAATATAAAGCCTCTGTAAGCCACTTCACAGAATAAGGCTGAACTACTGAGAAATAAATTGGTCCTAAACTGAATGATTACCTATTTGCACACTTATTCACGTCCTACGAAGCTGACAATTTCTCTCCGTTCCAAGACCACCTGTGCTAAGCATCCTAGCAGACGTTCCCCTCTCACTCTGTTAAAGGTAACTTAGCAGACCTCAGCCCACAATGTCGTCAACGTCCTGACTGCGCCACGCACGCCACACATTCGTCCAAGCGGGCCATAGGACCTGTGCCGGGAAGCGTCAGTTCTTTCACAGTTTACCTCAAATACCTGTGCTGCAAATTATTCCAAGGGTGTACCAAATTGGGTAAATTTAAAGGACAATTCACGAAGTAGACTGAGAAACTTTTGTCCTGCCTCCGTATTATAATCCGCTTAGGTGAAAGGGGAACAAGAGACGGAGAGACTATGACATGTAAGGTGGCGGGGGACAGTTCTTTTTCTCCGAATACCTATTACATATTCGTATGTATGGTACCGATTGTTACAATCCTTACAGAACTTCCTTAATTCCTTCGACGACTTCCATCAGTTTTAATTCATTAAAAAAACTAACCATGTAGCAATACAGCACTTTATAACACGTTGCAGGAGTGTTACTAACTGTTGCACTGCATTTTTCTAGACTGCTGACAAAAAATCCCAGTCTCTTTCCTTACTGCAGATTTCTCTCACTAATGCTTTAATCTGATAGTTAATGATTCTTCCTTTCGTTTATGCTATTTATTAACATTAAGGAAGTGCTCTCAATCCACCAAGTGGAAATTCTATCTATAGAGGCGCAACAGTCGTACTAATGTATTACTAAATTTTTACACTTTTTCCCTCTCTTCAAGAAAACATTTGTTTATATGAGGAAACGTAGAAAACCTGCATTACCCTTACGTGGTAGATGTACATTATTCAGAGCTACGGCAGAGTTTACTGACGTACAAGGATTGTTTATAACACCGTTGCAAACTTCACGAGCGTGCATTTTATGCAGGAACAACGGTCCAGTCCTGCATTCATTTACGGGAGAACGCGAAGCAGTTATTATATGCTTCAGAGCATCTGGCTGAGAGAGCAGAATTTATCTTAATTACGGCATGCATTCCCTAGCGCTGTAACCTTAGAACATTGTAGCCTGACTCTGGCAAGCATCATTTTGCATAGAAAGGCGGATTTGTACATCATCTGTTAATTTCTGGAACTGCTATATGGTGTCACGGCATTTTCAAAGAGTACATCCGTTAGACTATTCAGAAGCTAAGCTTATTGAAAAACTTAAAAAACCAAAGCCCAGGTGGCAACTACGGTGAATACAGCTTGCAGTAGCTGAAGAAGACAAGGACTGGGTCGGTTGTCGAAATATCGTACACAAAATGGAATCAATAAATCGGCTGCACTCCCGCTAGAACACTAAAATTAAAAAAAAAACATTACTATTTCACTTTGAACTACCTTCAGACCACACTGTATAACTCGGTTATAGTAAACCCGTTGCATGTCTGTTCCTCTCCCTTCTTCCGATCAATATTGCTTCGCACTCATTTTCTTCCAGAAGCCCCTGCGGTTTATAACTGAATTTTTGCAGGAAGTTCCTATTATTGTCTGTCTTCTGTAACGTTGACCATATTTCTATACATTGCAAGTCCACTTGCACTTCACGTTTTATGGCGTTCTACCAAATACAGCATCGATCTGGTTACTTGTTCAACTCTTTGCTTGTCTGCAGAACAATATTACTTATTTTACTTATACTATCGGCAACATTCTGTACGTGTTTCCAACTCTATTCCCCAACTTAATTTACACTGTCCTTAGATTAATAAGGACCAAAGATTTAGCTAAATGATTTTCCTTTTTCATTTTCTGCCGCCTCCAGTTTTTATAAAAAAAATTAAGCCAAGTTCACAGTTGACCGGCCGAATGGTTGTTTCACGCAATCAAAACAAGCAGCGGGAAAGTTGGATAACACACATTTAGCACTGCAGAACAATACCAAGCGAAACCAAGCAAAGTTCGTTCTAATAAACTGCCAATGTACATGCTTTGAAGATAAATCGCCGTATCCGCGCCAAATATGGAAACGTATATATTTGCTCTTAGGAAACCTGGAAATAAATCCACTTTAATTTAGAAATTTTGTCGAATGATAAGCTACATTGTTACACAGGAAGATGTACTTTGACCTACATGACAACAGATGGAAAGAAACAATATACGACGAAACGAGATTTGCGTCAAGGTATCATAGAATAAGTTCAAACATGTCGACATATCAACACAAAAATATCTTACTACTATCATTTGATATTTATGCTTTCGTTTGTTAAAAAAATTTCTGATAACCATATTTGTAAAATTATATGTGGGGATTTTTTATTAGAAGGAGAACCAACCAGTAATTTTATTTAAATCTTATTTACGGAGACACCGTGGCGTTAACAAACGAGCCGTTTGAAGACTGATGCTTGATGTCTACAGCGGGTCACAGTGTTTTATATTTAAATCATAACTGTTGTTAGCTGCATCCTTTAGATTACTAGGATAAGCAGAATGTTTCTCGGTCGGACAGTGGAGTACATTATTTAGGTCAAAATTCTTGTACCTATCGATAGAGTCCCGTTTTTGGCCAATGCACCACATGCAACATTTTTCCAGTTAATGCATTCCCTCCCTTCAGGGCGATTATGGAAAGTCTGCAATACATTGACCTACAGTTTTCACAAACTCTTCAAATCCCTTTGCTTCTCCACCTAAAAAGCGCCATTGTGTTCAAGTTCGTTGTTCTGAAGGAAAATGATTTTTACGTTCTGCAATTCACGCTTTCCCTTAATATTGTTCTTTCGTACAATGAACAAAAGACTTTGAAGTAATCGCTAATTATTGTTCTGCTCTTCATTAAGTGATGTACAGGGAGAAATCATTTCGCAACCCAGGATATAATACGTATTTCGTCTTTCTACTAGTGCGCGGCCACCTTCTTGCATCTGGTAATTCGTTCCTGACCCACATAGGCACCCATATAATACATATCGCAGTCTTTCTTCATACCTGCCTATAATGTCACATCGTAAACTTTTAAAAGCCGATCACAGAATGCCTTATTGCGTGCCGTTTTCATCTGTGGTTGCAATTTTTTTGAGTCCTTTGCGTGTGGCTAACCTTTAGGAGAAGTAAGAGCACGTCTGAACTCAGCCATTAAGATCTGAACTGTTGAAAATGAAGAAACAGACTCCTTACAAAGTCCGAAAACTTTAAATTATGGTAGTAAAACGTCCGAAACAAATAATTCTACGGCACGGTATGCGCTCTTATCAATTTGAACGAAACACGCACAGTACAAATACTTCGAGAAGCCCTGTAAAATTAAGTCGACACTTAATTCACAATTGTCACTTTACGAGTCTTCTGCCTTACCCTCCTAATTCCTGTAGCACACTTATAAAAACAGCATTAAGTTTACGAGTGACACCTGCGAATAAATCCACGTGACATCAAGACACACGGGCAATGACTCCCTGACATTCTGTTGGGGCTTGTATGTTTAGGGTTGCTGGACGAAAGACTCCGCGAGGGTGCGCACTGGAGACTTAACGAACGACAGGCACTTCCGTTGAACGAGCAGTGCTGCTCTGGCGGAAACTTGTCGCCCGTACCCGGAAGCCGGAAGAGAGAGGGGAGAGGAGGGGCAAGCCTTCTCATCAAGATAAAGCCCACGCGACCAGAGCGCTCTGTTAACAACCCTCTGCCCCGACTCTACGCATACAACGCTAACATAATTAAAATTAAGTCAGACACCAAATTCCTAGCTCACGCCCTGACAGATCGTAGCTCGTCGGAAACCGTCATCTACCCCACGCGTTAGGAAAAATTTAGCCTTCGCCTGCAATATGTCAGGAAAAACACGAGATCAAAAGGAAGTAATAAGGGAAGTAATAAGACGCTTTACCTTAATTATTTCGGTAAGTAAGACAACGTGTGTGTTACATAGATGGCGCACACAATATTTCCCTCAGGGTGCAAATACTGCTGATGTCGCAATTGGAACAGCAACTGCATAACTGTATCCTATTACATATGTAGAAGGATGACCCAAACAGTTCCTGCAAAAAAAGTAACTGATAAATGTTTCCCCTTCTGTTCAGAGACATAGCGGTGCAAATTCTGTCCGTCTTCCTCTGCAGTCCAGAAAGACAATGACGCTTATATGCGATTTGATTTTGATGTCGACCAATGAAGGTAAAAATGGAACCGCGCCTATTCGTCACCTAATTTTTACAAATTTGTGATATATGCAGGGCTTAGCCAGAAATGAAAATGATGACCTAGCTTTCAGCAAATACAATTTTTGGGTGGGGCGCGAGAGAGATGAGCGCCTTACACTGGTCAGCCACAACATTATGACCACCGACCTACTATCGATATAAACCCGCCCAGGCGATATCAGCGTCACCTGGCCAGGGATGAATGCTAGTCGACACACAGACGGTGCATGTAGTATCAATGAGCATGCTGTCCATGTGTAGACTGGGGAAGGCGCGCCATATATCTTAGTTTGACCGGGGGATTGTAATGGACCGGAGGCTTGGCACAAGCATTTCGCAAACTACACGACTTGTCGGGTGTTTGAAGAGTGCTGTGGTGTTTTCAACATGTGACGAAACCAAGGTGAAACCACGTCCAGACGTCGTGGGTTTGGGCGGCCACACCAGATTACAGATGACTGACGTCGTAGGCTGGGCGAACTGGTAAAACAGGACAGGCAGCTAACAGTGGCGGATCTAAGATCAGGCTTTAATGCTGGGCAGAGTACAAGTGTGTGTGAATACACAGTGTACCGGGGTCCCCTAACGATGGGCTTTCGCAGCCTACGACCCACGCATGTGCGAATGTTAACACCACGTCATCGGCAACTACGATTGAAATGGGCACGTGCTCGTCGGCACTGGACGTTGATGCAGTGGCACAACATTGAATGGTCTGATGAATTCCAGTACCTCCATCATGCAAAGGGAGCGCGGGAATCGGTCGTCCTCCAGAGAAATAGCTCCTTTACACTTTTACTGCGGGATGGAGACAAGCTGGCGCAGGCTTTCGTAATATGCTCTGGGAAACATTAACGTGGGCATCCATGGGTCCAGTGGAGCTCGTGCAAAGCACCATGACGGCCATGAAGTATCGTACACCGGTTGTAGACCGCGTGCACCTCATGACGTCCCGACGGCAGTGGCATTTTTCAACAAGATAATGCGCCGTGTCACAAGGGCAGGAATGTGATGGAGTTGTTCAAGAAACACAGTGGCGAGTTCCAATTGATGTGTGCTGCTGCTGCTGCTGCCGCCTCGCCCCCCCCCCCCCCCTCCCCCCAACTCACCAGATCTGAAACCGATCGAACACATCTACGAATGACTGAACGTGGCGTCAGAGCTCATCCCCCTCTCCCCGTAATTCACGAGAATTAAGTGACTAGCGTAAGCAGATGTAGTGCCATCTCCGTCCAGCGATCTACCAAGGCCTCACTGCTTCCATGCCACCACGCGTCGCCGCTGTTATCCGTGCCGAAGGTGAAGATATCGGCTATTATGCAGGTTGTCTTAATGCTTTCACTGATCAGGGTACGTTAGTGTAGTGCCCAGGCAGCGCTTGATGCAGCGTAAAGATCACAGAACGGTAACAACGAGATGGCGCAGTGGTTAGCACACTGGGCTCACATTCGGGACGACGACGGTTCAAACCCGCGTCCGGCCATCCTGATTTAAGAGTTCCGTGATTTCCTTAAATCGCTTCAGGCAACTGCCGGATGGGTACTTTGAAATGGCACGGCCGGCTTCCTTCCCTAATCCGATGGGACCGATGATCTCGCTGTTCCGTCCCCTCCCCGAAATCAACCAACCAACACAACGGCAATACGAGGGTTGTGGAATCGAGTCCCTCTGGAGAAACGAGTTTTTCTGTATTTTATTCTTTTACGCTATTTACACTGCAAACAGAACGAAATAATGCTGAATATATGGTATTAATAATATTTTCATAAACAGCATGAAAAGGAAACGCGTACACAAATGTGGCATTGCAAATAAATTTCGAGGAATGGATTGTAGGACGCTCGCGAGGACTTCGTATATAAAATTACTTTCATTAATTTACAACTGATTTACACGTGCTGGGGTGATATTCGCAGTAAAAACAGGAGCAGCAGTGGTTTTCTCGGCATCACGCACACCTTGTAAACGTCGCATTGTTACAATTACCTGTTTTTTTTTAAGTCTGTACAAAAAAGGCACTTTATTTACATTTATAAAAGGTTCTTCCTCACCGCAGAGTATTGCAGCAAACCACGCCAAATATTGGCGAGGATAGCTGGTGATGTACAATGTGATGTATTTTGATGCAGTCTTCTCGGGATGTGGTTTCTTTTGAATCTTTTTGATTAAATTCTTTACACGACCATAAAAGCAGACTTCGCATAGTTCCACTAGCTGAATGCGTTTGGGGGGGGGGGGGGGGGGGGGGAGGGCGGTGGGGGTGGAAGACGAGGAATCACTTGAGTACTGCACGATGGCAATCCTTATTCATCTAAAAAATCGTGCCTTACAACTGCAGATCTGTTTGCCCTCCCACGCGTCAGTTGACGGAGTTTATTTATTTTCCTGCATGTAGGGCTTCATCATATCAGTTTGTATAAGGTGGTTTTAAGTTTCCCAGCTTTTGATAGACTTATGACGACATTCCTATGTATTCCCGTGTACTCATCCATCGTATTTTTAAAACATCGCTCCCAGATATTCCATACTCTCTTATACGCATACGTAGACGGTTGGCAATTTTGCCCAAAGGTTATACCATACTGTGCTGTATGCGAGCTGTTTACTTTGTTCATATTCAGGTGTTTCACGACAATTGATTTTGCCTCTCGATGGTTCAGGGTTTGATTATAAGTCAACTGGCAACCTCGAAAGACAACATACGAACGTAAATATTGTATTATACGTGACGTCAAAAACAGTACTTTGACGTCGATGAATGGGAATTCTCGACTTATCTCTCTGATCGGACGTTTTAGTTACAATCTCTTTTTGGAAAATTTGCAGACTCCTCGCGGACGCTCTACGTACGATACTTTTTTGTAAATTCTTTTCAATCCCAAACTTTCCTTTTCCTTTCCTTTTCATGCCTTTTATGAATATATCAACAAATAGGATACACTGGGCAATTTTAAACATGACTGGCAGCAGCAACTGTAAATAGATTTTTAATAAAAATGGCTCAAATGGCTCTGAGCACTATGGGAATTAACATCTGAGGTAATCAGTCCCCTAGAACTTACAACTACTTAAGCCTAACTAACCTAAGGACATCACACACACCCATGCGCAAGGCAGGATTCGAATCTGCGACCGCAGCAGTCGCGCGGTTCCAGACTGAAGCGCCTACAACCGCTCGGTCACCGCGGCCGGCAGATTTTTAATACACAGGGTGATTTTTCCCACCGTGTGCAAACTCTAGAGACTGATCGATGAGCGGACGCGAAACAAAAAAGGTCTAATGAACTTACGGCCGAAAATGCATAGTTTTCATGCTAGAGACCATTTATTTTATCATACCTTGTGACAGAGGCTGGGGTCTAATACGCGCTGTACCACGCAACCACAGTTACAGTATGTGTTGGAAATGGTTTCCATGTGCTTCAACGCATGCCTGCACGCGTTCTGACATGTTCTGTGCCCCAAGTTCACATCGGCCAGGCTGCATCCGAACAGTGTCAAAGGCAGCATGAATACGTTGCTGCAGTGTCTCCTCATCTGGAATGGGCTCTGCACACGCGATACATTGCAGATGGCCCCAAAACCAGACATCCCATGGGTTGAGCTCCGGTGAACGAGTAGGCCATGCATTGGACCCCCCACCCCCGACTGATCCATCGACCAGGTAAGCCACGACTGAGATGCGTTCGGACGTTAACGCCGAAGTGGGCTGGAGCACCATCAGGCAGCATCCACATAACCCTTCGAATCATCAATGGCACTTCTTCCAGCAGGGGAGGCAAATTCACCCGCGAGAAAAGCCAATAGTTCCGGCCTGTTAGGCGACGTGTAAGGAGGACTGGTTCCAAAATACGGTCGCCAATTATCCCGGCCCACACATTCCGGCTGCACCGATGATGATTTGCTGTCACCATAATCAAAGGGGATCTGCATACTATTCCATAGATGACTTATGAAAGTTGAAGATACCATCCACGTGAAGATAGCCTCATCTGTGAAGAAGATAGATGACAAATTCTGGAATCGTGGTTACCCGGTGAAGAAACCAGTGAAAAAACTTCTCCCGATGTAGAACATCTGTCGCTAATAAGCCATGCACAAGCTTTAAATGATTATGGTAATAACAATTCTCATGGAGAATGGTCCACACGGTCCTCTGGCTTACCCCGTCCTGGCGGGCCAACTGCCTGGGGCCGACACGGTGGTCGCTTTCCACAGTGTTAATCACATCTTCCTCCAAGTCTAGTGTCCGAATATTTTGGGCACGTCCTTCATGATTTCCTGCTTCGTGAAAAGATACTTCATAAGGAAAACGACGGAACACTGTTCTAAACATTGAATGCTGTGGTTGTTGTCAGCGCGATACGTCTCCTGATACAACCTTACTGTCCGCAACACGTTGCCATTTGCCTTCCCCTGAATAAACACCATGTCGGCCAGATCTCGATTCTAATAGAGAACCGTTGTGTACAATGCTCTATTACATCCACATTAAGGTGAGTCAGTAAGAGAAGTGAATCGGATACAACATTACCAATTACTATAGCAGAAGAGGTCGCCAGGGCACGACGTATGAGGAACAGTACCACCCTCTAAGAGGAAACCATGCATACTCTAACTGTGGCTGCATGGTACACCGTGTATTTGGCCGCAGTCTCCATAACAAAATATGGCTGAATGAATGGTTTCTAGAATGGAAACCATGTATTTCCGGACGTAACTTGATTAGACCTCCTCTGTTCCACATCCTCTCGTCGATAACCCCTAAATTTTATACATGCTAGAAGAAATCACGCTGTATAATGTATACTGCTAACCGGTTGCAGAAGTTTAATGAACATTTACATTAAACTTATGCAACAGGTTGACGGTTTATTTTATATGTTGAAAACAATACACTGAGCATTACTTTAAGTAATTTTCATTCGAAGTAACGTAAAAAAAGAATGATGGACTAACCTACTACCCTCTGACTACCGTTCTGTGCTCTTTCCACTGCGCCAACTGCTGCCAGAAACTAGGCTAACATAACTGGTTCATGTCCCGCACAGCTCGCACCAAAATTCCTGTTTTTTTTTTCTAAACTTTCCGCCATCTAGAGGTTCCAGTTTTGTCACTCATTTCTGGCCCAGTCCTCCATACACCGTAAATCGAACGAAATCGGTGATAACGAGTAGGCAGGGTGCCCTTGAAAGTGATCGACGTCCTATCGATATTTGAACACGCGACATTTAAACGCCTGGTATATGTGGGTGAAACTTACAGGGTGGCAATTATTGAACAACATGAAGTAAAATCGTCCTAACTTCTGAACGGTTTGGTTTAGCGACGAAGCCCACTTTCACTTGGATGGGTTCGTCAATAAGCGAAATTTGTGCATTTAGGGGACTGAGAATCCGCATTTCACGATCGAGAAGTCTCTTCACCCTCAGTGGATGAGTGCATAGTGTGCCATGTCCAGTCACGGAATAATCGGCGCGATATTCCTCCAGGGCACGGTGACTATCGAACGTTACGTGAAGATTTTGGAAGATTGTTTTATGTCCTGAAAAAACACTTTGGGGACCGCACTTAGGCTCTGGGGTTCCCAGAGGCCACTGACATGGACCTCGATTGGCCTTCATGTTCTCCGGATCTCAACACATGCGACTCCTTTTTGTGGGGCTATATTAAAGACAAGATATCAGCAAAAACGCCAAAACCATTGCTGAGCTGAAAACAGCCATTCAATTGGCAATCGATAGCATCAATGTTCCGACACTTCAGCGGATCATGCACAATTTCGCTATTCGTTTGCGTCAAATCATCACCAAGAATGGCAGGCATATCGAACATGACATAACTTAAATCCAAATACCTATAGTGACGTTTACACTTTGAATGACGGGTCTGCACGCCGTAGTTTGTAGCTAATTTACTTTTTTCCGTATAGGTCAATAACTGTCACCCTGTATTATCAACGTGTTCATCGTCAACAATTTAAGAACAGTAGGCAAAATCTGTGAGAATGGGTAGAAAAGCAACAAAATATCTAGTCTGTGCAGAATAGAGTTTATACCAAGGCATTCTTTGTGGAGAGAGAGTACAATGTTTTTCCAGTGCCGATAGGCTAACTAGTATATAAATGAATCCTTTGTGTATACGTAGCACAGGATAAAAGTCAGATAATTTTTTTGTGAAGAACTGTCAAGAATACAATACACACGCGCGTTTAATAATTAACATAGCTGCTGCTCTATAGTATGAGAGCAATTTTAACCTAACAGGAGGCATGAAAGTATGAAACAGCGACAATTTAAACAGCAGGAACTGCTACTAAAATACATACATCTACGCAAGAACGGTTACCTGTTAGAGTATAGCCTTCAATAAAACAGATTGCAGCAGTACGCTGTTACCTGTTACGTAGCGCCTGGTGCTTCAGAAGCAGACGGGAAACACTATAAAAGTAAACAAAAGAAGAGAGAGCTACTCTTGTTCTCTTCGAAAGAACCCGATAAGAGCTTTGAAAGAGTCCGCGTGGGTGGAATCAATGATGCCCGTCGACGATCGCCTGCCGGAGTAAATAAACCGGGAGACTAAAAGTGTCGGAATGTCAGAGAGCGGGAGCTTTCACAAAATTCCGGCATACCACTACTACTGATGCTGTTAGCTACGAGAACTGAGCAGGAACAAGATCAGCGTTAGTCCAACATCGCCGTGGAGCCTAATTTAGGTTTTCAAAATCTCTAAGTATCAATTCTAGAAAACACCAGAAGATTTTCTTCAGCAAATAACCGCAGATACTTTCCTCCCCATTTACTGTCCCGCTGAGTTATTGATCTGATCTTAACGACTCTGTCGACGGACGACTGTGGAAAGAATAATTGTCACTGTCAGGATGGCTGGAGAGGTTTGTATGGGCGCCGCTATCAGGATGAGACGACATTGGTTGTTTTATGCTTTGTATCATCACGTCACAAATGAGAGTACAGATATTAATTTACTTGTATCTCAAATGACCGGTATGTGCCTGGAACGGTTCATGAAATACACTTGGAATCTGTATCAGGACGTTCGTGTGCTTTTATTCGACATGCTGTACCAAAAATAGGTAGGTTGGTTGGTAGGGGGGAGGGGCCCAAACCGCGAGGTCATCGGTCCCATCAGACTTGGAAGGATGGGGAACGAATTTGGTGGTGCCCTTTGAAAGGAACCATCCCGGCATTTCCTGCGGAAAACCTAAATCAGGATGGCCAGACGCGGGTTTTTACCGTCGTCCTCCCGAATGCGAGACCAGTGCGCTAACCACTGCGCCATCTCACTCGGTTACCAAAAATAAAAGCAGCTTACCAACATACTTACAGTGTCACTGTAAGACTCTGTTGTGAACTTCAAATACTCAGCAACGATATAGTTATATGGATGCAGTGAACTATATGCGATTACTTGTTTTAAGGAAGTACACAATTTTATCTTCTGGTGAGGACTATGAATGCACTAACATTTCTTCCCCAGGCACAGTCACAATAACGTCTTCAGATAACTGGTTTCGACATTCTCATACGGTCTCCTAAGAACCATGTGCTACACAGGACCACCATGGGCGACAAAGCATGGTTCCTTGAATAGCCATTTCAGGTGTTATACACTGCGTATCTGAAAACCTAACGGTGATTGTGTTAGAAAATAAAAATCTTTTTAACAATTTGTTTTAAGTACAGAGAACATTAACTTAGTACCAGGTACCAATCAATAATTAACTGCCGCAAGAAGATACAGATTCTAAATCAATAAACACTTTGTTCAACCAGTGCACACCGACGACAACTTCGTTTGCCTCAATGATTTGGTTCAAGTATCAGTTCGACGTCACACAGTTTTAATTCTGAATCCGAGTCGCATATCATTTCTGGAGAGTGGTGGCTAGGTTAAAGGTAGACTGAAAAAATCCGTGACCGAGTGGATTTCCACCCCGCGACCTTTCTGTTTCCAGGCACGCGCTTTGCCGCCAGACCACCAGACGCGATACAGCTACGTTTGCTACCTAACAATATGAGTTCCTCCTTGCACTAATGACGAATGATACAACAAGAAACTATGTATCCCTAGGACCCCAATTTCTTCTCACAATGTTTCCATTATCTATACGACATTCGATAAAGTCAGCACAACTGTTTTAAAGCTTACGCCGAAGACCGATTCTCTACATTTACCCAACAAGAAAAGATGTCGCCTCCACTGCAGTGATTGCCACTTAAGCTCCCTGAGCATCTCTGTGTATGATATATACCGACGTGTTAGAGCGCTGAAAGCGCGCGCCAGAATTCCTGAGACGTCAGGCCTTTTTTTTTTTTAGTAAGTGCGCCAGACATAGGAGCATTACTCTAAAATAGATCACACTAGCGTTGCATGCAGCTTTCTTCGTGAATGTAAAGCACTTTCACAGAATCATAACAATTTTAAGTCTTCCGTAGTTCTGATTTCAGGTGTTCAGGTGTTCGTTCCCTTTCACTTCGCTATGTATGATTTTTGTATTTATTTATTTATTTGCCTCTGTCGACTTTTGACTTCCTGCCTAGGTACTATAGCAGAAGTTAGATCTAGCATTACAGTTTTAGTTGATTTGTGTATTTATTCTAGGCTAAACAACGTTAGGATACCATGCAGCTTCGTACTGTTACACATACGTATTAGGACGACTTTTTTTTAGCGGCTCCGTCGAAAACAAACGTTTAAATTTTGTCTTTTGGTCGGAAAGATCGTTTCATAACTTCATCTCTGAACTACAAAGCTACACAGGATCAGCAGTTAAATGTGTCAATGAACAAAATAGAAAATATAATTGTCATTTTTCTTTGTCCTACGATGAGCATTCTTAGGTGTACCTAGTTATGGCCATCACGAACAGTACGTTACTGGAAAGGATAACCAGTAATATACACGCATCTCGCAATCACATTTTCATTCAGTTCTTTTATTTTCGTCATTACACATTAAGGCCCCAACGTCGACAGGCAGATACTACGTACCTGGAGGATTATGTGTAGTTACCTGTGTACTGGTGGGTTACCAAGCTCATGACCACATCGGGAAGGCTTTACAACAAGCTTTCTTGAAATTAATGTAGTGACTGATTTGCAGCTAATTTCAGTAGTCCCCCCCAGATAAGCGCATAAATTAGACTAATGAAATAAATTATTGTGAAACTTCTGTTGAGTAAGATTTGTGAAACGCCTGTTAACTGATTTCTCGGAAATTAGCAGGTACGATTTCAGCTAATGATACGACGCTCAAGCTCTTCCCCTTATCAGCAGTAGAGCTCAAGTGTAGCCTACAGTGATTGTAGCCACGACCCGCTCAAGGGCTCCCGTAATAAAATTTTCAAACTTAGTACGCTTTACAGCAATAGACATGGTTCCAAAACGCATCTCTCTTTAATTATAAATATGAAGATACGAAAAGAACCATGGAGCAGATAAAGCTCATTCCTGGAAAGTACATAAACATAGCTAATGCATCAAACACACATGACTCTCAGAAACTGTGCGTCTCATGCAGCATGCGTAAGCAAAGCAGCTGTGCAACTCATTACGCTACTTTTAAAACTACTTGTCTGTTAATTGCATCGGCTTAGAAGCGGCAAACAATGGCACAGTACAATAATTAACTACATATATATATATATATATATATATATATATACACATACGGATCATGGGAGTTCATCACCGACAAATGCCTAACAACAACCCGTAAGTATTTCTCGCACAAACTGTATGTGTAAACGTAGCAACTTCTGGGTGTTTGCGTTTCAAGTCACGTCTTATTTACGTTTATTCGCGCTTCCAGTTACAGATCTTTGTAAAGTACGGACAGTCACTCATGACATCGAATACGTGATGAACTCGGAAAGCAGTTGTAAATAACATCGCCAAGGAAGAAATGATTTGCTTATAAAGAAAAGGAAACGGAAGAAAACATTAAGAGCACAAAAAATTGAATGCGTACAAAGTACAAAATAGGGGCATTTCCAAGTTAAAGAGAGTACGCCATGCAGAAAAAAGTAAAATGCAATTGTCGTTACTTTCAAAAATATACTTAAACCAACCAGGAACACACAACCACTCAAGCAAAACCTTTACTCCGCAAAAAAAAAAAAAAAAAAAACAGGAAACTCCTTGCTCAAAACTTTTTCGCTGATCACAAAGGACGCGATTTTGAAATTGTGTAATATCATTGTATCTTTAACGCCTAATATTTTCGAACTACAGAAATTTTCTCCTAACACGTCGCATGTTAAGAGATCAAACGCATCAAAAGGTGATAAGTTCAGAGGAAATGATTTTTCCAGCACCAACGTTCGTTTCGCCATTCCGAATACCACCGTTCGGTAATGGAAACATACTACCATAACACTTTGCACTCATAATCACGTACATATCAAACTGCACCCTCTGAGACAAAAAATGGCCGTCTTCATTTCTCCTGATGCCGAAGTCGCGCTGTGTGTATGAAATCTTAACTGACTGCGTAAAAACCTGACGATTACCTCCTCGCCTGCGTACTTGGCTGGCTGGAGAACATTTTTCCACACAAAAGACTTATGATTCGGCGCCAACCCCCCCCCCCCCCCCCCCCCGCTTTTCCCCCTAAGAAGCTTCACGTGTCTGTTTTCGCTACTAATTTCTTACGACGCACTGTATAAAAAAATCTTGTCCTTGTCGCTTGGGCCATAAACCGGCCCTGCCTTCGTATGCACTAAATAATCTACACACCAGTCCTTATATTCTCGGATATGAAAGTCTGCTAAATTGTGCAGTTTTCCACATCGCAAAGACAAATTCCACACTGATATCTACTCATTGAAAGAGTAACACTACACCAAATTTTTTCGCCAACAGGTCTCTCGTTCCTACTACGTTAACCGTAGTTAAACCTGGCCTTTCTTACTTAAGCCTGTGAACCATTTCCAGTAACTGCACTTCATTAGTGACACATCAATTCCAGCTTACGTTGCGTGTCGTTCATTCTAGCCTATAAATTGCAAAATATGTCCTCAACTGCTGATATTAGGGAACTTGTACAATCACTTCACCGTGAGTGTTTCTGACAGAAAGATTAGAATTCTAATCGTTCTATTAAGAATGATATAAATCACTTTGTGTCGTGCGGCGTTTTCTTATTGGAGAAACGGCTACATTTATCACGAGCTGATAGCTAGATTTTCGGTCTCAGATATTCCTTTGACCTGAATGCACTATCTTCTCTTTCTGACGCCACGAGTTGAAAACAGTGCAACTCCACCAGGTCAAAAACATTCAACTGTCCTTATATATCCAGTAAATTACATTTATGAACTTTTTGCACTAATTATTTATGGTACAAACACATACGCACCTGTCAGAAACTGTATGAAAAAACTCTTTACGAAGTACCTTACAACGTGACACGAGTCATTTCATCGTGCGACAGCCTACTGGGCTTGGGCAAGAATATGGGAACACCGCGAGAAATGCATGCTTTAACAAGAATTCAGATGCTAAACAAGCCTCCAGATTGTGCTCTTGTACTTGACCGCGAATGGCACCTGTGCAGTGTCCTAAGCATTTTGCAAGTGAGGTTGGGGTTAGAACAGCGTTCCGTGCAGTTCTGTCGGAGTTACGTGACTTAGAGCTTGGTCAAATTGTTGGTGTTCGTTTGGTAGTCGGTGCTTATGTAACGAACGTAGTTTAAATGTTTGGTGTTTCAAGAAAATCTAAAATTTATACTGCGTACAGGGAAAGCGGAAAAATCATCCGTCAAGTCTCAATGTGGGCAAAAGTGTGGTTGAGTGATCGTGGCGGACGGTCACTGAAGAGGATTATGGCGAAAAATATAGGGACCACAGCTTCAAAAGTCACTGCACAACTGAATGTTGCCCTTGCGAAACCTTTCAGCACCAACAGAACACGAAGGGAGCTCCATAATCTGGAAATTGCAGGGCGAACTGGAATTCCAAAACCACTCGTCATTGATGCAGAAACAGGAAAACGTGGTGCCGAAGCCATAAAACCTGGACTATGGAGCAATGGAAGAATGGCATTTGTTCTGGATGACATTTGTTTCACACTGATTCAAACTTCTGGCCGACTTTATACGCCCGAAGAGTGAAACACAGTGGAAGTTCTGTGATGATTAGTGCAGCCATATCGTGGTATTCCATGGGCCCCATGGTTACTCTGCAAAGTCGCATTGCTGTCAAGGATTAGGTGACAATTTTGGACGATCAGTTCCATCCCATGGTACACTATTTGTTCCCCAACGGTGATGCTGCGTTCCAAGACACAAAGCTCACATCGCCCAGGATAGGTTTCGTGAACATTAAACTGATGTCGCATCTTCTCTGGTCATCAGATCTCAGTATTAGTGACCCTTTGTGGTCTGGTAGAAAGAAGGATCCTTTATTGTACGATTATATGATAGCGGAACAAAAACTGGTAGCAGTTACTTCTGTAAAATATCTGGGAGTATGCGTACGGAACGATTTGAAGTGGAATGATCATATAAAATTAACTGTTGGTAAGGTGGGTGCCAGGTTGAGATTCATTGGGAGAGTCCTTAGAAAATGTAGTCCATCAACAAAGGAGGTGGCTTTCAAAACACTCGTTCGACCTATACTTGAGTATTGCTCATCAGTGTGGGATCCGTACCAGGTCGGGTTGACAGAGGAGATAGAGAAGATCCAAAGAAGAGCGGCGCGTTTCGTCACAGGGTTATTTGGTAAGCGTGATAGCGTTACGGAGATGTTTAGCAAACTCAAGTGGCAGACTCTGCAAGAGAGGCGTTCTGCATCGCGGTGTAGCTTGCTGCCCAGGTTTCGAGAGGGAGCGTTTCTGGATGAGGTATGGAGTATATTGCTTCCCCCTACTTATACCTGCCGGGGAGATCACGAATGTAAAATTAGAGAGATTCGAGCGCGCACGGAGGATTTCCGGCAGTCGTTCTTCCCGCGAACCATACGCGACTGGAGCAGGAAAGGGAGGTAATGACAGTGTCACGTGAAAGTGCCCTACGCCACACAACGTTGGGTGGCTTGCGGGGTATAAATGTAGATGGTTTGGAGAGAAGGGTCCATGATCCCTATTTACCTCGTCGTTGCTTGACATTGCTCGTATTTTGCACAAAGAATTATGCCATTCTGATTCCTCTGAAAACCACACAGGACCTGTATTTGTCCATGCCGAAACGAATACGAGTTGTTTTGAATGCCAACTGTTTTCCTACACCGTATTAGGCATGATGATGTTCTTGGTGTTTCCACATTTTTATCACTCCCTGTACTTCTCCGATATCTCTTTGATTAGCTTTTTATAAAGCATAAAATGGAAGTCTAACAAAAAAATTACCGTTAGTTAGCTAAGGCTAAGCTTCGAACGATCAGCGAACCAGTACTAAAGAAATACTAAGGCAGTAACAGCGTTGGATGCACAAAAGCCGAGTATAATTGAAAAGCAACAGTTGACGTACCGGCCGATTTCTTTTAACTGTGCGCCTTTTGATACTCTAACAAACAAAGCTGTCGCATTTTGTTCGCTTGAACGTATTGCCCTACTCGGTGCGTCCCTCGTCATGCAGTCAGCTACAGCGAACGACTGAGGAAGGTTATAAATGGGAAGTCTTATTTACCGTCAGATCACACAGAGCTCTTAAGCTCCTTATCCCTTCCTCTCCGCAAAAGATCGGCCGTAGACGGCGTCCCTCGTCTACACGTAACTCCTGACAGTTCTCTTCGCCGGCCTACCAAACCAAGTGCGTGTGCTCGCTTCTTGAAAGGAAACTTCACTGAGCAATACAGACAGTGCTGTCTCCTCGCTGAGGTCTTATCTGCAAACGACTGTTATACTTCTGAAATACTAACAATAAAATGCTGTTCTTACAGTTTAATTTCAGCCTCATTCTAATTTCCTTCGTCCTGCAGTGTCAGATCCACAACTCAGTCTTTGGACTGTGTAGAGACTAGTTCTGGGTCATGATACAGTTCACTGAAAACATTGGCCGAGGTCTCTCTTACCGAACCAAAAAATGTAACTGAATACGCTGAAAGCTTAAAATACGGTTGTTAAACACATGGCCCAGTGCAGGGTACACGAGATGAAAGAGGAGTACCTTTCGTTGCGCTATCCAGATCAACATATCCTTTCGAGTGCCTTACACGAAAGTCGGCTATAAAAAATGTTACTGTTGCAACTACCATTAGAAACTGTCCAGTCATCCCGATTACACATGAGAAAGTAACAAAACAACCTGAGACAAATGATTTTTCCCCCCTGCGTTACAATTGTCTCCATCAGAAATTAATACCACGGTAATTTGCGAAAGGATGCTTTCAGCTTCGATATAGAGCACCGACTGACCGTATTATACCTGTGGTCCTCAAGAATCTTCTCAGAGGGTTTTGCACATCCTTGAGCACCTTCTTGTACGGCATGACTTACTTCTCTCAAAGCTAACGCACACTCCCCATGTTGTGGAACATCGATGTGCATACGGGGTATCCCAGGAGAAATGATCAACACTCGGGGATGTGACAGGAACGATCGTTCTAAGCAAAAAAGTCTCGTAAACATGGACTCTAAAATTCATACCGTAGGACTCAAGAGCACTTCATTTTTGATACTGTGAAACAAATCTCTTCTACCGCAATACCTTTGCTTTCCAGATTTTGAGAGATGGTAGTATGTACCGAAACATGAAAAATATCCAGTAAACACGGGCACTAAAGAGGATACCTTATGAGCCGTGAGATGTTACGCAGCAACGAAGACGAACAAGGGATCATCATTATTAAAGTACGCACTTCGGAGCCCGCGTTTACTATATTTCTTTGCACATACTACGTCCTCCCAAAATATGGAAAGCAAAGAGCTTGCAGTAGAAGAGATTTGTTTCACAGGATCGAAGATTAAAAAGTGCTCATAGTTCTTCAGATATGTATGCATTTTGGGGCCCATGTTTACAAGACTTTTTGCTTCCAGTGATCGTCCCTGTAATATCGCGGTTCTTGCGACACGTTCGCGCCGAAGTCGCTATGTGCTTTAATGCAGCAAACACTTGTCCATGTGTCATTTCCGAGCTGATATGTATCGGTACAAATGGATGATTTCAGTTGCCTTTCCACAAATCTTTCCGAGTAAAGTTTTGCTAATATCTGTCGGGCCCACGTGGCAATTACTTCTAAGTATGAGATTTTATTCGATAATCTTGAATGCGACGAGTTTCAGATTCTCACGAGAGTGAGGCTCTACACTGCCAGCAAGAAATGAATAACGCGAAATATTAACACAATAAACCTTGCCACTTCAACATTACTGTGACTTCTGCTGGTCCTTCGATTAACTATGGCTATTGCGAATAGAACGGTTCACTACACGAGTGTTCCGCTAAGCCGTGCTAATCTGGCGGTAGAGCTTCCTTGGACACAAAATTACAACGGCTTCAAATTAGGTTGTGTGTTCCGTCTATGTTAACAAAACATTAGCAAACCACCTAGCAAAAAATACGAGTCTAATTACATATCTACCATACAATTAAACGACAAGGAGCTACAACGGCATGAGGAATTGCATGAGAGAAACTCTGATGTTAAACAAAGAAATTTTGGAAAATGAAGCATGAATACAATTGCATGGCACTAAATAATATCTTATGGCATTAATATCCTCAGAGTTTCTCTCATCATTCAAACTCATCCCAGATTTTACCTACAGAGTAAATCCTTAGTCCAGAAATGGACCTAGACACTCCATTTGCTGCAAAAACAAGGAAGAAAACGTATTTTAGACTTTGAGAACGCCCCCAAAATGATACCTTAATCAAAACAAAATTATACATAAATAAAGCACACACTGTCATTTTTATACTTTTAGGTGAACAATATCATGATAAATATAGTGATTTTATCTTTAGTAGTGATATCTGCTTACAGGCATAAATATTTTTAAAAATTGTATGTTGTATGCTTCAACCCTTTGTATTATATCACATGAGCATCCTTCAATGCAGCCATCACATCTCTGGCTGACGAATGCCTGTCACTTGAATGTAAATAAAATATTTACTCCTTACGGGAAGTGATACACATCTCCGTCACTCCTGCTTCTAATTAGTGTATAACGGGTCCGCCATAAAATACGAAATATAATTTTGGACTGACCGGATTAAACTGAAGAAATCACTGGAAATGGTTATTTTTTAGTACGGTTGAATTATATGCAGATTATGTAAACTTGTGTTAGAAAAAAAAGGGGCGTCATATACATGTCCTACACGAAGAATTTAAAACTCATGAATATTTATGTTTCATTGCTGACAAATCTAGATTACTAGTACTACAGCTCAGTCCCATCTTTACAAGGAAACGCAACAGAATTAAAAAGAAAAAAACTTAAAGAAACTTAATTTTACGTTTCAGAACAAACTGAATGACATCCCAAAACATTCCTGACAATTTTAAAGGCGATCAGTTACAATAACATCAAGGGAAGTCACCACCATATGAAAATAAAATGCTACACAATGCCTATGAAATCTTTTGAATGTAAGCATAATTTCATACATAAAAATTGCTAGTAATCTGAGTGAAACTATCTTGTCTCACAAAACTCAGAGGAATATAAACAAAAGATCCTGGAAGCACAAACTCAAATACTTAAAATAAAACACTACGCCAAATGTATCAGTATTGCAATGCTGCACGTGAAAGCACCTAGTTTGTGACTGCAACATGCTTCCAACTACGATGTTGCACTGACATACAGTCAAAAGCTATTTATAGCAAACAGGCAACAAAAGCAGCTCAACTTTAACCAGTAGTAGATCAAGACAGTACTTCAAACATAAGCAATGAGCTTCTGAAATAATTTTTACTGCCAACACCATGTAAATCTGCGGCCAAACGCCCTAGCATATTTTGTCACTGAATTAGTTTTCTATAACAAACCAAAACATTAAACAACTGAAATTTTACTTTTCCCAACACAAAACCCTAACAGGTGTATACATTATTCGGGTATTAAAATGTATACAGACAAAACTTAAATGAAAATGGGTTTCTTATAGACCTAAAGTGAGAAACTGCGACAGATGTCAACACATATGCTAGCGAAATCAGATGTTTAGACATCTCCTTTAGTAATTACCATACAATTAAGAAAATTAACTTAAATTCTTAGAGGCACACTGACAGGCAGTATGAAACTTAAAAAACAAAATACGATGCCTTCCATTAATTTCACAAACACAATTTTTCGATATCAATTTACGAGGTTGTAGAGACTCCAGGTTACAGTAGATTTTATGACACCGGAAACTTACTGCTTCCCTTCTAACTACCGGCAGGACGTACGTACATACAGCGGGTAAGATTTTTCAAGTAAAAGTGTGAGGAAACAATAACAAAACACACATCCTCAATATTTACATTTAGAAGACTTAATTCCTGGCAAATGCTCAGGCGAGGAAAAAAGTTTCCAGTATTTCATAACTCGCAATTAACATACCTACAACCGCGGTTTCTTTGAACTAGTTATTCTAAGGGCGCTACTTAAAATAATGATTAACATATCTGAATTTCTCGGCAACAACTGCAATGACTTGACTTCAGTTAAAAATTTGTCAGCTCCACAACAGAAGTAGAGGAAAAAATTATATTACACCTAACATCGCTAGCAAAAATGTGTGTGTTAATTTGGTGGCACAAACACACACTTTTATTCACAGATTTATGAATGACAGCGTGGTAGCATCCCACACCGGTGCTAACTGAGAGACAGTGACAGCATCACAGTCAGTCAGTGTAAACAAAACTTACATATAAACAATTTTATATATCGGTCGCTTCTACTCACCTCGTCTTCTTTGACTGGAACCCGTTGCCATGGGTCTGTCAGAATTGCAAGCGGCATATCCGATCTTTACTCACACAATATTAACGCTCCACACACAGCGATACGGTTCATGCGTCTGTCCTACACGGATGTCGCTATCAATATGGCCAAAAAACACACTGCCAAGTAATTAACAACCACGTTAATGCTACTGACATCTGTATTCTGAAAAACAACAAACATTGCTGCCATCTGGAGAGCAACGCTTCACATCGTCTGTCTTTTGTCTTGGCAACGCAAAAAAGTTGAGTATCTACAACGCGCACTCTTTGAATTCAACTGTATCGTTTTAACTGCTATTGTTAAAAATCGTACGTGATACGTTTACAATGTGGAACAAATGCACGAGTGCGTTATACATTTTGAATTATTATGAAACTACCGTTCACTGCTCATTGGTACAAGAGTTATTTCTTCGTATTACACAAATGCTTGTCAGCCGCAATTTCTCCATTGTAAACTGTCAAACACGTCTGTGTTTTCGAACTGACACTAATTCAGACTTTAACCGAATGCCCACGCACTTATTGTCGTTACCAGATGTTGCCCTATTAGTCTTTTTTTCCCCAACGCAGCAACATTTTTGTGTATTTACAGACAAATTCGAGAATATTGTAATATTATCGTTTTTCACATTCCGTTTCACTGTCCAGAGACTTTTAATAGAAATTAGTAATAAAAAGCATTTATCTTGAAAAAGGTTGGGAACATGTAAAGTCTTCAAATAGCAAAACATTTATACTTCAATAACATATAGTTCTTGGTATTACTTTACCGCAGGAATTAAGTGTTTTTTCGCTGTAAGATAAACAGGCTGATCAAGTGTTTTGAACTCAATTCATACCATTCTAGACTTGTGATGAAAACTGATATGTAGCTGTATTATTGCACTGTATACCTGTGAAGTTCCACTTCATTTATAGTGAAAATGCTAAAGCAAGGTACAAAGTTCTCAAAGAGAAGAAAAGAAAAAATCCTTGCTTGTACACATGAGTTGTGACTAGTGCATATGATATACGATACTCATAATTCACATAACATTGCTCTTCTTCTGAACACCATCTTTTAATTTATTTTATTTATTCAGCTATATATGATTCTGTATGAGTAACTTTATTTTTTAATTTATTTATTTGGTCCTGTTGATTGCATATTATACAGCCAGTGTACAAGTAATATAGGACAAGTCAATTGATGCAATTACAGTAGTACGTTAACATTTATACATCACATTGCACAGACATTGGTTTATTTTACAAGAACAATTACTTGCATGCAGTATTAAAGCCTGCATTATGCCAAAACAGTTTAAGTGATTGTTTAAAATAGTAGAATAAGTGACAGTACATATATTTATGCTACTGACATATATAAGGAAGTAAATTTTCTTCATGGCCATGGTTTGAATGAATCCAAGTTTTAACTGCATTCCTTAAGAAGAGGTTTAAGTGAATGCTCAAGAGAGTGGGATACATGGGAGTTCACATTTTCTCATAATGAAACAGATAAATTTATATTTTATCACCACAATTTCAGTTAAACTACAAGTAACAGCATCACACTTTATCTTTAAGGGAGTGCTTTTCTTAGGCAGTTTCCACCACTCTTGTACATCATAACTCTAAGTATTCATTCATTTTATAGAAAGTTTGTTCAATGAGAAATAATTTTAGTTTTCTTTTGAAAACCTGTACATTATTTATTTCCTTTTTTGTATTGATGGGGAGCTTATTGAAGACCTTTATACCTGACTCAGTAACTCCCCTATGTACTTTAGAGAGAGATGCAGAGCCTTGATGAAAATTTTTCACCTGTCTTGTGTCGTGGTTGTGGATGTCACAAATTTTCTGAAACAGTATCCTGTTGTTGGCTACAAACAACATCAGTGAGTATATATACTGACCTGTGATGGTAAGTATCCTGAGAGATTTGAAGAGACCTCTGCAAGATGTCCCATTAGGGACCCCACATATTAGCCTCACTGCTCATTTTTGTATTCTGAAGACTTTTTCAACACCTGCAGCATTTCCCCAGAAGATTATGCCATAGGAGAGAACAGAATGTAAATATGCAAAGTATGACAACAACATTATTACAATTTTGTTTCATGAATTAATAACTTTAAATAGCTGGTAAACTGTGCATAACATTTTGTCTTGAATACATTCGCATTTAATTATTGTATCTTATGTATACTGTGAGAATCAGCCAAAGTATCAAATGATATAGTAGAAAACAATGTTGTGTCTGTGGCAACCAGGACCACAGCTGCTCAATTCTGTTACAGGGAGAGGCAACATGATTTATATTGGGTAATTGTTTGAGTATTGGAGCTCCAGAAGTTGCCAATGTATGATGGTTGTTTTTTCTTTGATAAGGGTAATATCAGTACAGTCTCTCTGTGACATTATTTATTGGGACATGTGTTGTGGTAATCTATTGAAAAAACAGAAGCTGACTAATCACAGTATGACACAAAAATACCATTTGAGTTAGTTCATTAGTTTCATTTTCCATGAATCACTGGGTAAGTGGCCAAACATTTCTGTTGCAGCATTGTGCACCCCCTTCTGTGCTAAAGACAACCTTAATGTTGAGTAATATAGTAAATATAGCACCCTGTCTCAGGACCATCCGACCGCCGTGTCATCCTCAGTTGAGGATGCACATAGGAGGGGCGTGTGGTCAGCACACCGCTCTTCTGGTCATTATAACGGTTTTCTTTGACTGGAGCCACTACTATTCAGTCAAGTAGCTCCGCAATTGGCATCACGAGGCGAAGTGCACCCCGAAAAATGGCAACAGCGCATAGTGGCTCGATGGTCACCCATCCAAGTGCCAGCCACGCCCAACAGGGCTTAACTTCGGTGAGCCCACCGGAACCAGTGTATCCACTGCGGCAAGGCCGTTGCCAATGTTGAGTAATGAATGTCATTTTTTCTTCTAGTATTGTAGTATTGTACCTTATTGTTCCTTTTGAACTGTCGTGGATTATTTACAACAAACTTCATGAGGGAATAAATATACTGTGAAGCAGTAGTCAGAATGTCCAACTCCTTAAACAGGTGTCTACAAGATGATCACGGGTGAGCACCACATATTATTTGCATAGCACATTTTTGGGCAATGAAGACCTTCTTTATTAAAGATGAGTTACCCCAGAACATTATTCCATATGACATTACTGAATGAAAATAAGCAAAATATGTCAAATTACTGATTTCTCTGTCCCCAAAATTTGCTATGATTCTAAGTGCAAATGTGGCTGAACTGAGTTGTTTTAGGAGTTCCAAAATGTGTTTTTTTCCAATTTAAATTCTCATCAATGTGGACACCTAAGAATTTTGAAGTTTCCACCCTATGTGTTATCTTTGTCTTGAATTGTAGTTTCATAACTGTGGAATGATTTTTATCCAGCGAATGGCCCTCAGAGATGATCAGTGTTAGGCCATCAGTGAGTAACTGCAGAGTAATTCATCTATCTCACCACTTATATGAATTGGTGACTTGATGCATTTCACCCGCAGAGAGAACTGCTAACAACTGGATGCAGATTATTATATCATGAGATACAGGCAGTGGTTTCACACCATATTCTTGAGTGTGTCGCAAATTAGAGCTGAATTTTACACATATGTAGCAAGCATTTTTTTTATGAAGAGTGATAACAAACCTTTCGAGAATTCATCATTTACCTCACTCAGTGAAGTCACATAGTTGATGAACAACTGGTGGCAATCTTCAGTGACTACACACTGTATAAATGGTTAGAAACTTATTTATTCATCCTTATACCATTCAGCACAAACATCATGGACATGTCAGATACTTCACAGAAATAATATACAGGGTGAACTTTAATAAAACAGACAAACTGCAGGGACAGATTTATGACTGGAAATGTATGAAAAAAGATCCTATTAACATGTGTCCAGAAATGGATTGTTGCCACAGTATGTACCGATGATGAATGACAATTCCTTTGACACATACTGTGTGTTCCTTGTGTGTTGCAGGCTGTGTGACCGACGCAGTATACTGTAAGCAGCAAAATGGTCTAGTTCTCATGTCAGAAACAAGCCAAGATGGTGTTTGTGTACGGCTAAGCAGATGAAAATGGTCGAGAGGCAGCACAGAATACCAAAACAAGTACCCTCAGAGACACCGTCCACATTGCACAACATTTCAAGCCCTTTTTGCATGTTTGTATGATCATGGGTCATTTCAGACAGGCAAATTTGCATGGAGGCAGTGTACTGTGCTTACACCAGATTTGGAGGACCAGGTTCTGCAGGATATTGAGATGAATCCTTGTATGAGCCCCAGGCAAGTGGCCCACCAACATGGTGTAAGCCACAGTATGATTATGTGTCTCCTGCATGACAAGTGCTACTATCCCTATTACCTGCAATCCCATGGAGGCTACTTTGAACATCCATTGTGTCATGGATGCAATGCAGCTCTGTACTGTATTCCAGGAGGATTTGTAGTTGTTGTTGCACACACACTCATTGTCCATTTCTGGAGACATGTTCATAGGACCTTTCCAGCAGGAATCTGTCCCTGCAGTTTGTTGGTTTTATTAACGTCCACCCTCTATAAATACATAAAAAATACACAAAGTAGGAAATGATAAGGCAGGGATAGGTCAGGAAGTCAGACATGGCCTTGTCAATGGAACCATCCAAGCATTAACCTTAGCAACTTGAAAAAACAATAGAAAACATGAGGCAACATAGGTGGATGGAGTACAAAATTCATTCCTCCCAAATACACTGTCTTAGCCATTGCTTGGAACACAACTGGAAAGTAAACCACAGATACAAGGAGATTGGAGATTGCAAAATGTATAAGAAGTATAATCAATGATATAACTAGAATATGAATCTTTGATATAACACACTTCTGAAAAATGAAAACCTTGAACATATTATGTAACACTGCTGTGAAGTATAAAACCTGAACAACTGCCAAGATTATGTACATCACTATTAGTCTTGCAAATGATCCCTTCTTTGAGGAGGTGTATTGCACTGAATAGCAAAAACAAGAAACCAAGAGCAGAAGCATTACTGGACAAAGACACACACAGCACAGTTGGCACATCTGTCAACATATTCATTCAACAATAAATGAGGGACTTGTATCTCTGTAGGACAACGTACTCATTTACACTGTAGAAATACTTGTCAACAATAAATAATTTTAACTCTGCTCTAAAATCTGTTTCCTTCTCCAATCTCCTTATGTGTGTTGGTGATGCATTGCAAAGAATAACACCAAACTGGCTCACATGTCTTTGAGTAAAAATTGGTTTCTCTCATTCGACATGGAGGAACCCACGGCTGTGATTGTTATAACTATGGTAATCACTATGAGTTTGGAGATCTCTAATATTATCTCTGGTCATAAAACACTCATTTGTATATGTAATGGTAGGGTACTGTAAGCACACACAACTTTTTAAATAGGTGCTTATTGTAAGCTGTTATAGAATTATGTAATAAGATTCAAATAGCACTATTCTGTAATGTAAAAATTTCATTTACTCAGCTAGTAGCTATACCCCTATTTCATAAGCTACAAGGGACTGTAAGTAACCAAAGGAAGCCATTCTGGCACCTTCTGAGGAGTATACTTTCGAAATGATTCTTAGAGCAAAACTTCCAGAACTGAGACTCTGAGAGAGTTCTGTTACATGGTCTTTCCAGTTTACGTCTTGATCAACCTTAATTCCTAAAAGTTTTTTGCATCACACTATTTATAATTCATTTCCACTGAGTATCATTTGGAGATCTTGGTTTTGATTCATTCTTGCAAACTGAATATAATTTGTTTTCTCTAGATAAAGGGTGAACTTGATGACACTGAATGATGAATACAAGGACTGAGGACTTGATCAGTTGTAGATGGGCATTCCATAACATCACTCGCTGTTACACTAGTGTCATTTGCAAACAACATGATTTTAACTCCAAATTCAGAAGTCTGTATGCCATTTATATAAATAAGGAACAGAAGAGGCCTAACATATTACCCTGCAGTGCACCTATTTTGGCTTTCTTTGCATCAGATATTGTTCTGATATTGTGATTAAAATGAGCTGAAATGAGTTCCACAAAGTGTGATCTATTTTAGTTTGCAAATATGGTTGAAACTACTTGTTTACCATCCCATTTATCCATAGTGCTCAGAGCAATTTTTGAACCATCCCATGTATCCCCATTCTTCAAATTTATGTGAAAATGTTTAAGGACTAACAGTATTGAAATCTTTAGAAAGATCTAACTTAGCTTCTACAACACTATTGCTGTTGTCCAGGTTTCTAATTATTTCATCTCTGTAATCCATTATTGCTGTTTCTGTAGTTATACCTGTTCGAAACCCATGTTGGTTACATTCAGTGTCTCTTGGTCATTTAAATACATGATGTTTTGTTGTTTCATTAGACTCTGAAATACTTTACAGAATGCTTGGAGGTGTGATATGAGTCAATAACTTTCAATCTTATGCCTATTACCACTTTTGAATAAAGGTATCACTTTCAAATTTTTTATCTGTGGGGAAACAGTCCATCAGTGAATGGGGAGTTGCTTTGCTGGTTCTGAACTTTAGCACTACTGAAAATGTTGTCAGCTAATGTCTTGAATTATGCAGACAAGAATAATGGAGAACTCATAAAATTTATGAAAGAATATTATGCTGAGTCTGAAAGTATGTAAATATGAATGTTATCAGAGTGAATTGCAATTTTAGATTAATATTATGTGTGCCAGTTCATCTTATTTCCTAATTGTTTCGACCAATGTGTAGTTTCTAAAGAAAGTGGTGATGCAGTTAATGAAACTAAAATTCCTGGACATCCCAAGAACAATAATATAGAAATATTAATTGATTTTTACCAGCTAAAAGAAACTGTTTATTAAATAAAATGTGAAAAGAAAATTGTTGTTTGTCTGTCAGTTAATTTTTCTGTTGTTGGCAGTTAATGAACTTTTTAACTGGTTTGATTGTGGATTCTTGGGAAAGCCCTGAAATTAGTGACACAAAACACTTTTGCCTATGCGTCAAAGCTTGTGTGAGGAGTGAAATGTAGTAAAAAATGTTCTGTTGTGTGGTAGTTCATGATTTTCTTTTTGATGTCTTTGTATTGAGACATTTAATCTGAATACTTGTATCAACAGTGAATGCAATTAACACAGAAGATGTTAGAGTAACAGTGCACTGAAAAAATGGACTCTTCTCTGCAACAAATCTCGTTCTAGGCATTCTGTTTTTGGTCAGTCTCTTCTTTTGGTGTGTCACAGAAGCAAGACTAGTGCTTTATGAGTACTGATCACACTCTCAACATGATATTAAATCTCAACTGAAAAAATACATTTATGGAATTGTCCATCAGTACTTGTAGGGACTGTGAAAATACTTTTATTGAATCAATTTGAAACACCATACATTCATTAGATCATTTCTGTAAATTGAGTAAAACCTGTAGGTGAAGTTCCACACTAAGTACATATTTAAGTCTCTTGCCATTGTGAACCAATTTTTTAATTATTTCTTAGTTTTTGGTTACCTTATGCAATGTTGGAGATGCCCCTATAGCTGTGGCTTCTAAACATGCTTATGTATTGGAAATTGTGTTAGAAATACCCATTTTTAAGCCTGGGTGTGGGACAAATTTGCATCATCATTGTTTGTCCTGCTAGAAAAGGAGCTGTGATGGCAGCATAAAGTTGTTAACTGCCATTTTTTCACCACTGTGTGGATTAAATCCCAAATTATCACACAGTCTCTCGTAGAATGTGAGCTAGTGACATTGTTTATGGAGATGCATCCATTAGATAATGAAATTAACTTTGGTGGCTCCCCTCAAGATGGGTAGGTTATGTATCAGTACTGAATTTCACTCTCTCCCTTGCTTTCATGTCCATAGTTATAGTTTGTTTTTTTTTGTCCATAGGGCAAATTTCACAATGATATTAGACATGTCATGTTGCCAGTTTCTTATAGAATAAACAAATTTCTTAGGAACTTGTTGTTAATACACAGTAACAATGTTTATATAATAATGTTAACAGATAATCATGAACAATACACAGTGATGATTTATGCTAATCGTCCCCATTAAATTATGCAACAGTCTTGCATAGCCAAGGAAAGTCTGCAAAATTAAATTTTTGCTGAATATACTAAAATACATTTATATAAACTGAAAACTACCTTTTTAGAGCATTTATTTTTATGCATACTGCAGAAAATATTTAGACATTTATTAACAGTCAAAATTCATGTAAATCATATTTGCACCAAATACACTTAGTCTGTATGTTCTCTTCCATATTTGCAGCACTACACTTTGTTTTCCTTTTCATTCTTTCAGTAAATTTGTTTCCACATGAAAAAGGAAGTGTTTTACTCCATTTACAACTTAATATTTACATTTGTCCTATGGATTTCCCTGCAAGTACCATTCACCTTATACCAACACCCAGAGATGAGATGTTCCTTCAGTTTTCTTTGAAGCTGCTCAATTCCTTTACACTCTTTCTGCTAAGTGCCAGTCTATTATAAAATAAGCTTCCTGCATTCGTGGGGTCCCTATCTGTCATTTTCAATCTTTTGCTGCACATACGGTAATTTTCTCTAGCTCTAGTGTTGTGGTCAGTACAATCTCTGTTTTGAAGTTCTCTTCAGTGTATAATTAAAAGACATTGGTTCCTGTCAGTACAAACTTGGTGCAGTTAATATTTTAGATTGTTTGATTTTGTTTCTGCAGGATTCTCGTGGTGTTAATTTTGATATGCATGTGATAGCTTTCTTTTGATGTTTTAAAATTCTCTCAATGTGTACACCTGCTGCTCCCCCCCCCCCCCCCCATACTGTGTTCAATATAATATATGTGGGAAGATACATCTGTAGTACATTTTTAGCAAGGTTTTATGTCCACCATATAGCACATTCCCTTTGTTCAGAATATATTTTTACTTATTTTTGGACAGGTGTTATCAGTGCAGATTCCCCATGTCAGAAGTTTGTCCACATCTATTCCCAGAAAGCTATTACAATTCACAGTGGGCATCTCCAATGCTCTGAGCTGTTAGTTCTGTTTGTTTCATATTTTGTGCATATTGCACAGAAATGTTATGCTTATGAGGAGCTGTTTGATCTGTCTTTTTAAATCCCTGTGGATAGTCGATTTAACAAATGGATTACTAGTAAAACTTTGGTATTCATAAGTAATTTTTACATTGATTTCTTGTGGTTTTTTGCAGCCATCTTCAGCAATGATTGATGGTGCCTGTCTGTCAATACATGAAGCATGTCTGGTCTTGATTTAGTTGTAGTTGTTCTTTCACATTTCCAGTTGACATTCACATCACCAACAGTCTGCATGGGCAGTTTCAGAAGGGCTGAACCCCTCTGTGATGGACTTGTTATTCAGGTGATATCTAATGATTAGTCCCTGTTCAAAGGCATTGAGTTCTCCTGACTGACCTATTCTGCTGTTACTATTTCTCTACTGACAACACAATACTATCCACCTCCTTTTAAAATGGAGGGTTCACCTCTCATAACATCTGGTGGTCAATTCTGCGTTACATAGGGGTGTATGGATACTTTCACAGAGAGTCTTTGGGTGGAGGAGGAGCTTTGACCCATCTAAAACTGAATCCTAGATCTGAATCTGCTCCATATTCCATTAAAACTTAAACTCTCTAATTGAATATTATGACTCTGAGAAGTCACAGAAGATTACAGCTGATGATCTTTTATTATTTAAAGATTATATTACATGCCCACTAAATTTATAAATAGCTCTCACAGTAGGGTCACCCTTTAGAAGTCTAAACAGTGATGGCTAAGTATCCCATTGTTATACAGGTGGTTGACAGACTGGGAGTACAGTACCTTCTAAGAATTTTAGAAAGTATGTAATGAGTGATACTGGCCAGCAGTTATTGATATCTGTGGAGTTGTCTTTCTTATAGAAATACCTAACAGTGGCATATTTTAATATGTCTGAGAAAACATCATGAATTAATGATGCATTACATTAGTGTCTAAGAGCATTACATACTATAAGGCAGCCGGCCGCAGTGGTCTCGCGGTTCTAGGCGCGCAGTCCGGAACCGTGAGACTGCTACGGTCGCAGGTTCGAATCATGCCTCGGGCATGGCTGTGTGTGATGTCCTTAGGTTAGCTAGGTTTAAGCAGTTCTAAGTTCTAGGGGACTGATGACCACAGCAGTTGAGTCCCATAGTGCTCAGGGCCATTTGAATCATTTTACTATAAGGCCATAACTTTTAGCTATCTATATAACATGAACTTTCACTCTTTAGTCACCATGACGTTCTTTATTTGAGACAAGGATGTGAGATGAATTTTTATTCCACTAAATGTTCTCTGTATTGCATCTTTGGTACACTGTTTTGTTTTGATTTCTCTGCTGAACTGTTGGCACCAGTTACATCACTTCATTTTAAAAATGTCTATTAAAAATATCTGCTACACGAGAACTGTCTTTTACAATGCTCCCATCATCTTTAACAGAAATGATGTCATCATCTATGGTTCTTTCCCTGTGTCTCTTTTAACAATATTCAACATTGGTTTGGTTTTATATTCTGATCTGTCAATTTTAGACAAGATGTGCAGACTCAGGGACTTTTTCTGCTTTTCTTATTATGTTACATTAATGTTTACATTGTGAAAGTACTTCTGGATCATTATTTGTTCTGGAAATCCATACATGTCCCACTTTTGTTCTGAAGATGCATAATACCTGTAATGGCTCACGGTTTTTTGATGAGTTCCCAATATTTCATTTAATTTGCTTTTCAGGAAAATTATTTTAAAAAATGGAAACAAACTTGTATAACAATCGACCACTAGAACACTATTGTTTACCTTTTGATGTTATGATCTTTGACTCTTCTCCCTTGGTCTTTGAATCTGTGCACTAGTATGAGTTGTTCAATTGAATTGTGCTACCACTTTTCAATAAAGTTTTTGATAAGGAATTACTTGTTGGTGACTTTCATCCTCTAACATATGAGCATTAGAGGAGGGGGAGGAGATTAGTGTTCAACATCCCATTGACAATGAGGTCATTAGAGACAGAGCACAAGCTCAGATTAGGGAAGGGTTGATAGAAGAGATAGAGAAGATCCAACAGATAGCAGCAAGTTTCGTTACAGGATCATTTAGTAATTGCGAAAGCCTTACAGAGATGATAGATAAACTCCAGTGGAAGACTCTGCAGGAGAGACGCTCAGTAGCTCGGTACGGGCTTTTGTTGAAGTTTCGAGAACATGCTTTCACTGAGGAGTCAAGCAGTATATTGCTCCCTCCTAGATATATCTTGTGGAGAGACCATGAGGATAAAATCAGAGACATTAGAGCCCACACAGAGGCATACCGACAATCCTTCTTTCCACGAACAATACGAGGCTGGAACAGAAGGGAGAACCGATAGAGGTACTCAAAGTACTCTCCACCACACACCATCAGGTGGCTTGCGGAGTATGGATGTAGATGTAGAAATCAGCCATGCCCTTTCAAAGGAATCATCCCGGCATTTGCCAGAAGTGATTTAGGACAATCATGGAAATCCCAAATCAGTATGGCCAGATGCAGGTTTCAACTGTCGTCCTCCCAAATGCGAGTCCAGTGCGCTAACAACTGCGCCACCTCGCTCGGTATGTGGGTATTAGGTTTGGACTACCACAAACTTACTAAGAAATATATTGAATTTGGAGCTAACATCAGGCTCCTTGCAAACTTCATCCCAATCAACATTTTTAACTTCCTTTAAAATCTTTGGTTGTTTTGTCATTAACCACCTTCACTGTTTTCTTTAAGTGTCTCTAAATTGTACATAAAACTAAGCCACTGTGGATCATGACAACAATCCACTTATCACAGAACAGGCATGTGATTCTTTAACATCTGCTTATTGCTTTAATTCATTATTATCTTGAGTAATTCAGGTAGATAACTTCATGGCTGACATTAAAATATAAGCAGCTAAGAGCATCTTTACTTTTCCTGACATATCCCTTCTAGAAATTAACATTAAAATAGCTTAAGCTTTTATGATGGGCAACACAATAAACCACCAGAACTGTTTATGAAAATTTCCCAGTAACACACTGAGACCTAAATACTGTAATAATCATGAGTATAACATTTCCCAATATTAACACATGAGTGTATGCTTCTATATTCCGATCTTCACAGAATTTACTTATTTGCACATTTTTGTATTTATATTCCTGTTTATGGGCATGATAACTCCTCCTTAGTCAATATTGGATCTACATTTATATGCAGCTAATTTGTAACCACTTACATTAGATTTTGTATCCATAAAGTTATATGGTGTTCAGACAGTGAAGGTTGGAGTTTAACAAAATATCTTTTTTCGGAATTCTAACTGGCCAGTATATCATTACACCTTATTGGCCTTAGCGACTGAGGTGTATACAGTTCCCCTTGCTGCACAATGGAATCTAAGTAGCAGTTTACCATTTGCTGTGGACAAAAATACCAGTGATGGCTTGCAAATTCTACATTCAGTTTTACACAGCAGAGCTATTGCAGCAGACTCTGAAGAACGCAACCATCCGTACTTAATCTATGAGTCCAGATGCTTCATTCAAAACAGAAAATCCCATTTTATGCAATAGAATGTAGGAAACAATTATAAGATTTAGATACTGAAAAGATATGCTCTCCAGGAATTGGGACCTTCTCAACTCTATGTGTGTAACACAATGCCAAATAAAATCATATAGTTATGAATTTCATAAAACTTCCTGGCAGATTAAAACTGTGTGCCCAACCGAGACTCGAACTCGGGACCTTTGCCTTTCGCGGGCAAGTGCTCTACCACAGAAATACTGGCAGAAGGTAAAGCTGTGAGTACCGGGTGTGAGTCGTGCTTCGGTAGTTCTGATGGTAGAGCACTTGCCCGTGAAAGGCAAAGGTCCCGAGTTTGAGTCTCGGTCGGGCACACAGTTTTAATCTGCCAGGAAGTTTCATATCAGCGCACACTCCGCTGCAGAGTGAAAATCTCATTCTATGAATTTCATAGTCTGGTAGGCTTGAGTGCTCAAGAGTGTGACTACCTGGAGAAGTTTTTGTAGTCCAGTTGGCTTGACTGCTCAAGAGTGTGACTACCTGGAGAAATTAGGATTGCCTTGATTCTGTCTTAGGATGTTAAACATAGATTCTACTGGCCAATTTGAGTATGATTTTGGAAGATTTTTCATGTTCATGTATTTGGTTGTAAGTCCTAAGCTTCACTTTACATGAGCAAGACAAAAAATATAGTTTCCAAAACAAATTTTGTTCAGTTTTAGTAATACCAGTGAATAACAAAAATTGGAAGCATGAAAGTGATTAGATAAATCAATTAATGTTATCATATGTGTTTTGTAAGCAAAAATGGTGTTGTAGATGACATCATATCTAATAAGCCTTTTTGCAAAGTTGGCAGCTTTTTTCTACAATTTAAGGACTATGAATATTGCTTCTTTTAGTTGATAAACAATGGGATTTTCTCAGTCGTTCTGCCTTTGTTGTGTTTCAGAGTTTTAATTTGAATTTCATACCACATTATGTGGCCATAAATAACTTTTGTAAACATTTTCAAGCTTTAATTTGTAACTCATTAAAAACACTAGATTTAATCATATGAAAGTGAAATCTTAGACTGATGAATGAAGGTCGCACCCACATATACATTAATAACATAAAAGGAAAAGGAATTCAGCAATCAGTTATAAATCCAATCCTATTTTTATTTATTTTCTTTTATTGTAGACCTACTTTTCAGCTATTGAATAGCTATCTTCAATGCATTTAAATTGAGTCATATAGACTCGTCAAGATTGTGACAACATGTGTTACTATATGAGTTTAAGATGTATGTGGCCAAATTGTAACCTGTTGTCACAAACTTGATGAGTCTCTATAACTCTGTTTAAGTGCACTGATGGTAGTTATTCAGTAGATTTGCATATACAATCAGATATCCCATCTGTTAATATACAAAGTAATTTATCTTAAAAATACTAAATAGATAACTATCAACTGTTTGGGGTACAATTAGTTTCATGTACTTCTTTTCAGTCTTAGTTCCTGGGACACACACATTTTGTAATCCACTGAAGCAGTTAACATAAAAGATGGCAATTTCAGTATCTTGGCCCCTCTTGGTAAAATTTCTGTGGATGCCCATGTGCTGAATTATGCCTACTATACTCTCTTTGCTTTCTTTTTTATAAATTTTGACAATATTCATAATACAGTTTAACTCCAGTGGTGTAGAAATTTGATGAAGCACTATGTCAAAGTTGGGTGGCAGGGACATGATACTGAAAACAGGCCGTCTCCACCAACACACTCAGACACAGTCTCACTATACACTTTATGCTTGCATAATAAAGCAACAGCCTTATGTTGCTTGATGAGACTTGCATTTAATTATTTGACAACAAATGAAGACAACAATAGGAGAAAACTGAAGTATAATATTAAATTAAGATTCAGGAAATATTTACTATAACATGCTTGCATATTTCATTCTCTGGCTATTACTTTTCTTTATATGCATCAATGATCTCTCAAAGCCATTATGAACAAGATGTAGATATTATTGTTTGTTAATAGTAGAAGTCTTCTGATTGAGAATATGAGCTTCACAACATAAAATACAGCCAAAGGAATAGTAAAACAGACACACAAACAACTGATAGCGATTACTTAAGATCGTACCCTTAACATACCATTTTACACAATTATAGACCATGGAAGCAACCTACATGTTCCTAAAATGGAGACAATGGTCATAAAATTAATGCAATGACAAATATAAATCTCTTAATATCGAAATGGATGTACAGCTGTAATAGTTAACAGAATTTATCACTTGCTCAAGGAAACCAAGGCTGATTCCATTGGAACAGTTCTGCACAGTGACTGCTTTACATTTCAGAAAAGAAAAAGGAATTCAGCAATCAGTTATAAATCCAATCCTTTTTTATTTATTTTCTTTTATTGCGGTCCTACTTTTCAACTATTGAATATCTATCTTCAGTGCATTTAAATTGAGTCATATAGACTCGTCAAGCTCTTAACAACATGTGATACTATATGAGTTTAAGATGTATGTGGCCAAATTGTAACCTGTTGTCACAAACTTGATGAGCTCTGTAACTCAGTTTAAATGCACTGAAGGTAGTTATTCAGTAGCTGAAATCTAGATCTGCTGTTAAAAATACACATTAGATTTGCAACTGATCGCTGAATTTCTTTTCCTTTGTTGCTCAAGGAAACTTTTTTTTAAATGTAGTATTCCCTGACTGCTATTTGAGCATTCTCTAATAGCTGTTTATCATTGTGATTGTTGAGGAGGTACGACTGTTACAGTGCTTCCAACTTTCCAGATTCATATTCTTTATTAGTTGTTCAAAATGTTTACATGCAATAGACTTTGTCAACATCGCAGAGGAGCTTCTGTGTAGTTTGGAAGGTAGGAGACGAGGTACTGGCAGAATTGAAGCTGTGAGGACGGGTCATGAGTCATGCTGGGGTAGCTCAGTTGGTAGAGCACTTACCCGCGAAAGGCAAAGGTCCCGAGTTTGAGTCTCAGTCTGGCTCACAGTTTTGATCTGTCAGGAAGTTTCAACATATTTACCTACTAATATTAAAAAAATACAAATTTACAATGTTGTATTTGGAATTTCTAAAAATTCTTCTAAGGAATGCAATGGGTAAGCTAGCAAGAAATAAAGTTTAGCTTGGCATGCTTGTGACATGTTTACACAGTTTGTTGTACGTTTTGATTGCCATTTTGGTAGTCTATTTTGCAGTAAGAGCAGAGTAATAGTGGTTCTTTTATTATAATCATGTCTTTGTGATTTGTTGCACTTAAATTTGGTAGCCAGCGAGTATATAATTAACACTTTCTAAAATATATAAATTAATTATGGTCAAAATCTTATATCCTGTGTATTAATACAGCATTTCAGGTGTACTTGGTCCTCTATTTTTAGATCACTAGTGGTTTCATGGTACAAAAAGTCACATCTTGAGGTGAACATATAACTAAAACATTAGAGCTAAAAGTCTCACAACTTTGCACCCAACATTCATTGTCCACCAGAACAAAACACTGCTAAAAGGCAGTTCTGATGTATGACAAATGTTGGGTACAAAGTTCCAAGCTTTTTAGCTCTAGTGTTTCAGTTATATGTTCACTTGAAGATGTGGCTTTTAGAGCCATGAAACTGGTAGTGATCTAAAAATAAAGGGTCAAATAAAGCTGGAGCTGTTTATTAATATGCAAGATGATTACTCCTAGCTGTGGTTCTTCTACCAACCAGGTTGTCTGTAAAATCTTATATTTAGTAAATAAAGACTTGCAATGAGTTCTGCTGTCTGCTCTTGTGATTACTCTACTTGCCTTCTTTTGAATCACAAGAATTTCATTTATTTTTTTCTGTTTCCCCAGAGTGTTAATCCATATTTTAAAATAGACTGAAAAAAGCAAAATATGCTGCCCTTACATATTCAAAGGTGACACTTGATGTCAGTCCCTTCAGGAAATATAATACTCTTAATCAGCTGATTGTTACTTGTTACACATGGATCTTACATGTAAATTTGGTGTCAAGTGTAATACCTAAAAAAAAAATTTTTTTCGCCTATTTCCACAGTCTTTGAGAGACTGAATAACATATTCTGTGTCTAAATAAAATGGAAAGAAACTTCCACATGGGAAAAATATATTAAAACAAAGATTCCAAGACTTACCAAGCGGGAAAGCGCCGGCAGACAGGCACATGCACAAAACACACAAACACACACACACAGAATTACTAGCTTTCGCAACCGATGGTTGCTTCTTCAGGAAGGAGAGGGAAAGACGAAAGGATGTGGGTTTTAAGGGAGAGGGTAAGGAGTCATTCCAATCCCGGGAGCGGAAAGACTTCCCTTAGGGGAAAAAAAGGACAGGTGTACACTCGCACACACACACACACACACACACACACACACACACACACACACACACACACACACACACACACACACACACACACACACACACATATCCATCTGCACATACACAGACATGGCGCTTTCCCGCTTGGTAAGTCTTGGAATCTTTGTTTTATTATATTCTGTGTCTAATTTGCATTTAATAGTAAACCATTTGCATTGAATCAGGACACTGCACTTTCTTTCACCAAATTCATTCTTTTGACAAGGTCTTCAAATTACGTAGTTTATTGACAGAAAAGTAGTATCATCTGTGTACTTATGTGTTTGTACAACTATATTCTCTGATAAGTGATTTATTTGTACCAGGAATAGAAATGATCCTAATTTTGATTCCTGTGGCAATCCATTTTGAGCCTCAAGTGTGTTTGATAAGTGACTGAACTCACCACCTACTTCTTTTATTGAGATATGATTGTGTTAGATTTAGACTTTTACCACAAATTCTACAGTATTCTAATTTTGAGAGTAAAACATGGTGACTAACACAGCTGAAGACCAGAGTCAGATCACAGGATGTTAGCAACATAGGGGCATGGCCCTCAGATGCTGATAAAACATCCCTAACTGAGACTTCTGCAGCTTGCGTATGTGATCTTTTTTTTCTGTAATTGAACTGTGACATAATTAGCATCTTGGTCAATTCGAGGTACTCATACATTTGTTTATACATGATGCTTTCAAAGACTTTGGCTAGTACTAGGATTAGTGAATTTGGCCTGTGGTTCACAGGCTCAGATTTGCTTCCCTTATTAAAGACTGGAATCACCTTGGACAATCTGAGTGAATCGGAAGAAACACCCTCTGTTAGACACAAGTTTATAGCGTATGTTAATGGAGTTTCAATGTAATATGTTATTTCTTTCAGAAGTTTATTTGACATATTGAAAATATCTGTACTACCTCCCTAAAGTTGCTTTATGAAGTCTGGTTGATCATGATTTAGGGTTTTCATAGATTTTCTTACTAACTTTTTGATATCCTCTGCACAGCTTACAAAGTATTGGTTGAATGTGCCTCTTTGTATTGGAACTGTGTTATCCGAGTTTCTGATTACCTCTTTAATATTAGTAATTACAGAGCAGGCTGCTTTGAATGGGTTTTTACTATTTTTTATGAAATTAATGCTGTGTTCTGGTGTAACCACAAGTGCTGGAATGAAGACAAAGATAGGAAGAGCAAAGAAGGCAGTGAGACGATGTCAGCCAATAGCCCTCTGACAAGGACCACACCACAACAGGAGTGCTCTCTAGCCAAAGAGAATATAAGTACTGCTCCTGCCAGCCTCGGCCAGACAGTATTCAGACAGGAGTAGACCAGCACTATGATAGCAGTGACGTGTGATCCATATTGATTGCTTACATGGACCTAGCAAACAGCATGGACTTTGACTGTTTGCATGTCATGCATTGCCTGCGACACGTTATTGTAATTGCAAGGTTAAGTATTGTCAATCTGCTTTATTGAAATACAACTATTAATGTTATTTGCTTGAATTGTTGTATAGCATTCCAAGAATGCAACATGGTTCAGGCACCCCATACGAGATGGGTGGGCAGAACCCCACATGTTGGATCTTTGTTTAGCCAACTGTATCTCTTTCTTGAAAAGTTTCTTTGTAATTTTTTGCAGATCTTTGCTTTCATCAGAATTATTAACTTTTTTTAGGCCTTTTAACACCAGTACTTTATTCTTTGGATTCCCAATTCTTCAGTGTACCATAGTTTTCACTTTCTAGTTACACATTTTTCTCTGGAACAAGATAGGCATTTAAGATACTAATTAAATAATTGTGGAAGGTTTCATAAACAAGCCTGGCATTGGACTCACATCTTATAAATAATTTGTCCCATTTTGTTATGCTCAGCAGGTGCAATAGTTTTTTTTCAGATTGTATTTTGTTGTATTAAGGTATTTTTAGAATTAGTTAACTTTTGTTGGGACTTGTTTCTGTTCACTTTTATATAGGTTTTCCTTTTGTGATCTGAAAAAATAAATTCTTTTGCATTTGTGGAATAAATATCATGAGGACATTTAACAAAGGCATCTAAGCATGGTTTTAGTCTAGTACGTTTTGAATTAATGGAAATTGTGCTGCCTGAGGATATTCAGTAACTTTTTTACGTTAGATTTGTTACAAGTTTCATCAAAGCATGAATTTATGTCTCTCCCCATAATTATTACAAATTCTTTCCTCTTTGTTAAGTAGCAGAGTATCCTGTCTAAGTTATCTAAAAATGTATTTTCATCTCAGTCGGGAGCTCAGTAGATACTTGCTAAAATAACTTTAATTATGTCACACATATGATACCCATAATTTCAAAGTGTTTCTCAACACATGACTGCCTGAGAGCAAAGGTGATCTAAAGTCCACTTCACTGGAAACATAGATTACAGTACCGTTGTCCTATAGTGCACTATTCTGTGAAGAGGAAGGTGTGAATGGCGAGGGTGTTTCTTGTAGCTAACAACTGGAAATGTTATAAAGGACTGTACAAAACAAGTTAAATAATTGCACTCATGTTTCAGTATATCCAGTTATTGATAATGCTTGTGATAACCAACAGAAGGGGCTCATTTTTTCCAGAAGGATTGCAGTATTAATAACCATGACACAAGAGGAAAGTAAAATTTATACAAAGAGTCTATTTCACTGACCTACTAAACAGTACACATGTTTACACAATAATTTTCATTTTTTTCATGAACTAACTACTTACTATGGTGGTACAGTGGTTAAGGTTCTGTACTTGGGTTACAGGGAAAAATGACTTGTATCCATGCAAGCTACCCTAATTTAGCTTTTCCTTTATATTCCTAAATCACTTCAGGTGACTGCCAGAGTAATTTCTTAGGAAAGACCATGTCTGCATCCTACCTCATCCTCCTGCTACTGAGAAACTGCTCCAACTTTAAAGACACCAATCACAATGAAATATTATTCTCTAAAAGTCCTTATTTCATATAAATTGATTGAATTTTTAGTGTAGTAAAGTATGTTTAGGCATTAATTAGTAAGGGGTAAGAAAATCTTCCATTTGATTTAAAATTAATATAATATGATAAAATAAATATAGAATAATAGTACATTCCATTGCCAGTAGTCATACCATACAGACATTAATTTAACTGTAATGCATTTGATTCATTTTATAACTCATGATGCTGTAAAAGTAACAAAACAGTAGAGACATTATAGCTTCAAGTTTAATATACTAGATGCTAATGATTAATGTGGTATTGAACAACATTTTAAAGGCACCATTACTTTGAAAGATACTAAAACAACCACTTATATATATATAAGAAACTTCCACATGGGAAAAATATATTAAAAACAAAGATTCCAAGACTTACCAAGCGGGAAAGCGCCGGCAGACAGGCACATGAACAAAACACACAAACACACACACAGAATTACTAGCTTTCGCAACCGATGGTTGCTTCTTCAGGAAGGAGAGGGAAAGACGAAAGGATGTGGGTTTTAAGGGAGAGGGTAAGGAGTCATTCCAATCCTGGGAGCGGAAAGACTTCCCTTAGGGGAAAAAAAGGACAGGTGTACACTCGCACACACACATATATCCATCCGCACATACACAGACACAAGCGAGTGTACACCTGTCCTTTTTTTCCCCTAAGGGAAGTCTTTCAGCTCCCGGGATTGGAATGACTCCTTACCCTCTCCCTTAAAACCCACATCCTTTCGTCTTTCCCTCTCCTTCATGAAGAAGTAGAAAGAAACTTCCACATGGGAAAAAAATATTAAAAACAAAGATTCCAAGACTTACCAAGCGGGAAAGCGCCGGCAGACAGGCACATGAACAAAACACACAATTCTGTGTGTGTGTGTTTGTGTGTTTTGTTCATTTGCCTGTCTGCCGGCGCTTTCCCGCTTGGTAGGTCTTGGAATCTTTGTTTTTAATATAAGCGGGAAAGTGCCAGTAGATAGGCACAATGAATAAAACACACAAACACACACACAGAATTTTGAGCTTTCGCAACCGGTGGCTGCTTCGTCAGGAAAGAGGTAAGGAAAAGGAAAGATGAAAGAATGTGGGTTTTAAGGGAGAGGGTAAGGGTCATTCCAATCCCGGGAGCGGAAAGACTTACCTTAGGGGGAAAAAAGGATAGGTATATACTCGCGCGCACACACACACACACACACACACACACACATACACACACACATACACACACACACATATCCAGACACAAGCAGACATATTTAAAATATGTTGTTGTCGTCTTCAGTGCTGAGACTGGTTTGATGCAGCTCTCCATGCTACTCTATCCTGTGCAAACTTCTTCATCTCCCAGTACTTACTGCAACCCACATCCTTCTGAATCTGCTTAGTGTATTCATCTCTTGGTCTCCCTCTATGGTTTTTACCCTCCACGCTGCCCTCCAATGCTAAATTTGTGATCCCTTGATGCCTCAAGACATGTCCTACCAACCAGTCCCTTCTTCTGGTCAAGTTGTGCCACAAACTCCTCTTCTCCCCAATTCTATTCAATACCTCCTCATTAGTTATGTGATCTACCCATCTAATCTTCAGCATTCTTCTGTAGCACCACATTTTGAAAGCTTCTATTCTCTTCTTGTCCAAACTATTTATTGTCCATGTTTCACTTCCATACATGGCTACACTCCATGCAAATACTTTCAGAAACGACTTCCTGACACTTAAATCTATACTCAATGTTAACAAATTTCTCTTTTTCAGAAACGCTTTCCTTGCCATTGCCAGTCTACATTTTATATCCTCTCTACTTTGACCATCATCAGTTATTTTACTCCCTAAATAGCAAAACTCCTTTACTAATTTAAGTGTCTCATTTTTTAATCTAATTCCCTCAGCATAACCCGATTTAATTTGACTACATTCCCTTATCCTCGTTCTGCTTTTGTTGATGGTCATCTTATATCCTCCTTTCAAGACACAATTCATTCCATTCAACTGCTCTTCCAAGTCCTTTGCTGTCTCTGACAGAATTACAATGTCATCAGCGAACCTCAAAGTTTTTATTTCTTCTCCATGAATTTTAATACCTACTCCAAATTTTTCTTTTGTTTCCTTTACTGCTTGCTCAATATACAGATTGAATAACATCGGGGAGAGGCTACAACCCTGTCTCACTCCTTTCCCAACCACTGCTTCCCTTTCATGCCCCTCGACTCTTATGACTGCCATCTGGTTTCTGTACAGATTATAAATAGCCTTTCGCTCCCTGTATTTTACCCCTGCCACCTTTAGAATTTGAAAAAGAGTATTCCAGTCAACATTGTCAAAAGCTTTCTCTAAGTCTACAAATGCTAGAAACGTAGGTTTGCCTTTTCTTAATCTTTCTTCTAAGATAAGTCGTAAGGTCAGTATTGCCTCACGTGTTCCAACATTTCTACGGAATCCAAACTGATCCTTCCCGAGGTCTGCATCTACCAGTTTTTCCATTTGTCTGTAAAGAATTCGCGTTAGTATTTTGCAGCCGTGGCTTATTAAACTGATAGTTCGGTAATTTTCACATCTGTCAGCACCTGCTTTCTTTGGGATTGGAATTATTATATTCTTCTTGAAGTCTGAGGGTATTTCGCCTGTCTCATACATCTTGCTCACCAGCTGGTAGAGTTTTGTCAGGACTGGTTGTCCCAAGGCCGTCAGTAGTTCTAATGGAATGTTGTCTACTCCGGGGGCCTTGTTTCGACTCAGGTCTTTCAGTGCTCTGTCAAACTCTTCACGCAGTATCGTATCTCCCATTTCGTCTTCATCTACATCCTCTTCCATTTCCATAATATTGTCCTCAAGTACATCGCCCTTGTATAAACCTTCTATATACTCCTTCCACCTTTCTGCCTTCCCTTCTTTGCTTAGAACTGGGCTGCCATCTGAGCTCTTGATATTCATACACGTGGTTCTCTTCTCTCCAAAGGTCTCTTTAATTTTCCTGTAGGCAGTATCTATCTTTCCCCTAGTGAGATAAGCTTCTACATCCTTACATTTGTCCTCTAGCCATCCCTGTTTAGCCATTTTGCACTTCCTGTCGATCTCATTTTTGAGACGTTTGTATTCCTTTTTGCCTGTTTCATTTACTGCATTTTTATATTTTCTCCTTTCATCAATTAAATTCAATATTTCTTCTGTTACCCAAGGATTTCTAGCAGCCCTCTTCTTTGTACCTACTTTATCCTCTGCTGCCTTCACTACTACATCCCTCAGAGCTACCCATTCTTCTTCTACTGTATTTCTTTCCCCCATTCCTGTCAATTGTTCCCTTATGCTCTCCCTGAAACTCTGTACAACCTCTGGTTCTTTCAGTTTATCCAGGTCCCATCTCCTTAATTTCCCACATTTTTGCAGTTTCTTCAGTTTTAATCTACAGGTCATAACCAATAGATTGTGGTCAGAGTCCACATCTGCCCCTGGAAATGTCTTACAACTTAAAATCTGGTTCCTAAATCTCTGTCTTACCATTATATAATCTATCTGATACCTTTTAGTATCTCCAGGGTTCTTCCACGTATACAACCTTCTTTCATGATTCTTAAACCAAGTGTTAGCTATGATTAAGTTGTGCTCTGTGCAAAATTCTACTAGGCGGCTTCCTCTTTCATTTCTTAGCCCCAATCCATATTCACCTACTATGTTTCCTTCTCTCCCTTTTCCTACACTCGAATTCCAGTCACCCATTACTATTAAATTTTCGTCTCCCTTCACTATCTGAATAATTTCATTTATTTCATCGTACATTTCTTCAATTTGTTCATCATCTGCAGAGCTAGTTGGCATATAAACTTGTACTACTGTAGTAGGTGTGGGCTTCGTATCTATCTTGGCCACAATAATGCGTTCACTATGCTGTTTGTAGTAGCTTACCCGCATTCCTATTTTCCTATTCATTATTAAACCTACTCCTGCATTACCCCTATTTGATTTTGTGTTTATAACCCTGTAGCCACCTGACCAGAAGTCTTGTTCCTCCTGCCACCGAACTTCACTAATTCCCACTATATCTAACTTTAACCTATCCATTTCCCTTTTTAAATTTTCTAACCTACCTGCCCGATTAAGGGATCTGACATTCCACGCTCCGATCCGTAGAACGCCAGTTTTCTTTCTCCTGATAACGACATCCTCCTGAATAGTCCCCGCCCGGAGATCCGAATGGGGGACTATTTTACCTCCGGAATATTTTACCCAAGAGGATGCCATCATCATTTAATCATACAGTAAAGCTGCATGTCCTCGGGAAAAATTACGGCTGTAGTTTCCCCTTGCTTTCAGCCGTTCGCAGTACCAGCACAGCAAGGCCGTTTTGGTTAATGTTGCAAGGCCAGATCAGTCAATCATCCAGACTGTTGCCCCTGCAACTACTGAAAAGGCTGCTGCCCCTCTTCAGGAACCACACGTTTGTCTGGCCTCTCAACAGATACCCCTCCGTTGTGGTTGCACCTACGGTACGGCCATCTGTATCGCTGAGGCACGCAAGCCTCCCCACCAACGGCAAGGTCCATGGTTCGTGGGGGGAAACTTTACTTAAAGAATAAATTTTATAAAACTTATTCTGAAATATTATATCTTTATTTTTATTTCAACTAAGTGTTGTTGGCAGTAAATTCCATTATATTTTTCACACACATTGTGTCACTTCACACATATTTTCAGTGACATAAACCAAAGATGCCATTTTTTGACTTGTGTCACTTTTCTTGCTGGGGTGTGATATGTAAGACTATAATTTACAGTTATACCTCTCAATGCCATGTTGAAATCACTGGTTCCACTCTTTTAGCAAAAACCTTAGATGAGAACAGCCACTGTGCTGAGGTGGAGTCCTCTTCAGTTGAGTCACATAATGTTAAGAAAACATCACAAAGTAACAGACACCTTACACCCTCACGGAAATGGGACCAGCAAAGCAAGTGAAAGAATTAATTTAGTATGTCACTGTTGATTCTCTTGTTTTTTGTTTGATTATTTAAATATGGCACATTAACTTCCTTAATTACTTCTGAGATACATGTATTCATTTGTAAACATTTCAAGTAGAACAGAGTATATGCAGTGTCTCTTGTCTTAATATTAACTGGGCTTAACTTTGAGTCATTTTTTGACATTGTTGTTGAGTGTGTCATTTCCATATAATCTTCTATGAAGTGCTGCATTTTCCTAATTTTGCAGAAAGGTTGAAAAATCACCTACATGCCATGCTTGCACAATGTCCTGGCTACGTAGACAGTGATTAGTTCTTATCTTGTAGGAACACTAGAATGATGCTATCACCTTCCAACTTTTTCTTCTGTCCTTAGACTGAGTGCGCATTTTATTTGTGCTTTTAAGCAGCCATTCCTTTGAAATGCTTCTTGTAGGTTTTGTAGCTCATAAGGCAACCTCTCTGTGTTGTATATGGTTTGTGTTCAGTGCACAAGAATGATGAGCACTGCTCTGGATGGAGACAGCTTTTAGTGTTAAAGTAGAGGACCGTGTTGATCTTCTTAATGTATACTGATTGCCGAATTGTCCCATCTGCTTTTTTCTTATAATCAGCATGTCCAGGTAAGACAGGCAACAATTTGTTCCATTTTCCATGTAGAAAAATATGTTATCATGAGTGCCATTGAAGTGTTGGGGAAATTCAACCAGTAACACTACCACTCAATTGTGTTAGTGCAGCAGTCCTATTGAACTTAGTGTTATATCCCAGCTGCTTCTGCTATGATTATTATAGTTTTTCCAAGCACTAGAGTACCACAAAATTGTCTTTTTCCTAATATCCCAACAGTAGTTTGGCATCAGGATTTCTTTTTATTATAGTGTTGCATCAAGTACATAACACTCTCACTATCATAACCACTTCATTACTGACCAAGGGAAAGTGTGTATTCTTCTACAATCTATTGTTGCATTTAAAATCTTGCTGGCCACTGTTATTTAGTCATAAAGCTGTATCTGACATTTAGTTATAAAGCTGTATCTCACAAGACACTGTCAACTATGTGCGATGAGTATGAAGTGGACTTCCTTGAACTTCCCTTCTAAGTTCTCAGGTGCGTGGGAGAGAGTCTGCATGCAGCCACCCCAGCTCTTGTGGATGACTGTGACACATAACATGGACTCCTGAGCTACAATACCTATGAGAAACATTCCATAGGAATGGCTACTCAATATCACAAATGAAATGTGCACTCAGGTCTAAGAAGAGAAAGAAAAAGACTGAAGACAAGAGCATCATCCTAGTGTTTATTCTGTACACAGGACTAATCTGCACTGAGACTGCCAGGGTGTTTGGAAAGTATGGTGTGCAGATGATTTTTCATTCTTCTTGCAAAATTAGGGAAATGATGAGCTTCATAAAAGACCAGCTGAAAATATGAACACTTGGCATAGACAGCATTGTATGTGAATGTGGATGACAGTGCATTGAGCAAACACTACACTGCATCTTGCCAATAACGCACAGAGCACCCTAGACATTTGAGCATACAAGAAACAAAAAAAGAGGAGTGTCAGAGTTTCTATTGTGTTGTATGGAACTGGGGATCTAGAAATGATGGAGAGGCTTCGTCCCTGCTGTAGCCAGCAGTTGTACACAACCCCATAACTGGCTACAGCAGTCCACTCACCCCACTGCCCCCCCCCCCCCCCCCACACCGAGCCGTGGGTTATTGGGCGGTTCTGCCCCCCAGTAGACCCCCCCCCCCATCCCCACCCCTCTGGGAATGTCTCATACCAGACAAGTGTAACCCCAGTGTTTGCGTGGTAGAGTAATTATGGTGTACGCGGCACACGTACGTGGAGAAATTGTTTGTGCAGCAATAACCGACATAGTGTAACTGAGGTGGAAAATGCAGAACCAGCCTGCATTCGCCAAGACAGATGGAAAACCACCTTAAAAACCATCCACAGACTGGCCGGCACACTGGACCTCAACACTAATTCGCCAGGCAGATTCGTGCCGGGGACTGGCATGCCTTTCCGAACGGAAAGCAGTGTGTCAGACAGCACGGCTAACTGGGTGGGCTGTATCAGAGTTTACTCAGCTAATAATGTGAGAAGACTTCATTAGCAATGCTCTCTGAGAAAGCCTGCAGTCACATACAATATTTAATTTCACTAATATTTCTTTTAGAGCCTAATAAAAGTGTACCCTTGAGGAATCTCATGATTAAATGATTTGAACATGAGGGCTATTCATAAAGTAATGCCACACTTGTGGTGGAATAGATCTTGAACCAATATGCTGTGAGCAGTGGAGGATCAAGAGCATACCTTTGTTCCTCTCTGAGTCACATGTCCACATGCTTTCAAACTGTGTGCTGCAATCACAAGTCCCACCAGTTGAGAGGTACATTCTGTAATAAGGTTTGTGGGGAAAAAACTGTAAAGTTAGTTAAATCCATGGTGAATTTGGTGAAGTTTTTGGGTGAAACATATTAAGTGAAGGTTGTGTAAGATAATGATGCTATAGGCTAAAAATGGGCGAACCAATGTTGATGGTGAAGAGAAAAGTGGCCAACTGAGTATCATGAATGCAGATCTGAATTATTTGGTTGACAAAGAGATTAGAGAAAACCACAGTTTTAGTATCTTGGATCTTTGTATTCATTTTCCACAGATTAGTGTACTCTTTTGTACAGAGTGATTTCTGGTGATTTCAGTTACCAGAAATTTAATGCCAGATTAGGGCAGCATTGCCCTTTTTTGTGTGTTACAAAAGAAAATTTGATGCTTTTCTTGACCAGACTGACAGGAAATGAGATATTTGTGCAGTACATGAATGCAGAAACAAACATTCAATGTAGTGGGGTCATAATGGATCATTGAAAAATGCACCAAGTGTTGTCATACTCTTTCGAGCAGGAAACTAATGGCAACCATCTTCTGGGACAGAAAATGAATTTTGCTAGTGGAGTTCCTGGAGATAAATACCACAACTAATGCTGAAAGTTACTGTAACACACTAACAAACATGAGAAGAGCCATTTGAGACAAATGTCATGGCATGTCAAGCTCTGGCCTGTTTTTACTGCATGGCAATGCCCACCTGCATGCAGTGCAACATGCTGTGACCAAACTGTGGGAGCTCAAATGGGAAGTACTGAATCACCGTTCCTACAGCCCTGATTTGGGCCTAGCAATTATCTACTCATGCACATGAACAAATGAATTGACTTGAAGTGCTTTGGTAAAAATGAACCGAACTTACTTTATGAACAGATCTCATAATTCTATTTCATGTTTTGCCTGCATCTACTTGTTAGAAGAAAATGGAAAAGAAAAGAAATAAAAGAAACTAAGGCATACATTATCATAGGGGAATGGCTAACAGTAAATTAAATTAAACATTTACTGTGTATCCAGAATGAGATTTTCACTCTGCAGCGGAGTGTGCGCTGATATGAAACTTCCTGGCAGATTAAAACTGTGTGCCCGACCGAGACTCGAACTCAGGACCTTTGCCTTTCGCGGGCAAGTGCTCTACCAACTGAGCTACCGAAGCACGACTCACGTCCGGTACTCACAGCTTTACTTCTGCCAGTATCCGTCTCCTACCTTCCAAACTTTACAGAAGCTCTTCTGCGAACCTTGCAGAACTAGCACTCCTGAAAGAAAGGATACTGCGGAGATATGGCTTAGCCAGGAAGTTTCATATCAGAGCACACTCCGCTGCAGAGTGAAAATCTCATTCTGGAAACATCCCCCAGGCTGTGGCTAAGCCATATCTCCGCAGTATCCTTTCTTTCAGGAGTGCTAGTTCTGCAAGGTTCGCAGAAGAGCTTCTGTAAAGTTTGGAAGGTAGGAGACGGATACTGGCAGAAGTAAAGCTGTGAGTACCGGACGTGAGTCGTGCTTCGGTAGCTCAGTTGGTAGAGCACTTGCCCGCGAAAGGCAAAGGTCCTGAGTTTGAGTCTCGGTCGGGCACACAGTTTTAATCTGCCAGGAAGTTTCATATCAGCGCACACTCCGCTGCAGAGTGAAAATCTCATTCTGGAAACATCCCCCAGGCTGTGGCTAAGCCATATCTCCGCAGTATCCTTTCTTTCAGGAGTGCTAGTTCTGCAAGGTTTGCAGAAGAGCTTCTGTAAAGTTTGGAAGGTAGGAGACGGATACTGGCAGAAGTAAAGCTGTGAGTACCGGACGTGAGTCGTGCTTCGGTAGCTCAGTTGGTAGAGCACTTGCCCGCGAAAGGCAAAGGTCCTGAGTTCGAGTCTCGGTCGGGCACACAGTTTTAATCTGCCAGGAAGTTTCATATCAGCGCACACTCCGCTGCAGAGTGAAAATCTCATTCTGGAAACATCCCCCAGGCTGTGGCTAAGCCATATCTCCGCAGTATCCTTTCTTTCAGGAGTGCTAGTTCTGCAAGGTTTGCAGAAGAGCTTCTGTAAAGTTTGGAAGGTAGGAGACGGATACTGGCAGAAGTAAAGCTGTGAGTACCGGACGTGAGTCGTGCTTCGGTAGCTCAGTTGGTAGAGCACTTGCCTGTGAAAGGCAAAGGTCCTGAGTTCGAGTCTCGGTCGGGCACACAGTTTTAATCTGCCAGGAAGTTTTATATCAGCGCACACTCCGCTGCAGAGTGAAAATCTCATTCTGGAAACATCCCCCAGGCTGTGGCTAAGCCATATCTCCGCAGTATCCTTTCTTTCAGGAGTGCTAGTTCTGCAAGGTTCGCAGAAGAGCTTCTGTAAAGTTTGGAAGGTAGGAGACGGATACTGGCAGAAGTAAAGCTGTGAGTACCGGATGTGAGTCGTGCTTCGGTAGCTCAGTTGGTAGAGCACTTGCCCGCGAAAGGCAAAGGTCCTGAGTTCGAGTCTCGATCGGGCACACAGTTTTAATCTGCCAGGAAGTTTCATTTACTGTGTAGTTTTTTAAAAAAAATTTTATTACGTAAGATGATGAACTCACAAGCACACAATGTTTTTCAAGTCATTTCTGCTCAGGAAGTGTTCTTAGGAGAGGTTTGTTGCCTTAATATTTACCATGTGGGAGAAATCACAAATTTTTATTTGTTTCTTTTACATGTGTGGTTCTGTAGGACCAGACCCAGGAGTAAATCTCTAAGGTCATCTAATGTGTCAGTACATGAAACTACAACATAAAAGTAATAACAGCTAAAATAAAATGTTTATGAACCCAAACAAGACAAGCCATTTGTTTATGTTAATGCAATCAACAATATAACACAGGAATCAGCTTAACTTTTCAAGGAACTCCTCGACACAATAGGAGCGACCCATGAGGAAACTCTGCAGTTTCAATTTGAAAGCATGTGGATTAGTGCTAAGATTTTTGAATTCTTGTGGTAACTTAACTGGAAATGGATGCAGCAGTATACTGCACAACTTTATGCGCAAGAGTCAAGGAAGTGCAATCCAAATGCAGATTGGATTTCTGCCTAGTATTAACTGAGTGAAAACTGCTAATACTTGGGGAAAAGCTGATACTGTTAACAAGAAACAACAGTAAATACTATAGATATTGAGAGGCCAATGTCAGAATATCCAGCTAGTGAACAGGGGTCAACAAGAGGTTCAAGAATTTACACCACTTATCACCCAAACCGCTCATTTCTGAGACAAAAATATCCTTTGCGAACGAGAAAAATAACCCCAAAATATAATACCATATTTCATAAGCGAATGAAAATAAGTGAAGTAGACAACTAATTCATGTCAAATTATCACTTACTTCAAATATCATTCAAATAGTAAAATGGAAGCATTAAGTCTTTGAACAAGATCCTGAATGTGGACTTTGCACTACAGTTTACTATCTATCTGAACACCTAGAAATGTGAACTGTTCAGTTTCACTAATCATATGCCCATTGTGTGAAATTAAAACGTCAAGTTTTGTTGAACTGTTTGTTAGAAACTTTAAAAACTGAGTCTTACTGTGATTTAGCATTAGTTTATTTTCTATGGGCCATGAACTTATGTAATGAACTGCACTGACTGAAACAGTGTCAGTGTAGCACATAACATCCTTTACTATAAAACTAGTGTCATCAGCAAACAGAAATATTTTATAATCACCTGTAATACTAGAGGGCATATAATTTGTATAAATAAGGAACAGGTGTGGCCCAAGCACTGATCCCTGGGACACCTCCCATTTGACCATGGCCCACTCAGACGTCACATCATAGCCATTCTCAACACTGTGGATAACGACCTTTTGCTGTCTGTTATTAAAGTAAGAGATGAAATTGTTGTGAGTTACTCCTTGTATTCCATAATGGTCCAGCTTCTTGAGCAATAATTTTGTGATCATCACTATCAAACACCTTAGTTAAACCAAAAAAGTTGCCTAGCACTTGAAACTTTTTGTTCAATCCACCCAGTACCTTCTAAAACTAGACTGTACATTTGGTACAAAGTCATGGGAAATAAAATTATCAATTATCATTATATATACAGCTTTTTCAACAACTTTAACAAACACTGATGCCATAGAAATAGGTCTAAAATTGTCTACATTACCCCTTTCTCCCTTTTTATAAAGTGGAATTACTACTGAGTCCTTTAAACGTTCAGGAAACTGACCATTCCCAAAGGCAAAATTACAAATACGGCTAAGTACAGGGCTAATATGTGCAGCACAGTTCTTTAATATTATTCTAAGCACTCCATCATATCAATGACAGTCCTTAGTCTTCGTTGATTTAATTATTGACTCAATACCCCCCTTTTCTGTATTACAAAGGAGTATTTCAGACATCAATCTCAGAGAGACATTTGTCAAGAGAGTTATACGATTCCCTGTAGAAATTAATTTTTTATTTAACTCACTAGCAATGTTCAGAAAGTGATTGTTAAATACTGTACATGTATCTCATTTATCAATAATAGAAATCTTTTTACTATGAACTGAATTTATATCATTGACCTTGTGCTGCTGACGAGATACTTCCTTCAAAACTGACCATATGGTTTTGATTTTATCCTGTGATTAGCCTTTCTATTTGCATACCACATACTATTTACCTTCCTAACATTTTAAGCACCTTAAAATACTGTCTGTAATGGGCTACTTGATTGTGACTACTTCTAACACTTTGATAGAATTCCCATTTTGTTGTTCATGATATCCTTAACCCACTAGTCAGCCACCCAGGCTACCCTGTTTACAACATTGTAATGGAAAGCAACTTTCAAAGAGCATGATAAATGTGTTAAGGAAAGCATTATATTCTTCATCTGTGTTATTGGCACTACAAAAATTCTGCCACTCTTGTTCCTTGTTGTTGTTGTGGTCTTCAGTCCTGAGACTGCTTTGATGCAGCTCTTCATGTTACTCTATCCTGTGCAAGCTTCTTCATCTCCCAGTACCCACTGCAGCCTACATCCTTCTGAATCTGCTTAGTGTATTTATCTCTTGGTCTCCCTCTATGATTTTTACCCTCCACGCTGCCCTCCAATACTAAATTGGTGATCCCTCAATGTCTCAGAACATGTCCTACCAACCGATCCCTTCTTCTAGTCAAGTTGTGCCACAAACTCCTCTTCTCCCCAATTCTGTTCAATACTTCCTCATTAGTTATGTGATCTACTCATTTTATCTTCAGCATTTTTCTGTAGCACCACATTTTGAAAGCTTCTATTCTCTTCTTCTCTAAACTATTTATCGTCCACGTTTCACTTCCATACATGGCTACACTCCATACAAATACTTTCAGAAATGGCGTCCTGACATTTAAATCTATACTCGATGTTAACAAATTTTTCTTCTTCAGAAACGATTTTCTTGCCATTCCCAGTCTACATTTTATATCCTCTCTACTTCGACCATCATCAGTTATTTTTGCTCCCTAAATAGCAAAACATCTACTACTTTAAGTGTCTCATTTCCTAATCTAATTCCCTCAGCATCACCTGACTTAATTCGACTACATTCCATTATCCTCGTTTTGCCTTTGTTGATGTTCATCTTATATACTCCTTTCAAGACACTGTCCATTCCGTTCAGCTGCTCTTTCAAGTCCTTTGCTGTCTCTGACAGAAGTACAATGTCATTGGCAAACCTCAAAGTTTTTATTTCTTCTCTATGGATTTTAATACCTATTCTAAATTTTTCTTTTGTTTCCTTTACTACTTGCTCAATATACAGATTGATAAACATTGGAGATGGGCTACAACCCTGTCTCACTCCCTTCCCAACCACTGCTTCCCTTTCATACCCCTTGACTCTTATAACTGCCATCTGGTTTCTGTACAAATTGTAAATAGCCTTTCACTCCCAGTATTGTACCCCTGCCACCTTCAGAATTTGAAAGAAAGTATTCCAATCAACATTGTCAAAAGCTTTCTCTAAGTCTACTAATGCTAGAAACATAGGTTTGCCTTTCCTTAATCTTTCTTCTAAGATAAGTCGTAAGGTCAGTATTGACTCATGTGTTCCAACATTTCTACAGAATCCAAACTGATCTTCCCCGAGGTCGGCTTCTATCAGTTTTTCCATTCGTCTGTAAATAATTCATGTTAGTATTTTGCAGCTGTCACTTATTAAACTGATAGTTCGGTAATTTTCACATCTGTCAACACCTGCTTCCTTTGGGATTGTAATTATTATATTCTTCTTTAAGTCTGATGGTATTTCACCTGTCTCATACATTTTGCTCACCAGATGGTAAATTTTTGTCAGGACTCGCTCTCCCAAGGCTGTCAGTAGTTGTAATGGAATGTTGTCTACTCCGGGGGCCTTGTTTCGACTCAGGTCTTTCAGTGCTCTGTCAAAATCTTCACGCAGTATCATATCTCCCATTTCATCTTCATCTACATCCTCTTCCATTTCCATAATATAGTCCTCAAGTACATCACCCTTGTATAGACCCTCTATATACTCCTTCCACCTTTCTGCTTTCCCTTCTTTGCTTAAAACTCGGTTTCCACCAAAGCTCTTGATATTCATATAAGTGGTTCTCCTTTCTCTAAAGGTCTCTTTAATTTTTCTGTAGGCAGTATCTATCTTACCCCTAGTGAGATAAGCCTCTACATCCTTACATTTGTCCTCTAGCCATCCCTGCTTAGCCATTTTGCACTTCCTGTCGATTTCGTTTTTGAGACGTTTGTATTCCTTTTTGCCTGTTTCATTTACTGCATTTTTATATTTTCTCCTTTCATCAATTAAATTCAATATTTCTTCTGTTACCCACGGATTTCTATTAGCCCTTGTCTTTTTACCTACTTGATCGTCTGCTGCCTTCACTACTTCATCCCTCAGAGCTACCCATTCTTCTTCTACTGTATTTCTTTCCCCCATTCCTGTCAATTGTTACCTTATGCTCTCCCTGAAACTCTTTACAACCTCTGGTTCTTTTAGTTTATCCAAGTCCCATCTCCTTAAATTCCCACCTTTTTGCAGTTTCTTCAGTTTTAATCTACAGTTCATAACCAATATATTGTGGTCAGAGTCCACATCTGCCCCTGGAAATGTCTTACAGTTTACGACCTGGTTCCTAAATCTCTGTCTTACCATTATATAATCTATCTGATACCTTTTAGTATCTCCAGGGTTCTTCCATGTATACAACCTTCTTTCATGATTCTTAAACCAAGTGTTGACTATGATTAAGTTATGTTCCTTAATGAGGTTTAAAAAACTCTCTTTTGCCATTGGATTAGTTTTCTACAAAGTTTATAGTTGTATATAACACTTTTTGATTACTAAAACAATTTAGTGTTCAAATTTGTGCATTGTGGTCTGAAAGGCTATTCACACTTTTACTAACAGAATGCCTGTCTAGTAATCAAGAATGAATAAAAATATTATCTATGGTTGTGCTACTGTTCCTCTGCACCCTGGCTGTGAAAAAAACAGTTTTCATCAGGTCATATGAATTTAGGAAATCTTCCAACATCCTTTTTCTTGCAGACTCACATATAGAATCAATACTGAAGTCACCACATATAACTAATTTTTGGTACTTGCTATAAAGTGAACCTAGAACCCTCTCTAGTTTGAGCAGAAATGCTCTGAAGTCAGAGTTAGGGGACCTATAAAAAAACAACAATTAGAAGTTTAGTTCCACTAAATTCATCTGCCCGTGCGCAACATTCAAGTATCTGTTCAGTGCAGTGCTGTGCTATGTCTGTGGACTCAAATGGAATACCATTTTTTGCACACATTGTCGCACCCCCACTCCACAAAAAACTCTTGAATAACTATTATACATGGGGGATTATATACTAGACACTAGTTATGTATTTCTGTATGAACAGCAGTGGTCCATACCCATGCCATGTGAACATATTCCACTCCATAAAACTACTTGCCCTAGCCTGTATTGTGGATGCTGCACATGATGTATTCATAGCCTCATCAAGTTGCTGTCCCTACTTTTAAGGCAAATATTCATTCTTGTATTCATCAATCATCAGACTGCTTTGCTTGTTGCCTCAGTTATCTTCACTGATGAATTGTGTGAAGCACAAATGATGTAATGAAGACCTGCTGGTATAGAGTGTACATTTGAATGTGCAGGACGTAATCATCAATACAAGATTGGCCCACATCCACTTGCCTAGAACCAAACTGCTATGGACTGAGACCATGTGACCCGGCAGCCTCACCTCTTGTGGCACTTGAGAAACACACACACAAACACAGAGCTAAATTGTCTCAGCACTACAGCCTGACTGTCGTGAAGGGTTGTACCCTGTGTAATGGATGCGGGGGTCAAGGAGGATGGGAGGCAGGAAGGGAAGCGACTGTTGAGGAAAGTGAGTGTGACAGGATGGGAGGAGAAGGAAATAAGGGTAGTGTAAACGTAGCACCAGTTGAGTCCATCCTGGCACTGGTGGGGAAGTTGTGTGTGGTACAGACAGGAAGAAGGTGGGGGTGAGGGGAAGAGGTAGAACTGTTGAATAGGGAGGCTGTGGAGAGTACAATGTGGGTTTAGATTAGTGGATAGATGAACTGAACTAGAATGAAGTGAGGTGGGGGATGATGAAAGGCACAGGGACGTGGGTGGAGGCAGGTAATGAAGATCGAGGCAAGGAGGATTATCGGATTGAAGGATATGTTGGAAAGAACTATTCTCGTATATGCAATTCATAGAAACTAGTAATTCCCCACTTGGCATGGTATAAGACACCACCATTTAAATTGATTTATGTTGCACTCAGCGGCATTCAATACCACTAGGTAGCAAAAAAATGTAAAATTTTATTGCTACCCTACACACTAACTGGCCTCTTCATGAAGTATGAGATTTGAGTGTTATGGGTATCTGATATGTATAGATTACTGTAATGGTTATGTGTGTAGTATGTTGTCATGTTTGCATTGCATGGTGATGAGAGAAGGGATAGGTGAAACCTGGTGCTGGCAAGTAACCTACTCCTCCCAAATATCACCAAGGTGGTTACTGAGCTTAATACCCCTTCCGATGATGGATCGCCATTAACAGTTTCATGAGACACTGTGGCGAGGTTTGGAATTTAACTCAGGACAGTCTGGAGATCAGGTACTTTATGCCACCACCCCTCCTCCACTTTGCCAGAAAGATAACGACATGTGACATATCTGGACATTTACCCTTTCAAGTACGATTCATTCCCAGTGTTGTTTAACTTTTGTGATCTGATGGGAACCAGTGTATTCAACAAGGCGAGGCAATTGACATCACTGTGTAGTCGACTCCACTCTTGGCCACACTTTGGTGGTGGCCAGTCATTCAAGTAGACACCTATGTCCTGATTAAAGGCTATGGAGAAGTTATATCATACTAGATATAGGCCTATAACATGACTGTTTTCACAAGTGGCTCTGTCTCTAATAGAGTAAGATATGTTGTTAAGTTGTTTCGTTGTATGGTGATATTGGATTAAACAAAGGGAATAGGGATGCTTCTTTGCAGTTGGCTTGTTGGGGTAATTGGAGAATTAAGAGCATTTGTGGATATGGAATGGGAGATATATTTGTGGACTAGATTTGACAGTAGTGCCTGGCTGTGAAGGTCTCAGTAAGACCATCAGCATAATAAGCAAGGAATTGCTCATGACTGAATATGTGCCTTCTAGTTTGGGTAGGAGTGTATGGGAGAGACATTTTAGTGTAGAAGTGGCAGCTACTTGAGTGTTGGTGGCTGCTAGGCTTTACATGGATGGAAATTGTGTAGAGTCATCAGAGAGGTACAAGTGAATGTTCAGGAAGCTGTCATGTGGAGATGAAGAGTTGTAGCTGATAGGACGAATGGCATTAAGGCTATTGTGAAATGAATGTATGATATCTTGGCCCTGGATCCAGATCATGAATGAACTAGAACCAGACAAGGGGCTTAGGATATTGGGTAACTAGGAAAGTTACCTCTAAATGGCCAATAAACAAGGTAGCATATGAGGATGCAATGTAGGTGCCCATGGCTGTGCTGTAGATTTATTAGTATGTCTTCCCCTTCAAGGGAAGTCATTATACACAGAGCTCAATATCAGATTTGTGAACAATAGGGAGGCAAATTGGTCATGTTCTATTAAAAGGAATCATCTGAGAATGTGCCTTAATGGTTTGGGAAAACCTAAATAATGATGGATGGACAGTGATTTGCATTGGTGTCCTCCCAAATGTGAGTCAAAGGTCTTATCATTATGCCACCTTCTTCAATTCTTCCACGTGAAGGAGATGTAGTTATGGTTTGGACATAGTCATGTGTGTAGGGAAAGAAGTTGTGGGTCTGAAGTCTGCAGGAGAGAAATTTGTGTACAAGGAGGTGGCAGGCAAGAAGTGAGATGCTGATGGAGTGAGGAGGATGAATAGGTGATGAAAGAAGTTGATAGTGTGCTTTATATAGGAAATTAGACTGTGAGCAATGTGTTCAAGGTGTTCGTCGTCAACTAGTGATTCTTTCTATGGGAGCGCAGTAACCAGCTATGACAAGAACTGCTCATCAATCCTCATTACACATGTAGCCACAACCTCTTGCTACAAGGTCCACATTCTTATATTCGAGTCAAAGACTTAGGTTCAAGACCTGTCCTATGCATCCAAACAACACAACTCCAATATTGTTGCATGCAACTCAGCTCAAGAACAAAATTTCATTCTAACTCAATCCATCTATCCATTAATCTGCACTTTCATTGTTCTATTCACAATCTCCCTCTTTTTCTGTTCTATCTTGTATATCCAACAAATCCACTTTTCTGCTTCATCATGCTGCACATAACTTCCCTTGTATGTGTCAGGGTGGGTTTTCTGGTTTCACTTTACTGTCCCATTTCCTTGCTGCCTCTTCCTCCCTAGCTGTCAACACCCTCTCACCTTGTGTGTGTGTGTGTGTGTGTGTGTGTGTGTGTGTGTGGTGTGTTAGTTCTAATGAAGGACAAGTGCTTAATACCCAGTAACCATTTCTATTTTGTTAATGTGCCTGCTCTGTGCTTCAAGTAAACAAACTAGTTATCCAGTAAGGTGATCTTTAACAGGACAGTTTACATTTTTATTTATCATTGCTAAATAAAATATATTTTATGAATAAGGAAGAAAAATGTGGATGACAATACTTAACAAACTGTTGTGCATCACATATAAGTCTCATTTTAATAAAATGTGCCAAGGAGTGCTATACAAAGAATGAATGTGTGAGAGAGAAAAAGACACACACACACACACACACACACACACACACACACACACACAGACACACACACACACACACACACACACACACACACACACACACACACACCCACAGAAACAGGGAGAGAGAGAGAGAGAGAGAGAGAGAGAGAGAGAGAGAAAGTGCTTGTGTTGACAAGCTCTCTTGTATAGATCTCAGTCAGCCATGAGCCTTCCTGGAAGGATAAAATGTGCACTTTGAACCTGTGTGTTTGTCGTTTTTGTTCACTGTAATCCCATCTGAGAATGTCTCATTGCCCCTGTCACTGCTTGAAATCTGGAATGTGTGCTCTGTAAACAAAGTCTTGTATACGCTGTTGGATTTGTACACCTGGAAGAAGAAATATGATGAATAATGACTTGGCCAAATATTAGGAGTTAATACCAGAATGATATTTTCACTCTGCAGTGACACAAATCTTCAAAACTTTACAGGTATTCACACACAAGTCAAATATCTGAATTCAAGTTTTGAACCAGCATACAGTACTAACATATCAAGGAAGCTGTAAATGCCCCACTTCAAAGTGAAGATTTCCTGTAATTAAGCATGCTCATTTAAAAGGTAACATACTATTGATAACAAAATCATTAGATGTGGAGCAGTATTTTGGGTTGAACAGATAAAACTAATTTATAGTTTAATGTCTGGTGTATCATGAAGTCTTTAATGAAGGGACACCGTCTTAGATTCAACAAGTATGGGAAAAAACAATGATCATTCACATTTTGAAGCAAACATCTCTGAAATTGCCTCTAGCTATTTAGGATAACTACAGATGTCCTAAGTCTAGATGGGTGGATGAGCATTTGAATCTCACCAGTATCAACTATGGTATAGTCAAAGAATAACTGCAACACTCACACAAAGAAATTTTTGGGAGTTGTGAAAACTTCATGTTGTGATGACTGCACAGAGAAGAAAGAAGGAAGAATGAGGTTTGCTGTCTCCTTGATGATAAGGTCAATAGAAACTAAGCACAAGCTCAGGCTGGACAAGGATTCGGAAAGAAATTGTTAATTGCCTATTCAAGTAAACCATCCCAGCATTTAATTTAATTGATTTAGGGAGATCACAGAAAAACTAAATATGGGTGCAGAACTGGGGTTTCAATTCAACTTCTGAATGTGAGTCCACTTCACAAACCACTGCACTACCTTGCTCTGTATGGATGGAGAGGTATTTGTATCCTACTCCTCTCCACTACAAATCCAGCATTGTAACTACCATGTTACCACTATTTAGATGCAACATAAAGGCTCAAAGAAACAAAAAAATATTTTAACTGTTTGGCTGTAGATTATTAAATAAAACAATAGCTTAGAGTGATTGAAAATGAGCATTTAATAAATGAAATTGCTCATGATGCTAATGAAACATACTTAAATTTACCTAGAAAATAACTGTCTTTGGCTTGTCTCCTATACATACTATTGACTTTTAATTAGAAATGTATCTACAGAATAGAAGTAGTCTGTAATAAATTCCTTGACATTGAATTTAAAGTTCATGTTGCTTTCTGTGAGACATATTATGTTTTTGGTAAGGTAACGGTCTCAATCTCTGATAGTGTGAAGGACAGGCCATGCACACCAAAACCAAAGTGGTGCAGTGTGTTTCATGGTAATTGTTAGCTTTGATTAGGCCATCTCCAAAAATGTCACTAAATTCATCACAAAGTTCATCTACCATGCTGTAGGAACAGAAGCGTTGAATGTGCAAACCAAACAGATCAATAGAGTCCATACCACAAATAGCTTTACTTCCATGTGAGCACAAAACTGTATGCTGCAAACACCCAGCACAGGAATGTCATGTCCACTGAACCAGAAAAGGTTCCCTGTGACATGTGGCTTGGTCATACCTAACATGTTGCAAATGCTTCTTTCTAAACTATGCCATGGTTACACCCATGTAGAGTTGCATATGTATCTTGTGGTTGGCAATTTGCAAAAGACAAACAGTTTATTACCCAGATGCTGGAAGAAAGAAGAGTGTGACTTGTTTGTTGTTGCACTTGACTTGTACTGATAATCACAGGAATCACTACTGGGCTTGGAGAATAATGCATTTACATTCACTGACTGAGATCTGAGAATGTGCAGAGTGCCTGATGGACTTGTGTTTCTGCAAACAGTCAGATTGAACATGACCGTGCTTGCCACAGCGACAAAACTTATGGCGTCGTCACACGGGACGTGGTGCTCTACAAGTTTAGTGAGTTACTTCCTGCTATTTAGTATACTAAGATGGTATCTGTTCTTTTGGGCATGTCTGGTCAGAGAGTTAGCTACACTCTGTAATAAAAAAACTGAGTGAACTCATCAACGAAGAACCTAAATGGGTGTCATCGGATGTCCGTCCCGAACTAATTCCACGGAGCATTTGCCATATAAGCTGGAGATTCCGGGTTCAAGTCCCAGTCAAGGCACACATTTTCATCTGTCCCCGTTGACGTATGTAAATACCTGTAAGCAGCTAAGGGTGTTCATTTCATTGTAATTCCTCCTATTTCATTAAGTTCTGCAATATTTTGGTAACGTGCCACATGAAGTAGAACCACCACTAGGAATAAAAATGCTCCGTTCGTCAAAAGCAGAAAGCATCATGCTATACTGTATTTGTCATAATGAATAAAAGCCCAAATTCGGTGGGTTTTATGTCATACCTTAAACCTATAAATATATGCTGCTTCTAAGCACCAGCACATTTAATGTATTGAGAACGAATCGTTATCGCTATGACTTGTAATAAAATGACGTGGAATATCACATTGATGGTTAAAAAAATTGTGTATTTAGTTAATTGCACATTATATGAAAGTAAGCCGCCTGAAGGCAACAACACACTACAGATTAATGAAAAACGCGTCGTACTTGTTAGGATTTGCTATAATTAAATGTCAATTAATAACGTTTCGGCTGTTAAAGTCCCTAGAAGACAATAACATAAGCTACAAGGTCACTAATTGCAGAGCTTCAGCCTAACTCAGTCTGCATTTGGCAGCATAGGGGAGGGGTGTGATGCAGACGGAGCTGTTTATGTCCTCGCCAAGACGTGTGCTGTTGGGGTGTTTATTATGTTGCAGCGGCCTTTGCGCAAGTGAGGGCCTCTCGAAGTAAATGACCAATTCCCGTCAGAAATCGACGATGAAATTAAGCTGCTCAAATTCATATGCACGTCCCAAAGCGCTGAGAGTAGAACGATTTCTTCGAGACAGTGTGAAGATCTTCTGTAGTCATCTTGCTGGAATCGATCTCTCAATTGTGAGCAGCGTGGTTTTACGTTAGTTTCGTAAGTGATGCTGCATACAATGCGACTTTTATAGAAGACAAGAGATGGGCTCTAGTACCGACATTCGGTCGGCAACATTGGTGTAGTGACTGTGGATCATGCTGGACTTGGTCTCATAACAATCCACATATTTGAACTCCCATTCTAAGTGTTGGTGGACAATGTGGTGTCTGCACTTAGGCCCTATGAAATGATTCACAGACATGTCGCGGAGAAATGGGCACAGTTCACCACCTACTCTGTCCTAAATGGAGTGCAGCATGTATCCATTGACCTCAGTAAGAATGTTCCATCCTACCTCTACATTGGGGGATGCAGAGCGTTCCTTATGTATGGTGGACAGCCAAATACCTGCATGGGTTGTACAAAAGAGGGCCATGTTCACTCGGTGTGTCTTCAACAACAGACTACCCAGCTCTGACCTACGACTCTGATGCCTTCCACCATCCTAACATCTTTACCTCTTACGTACTTAGCGACAGTCTGGATGGATCCCAGGCAGATGCTTAAGCCTGGCCACCTACAGGGTCCTTTGCAAATGGCGACGTCAAGTCGAGGACAAGGAGGGAAGGCCGATGCTTAGTATTGTCCTCCTTCCCTCTCTGCCAGCTCTAGAAGGTTGTGAAGAGAAGCCCCACAGCAGGATGGAAGTTGTGGTGGCTGTTCTCACGGCCGTCCTAGTGCCTAAACATTGGGACTCACTCCTGTCATCTGATGCAGAGACACACTGGCGGAAACATGGACTCCAAAGAGGCATAAGAAGGAAAAGATGACCTCAGCTGGTGTGCTCACGACACAATCATGAGCTGATGTGATCTCTCAAACCACAACAACCTTTCGATGGACACCTCTACACTGGATTGTGATGCACATCTTTCCACTGGGCCAGTCACTGATCCACTTATGTCACATGTGTAGCCATTGATAACTGACCAACACAATGAATAACGACCTGTGTCATGTGAAGTGTCCCTGCAGCCACCACATCCCAATGAGGAAGTGTCTGAAGACCTTGCCACTCACCCAATAGCATGGGCGATTTATATTGTCCCTGAATCTTTGACTGAGGATGCACATTCATCTGTTGCTCGGTGCCACAGGAATGATAGAATGTTTTGTGTGGTGAATGGGTGGTTCAGTGTGGTTGACATGCCACTACAGTTACAGCTTCTCCCCTTGTTGTTATGATCATTCCACTGCCTGCAAACTAGCTGCAATCGTACAACTTTGTCTTCATATATCTCAACATGATTGGCACACATATCAAACTTCAACTGCTGCGCAATATGCTCATGGCAGCGGACGTGAATATTGCACTACTTCAGGAAATTCGACTTTGGGTTTACTGCTTATGTTACAGCTGCTGCTACAGGAGGCAGTGGAACAAATGAAACTAATGTGTAGTTCTTGTCATTGGTATGGGGGCTGGCATTCGATATGCAGGGGACTCGAGTTATAATGTCTGTGCCCCTTCTGGGACAGATAAAAGCGTGGACCAGTCATGGCTTTATGTGAAAGAAATTACACCTCTTTTTTTGGGCTGCTATGAGCATGTCATTATCGGTGGAGACTTTAATAGTGTGCTTTCTCAGAAAGACCAACAACCAAGCCACTCCATGCACTGAACTGCATCTCTTGGTACAACACCTTTGTCTTACTGGATCTTGGGAGGTATTGCATGGTGATCGTCTCAGCTTTTCTTGTTACCAGCCATTCCATCAGGAAACTCAATCGCATCTTTCTCTTCTTTACCTTGCAGCGGCGATTCTAGCAACAGAGTGCTCACCTGCAGCTTTCTCAGACCATAGTGCTTATGTCTGCAAGCTCAACCTCTAGAGGTAGATAGTGTGGGGAAGTTGGGTATTATGGGGAGTAGATGTGGCACTCCTATGGGATCAGTAATATAATAGCAAGTACATGGGCCTCATGTGATCGTCAATTGCTGAGGTATCTATAATGGCTTCAGTGGTGACTCGACTAAGTCAAACTAACCTTATGCCATGTGCTGGTTGATTACGGTAGGGAAAGATCACTGACAAATGACAGACTTATTTTATGAGCTTCTATGAGAACTTACGGTGCTCCCAGCATCCCCTGATCGCCAGGTGCAGATTCGTCATGCCAAAGCGAAGATTCTCACCCTTACCCATCACAGGCTTGAAGGTATCATGGTGCAAACGAGATACCAGGACGGTGTCAGTGAAGAAGCTCCCCTAAGAATCACATTATCTCAGAATGATGACGAAGGTGATGGATGTGGGTGCACGCTCAGGATCTCCCAGTTGATAGCAGGGTGACGACCCAGGTGGACATTGCACATACGTTTGCTGACCACTATCATCAACTATATTAGCAGGTGCATCATAATAATACAGCCTTTGCAGCAGTCCCCCAGACCCTCACTGGTACACTTGGTGATACAGTACCGGCATTCCATTTGGAGGAGATCACGAGTGATGATATTGCAGACGCCCTTGCCAAGGAGGCAGTTTATAAATCACCAGGTCCAGATGGTTTTCCTCTTCCAATTTTGCTGGACCTTTAAAGATCTGATAGCCCCACAGTGGAAGATGTGTCAGGAGTTGCTGTCATTAGCGGTCCCCATGCCACTGGCTTTCTGGACAGGTCTCATTATTCCGGTGCCTAAACAAGTTTGAGGCACACAAATTGAACTTTACCACCTGATCTCCCACATTAACTGTGATTTTAAGATCTTCGCCAGAGTCTAGGCGCCGGACGGAGTGGCCGAGCGGTTCTAGGTGCTTCAGTCTGGAACCGCACGACCACTACGGTCGCAGGTTCGAATCCTGCTCGGGCATGGATGTGTGTGATGTCCTTAGGTTAGTTAGGTTTAAGTAGTTCTAAGTTCTAGGGGACTGATGGCCTCAGGTGTTAAGTCCCATAGTGCTCAGAGCCATTTGAAACATTTTAGAATCTAGGCGATGTGTCTTAAGCGAGTATTGTGCCAAGTTGTTTTATGTCAACAATTGTCTTTGGGTGGGGGTGGCAATAATATCCCAATGGTCCTTAGCAACTATCGAGATGTTATTGCCATTGCATTGGCCTGTGTGTTGCATGGTGCCCTTGTCTCTATGGACTGATGGCATGTTTGATAAAGTGAGCAATTCTTTCCTGGCTGCTGCGATGGATTGAAAGGCCTTCTCTGCAGCCTTTACCAACGTGATCAAGCATGTTCTCCATGGGGCCTCTTCGAGGGTATTAAAAATAATTAACAGTAGGGGGGAAAGACAGATACCAATGATACGTTATGTTCAATCGCTCTCAGGGTCCTCTATGCAGGAGTGACAGCCACTTCTGTGTAGACTGAAACAACGTTTTTCAGGAATCATGATGAGGGGACACAATTTCCAGTGCCACGCTTATGTGGATGATGTCTATTCTGAAGAAAAGACACAGATGGCGCTAGAATCGATCTAGCAATAAGGAAACATGGCAAGCAGGAACATGAACATGGTCAAGTTACATGCCATGGAAGTTGGTAGAGGGTTTTCAGAGAGTAGTGTGGCCCCACTGCAGACGATGGATACACTTTGATGTTTGGCCATCACATTTATGAGAGATGCCTGCTATACAACAGCGCTGAACTATAAACGACTTTTACAAGCCCTCCACATGGACGTCCGACGCCACCTCCTCTGAGCTTTAGATATAGTCCAAAGAGTCGCCTTCATTGACACCGATATGGTGTCCTTGATACCCTATTCGGTTCAGATACTACCGATGATTCCAGAGATGGTACAGTGGATCTAGGCGGCTCTTGGTTACTTTGTTAGTAATGAAATTCTCTTCAAGATATGGTACAATGCCTTCACCCTCTGCCTTCACAGTGGAGGACTGGGACTTATCAACATTCCAACACCTTCAAGATCTGTTTAAATCAACACCACAGTTGAGACCTGGACCCATCGTCGACACAGTTTCACCAGTCTGCCCATTGATGAAGTGGTGCCTCCGTCATGCCTACCCACCATTGCATTTCTCATATCCTGCCTGTGCTCTCCACATCAATAACCTTCTTCCTAGATTATAGCTATATACACACGAATTTTCCCCATGCCACGGCACCTACGGCATGTGATGTGCACTTTCCATTGATGATGAATCACCCTTGAAATATGTTTGAAAGTTGCCAGCCAGAAATGTCGCCGGCCATTGTGGCCATGCGGTTCTAGGCGCTTCAGTCTGGAACCGCGTGACCGCTACGGTCGCAGGTTGGAATCCTGCTTCGGGCATGGATGTGTGTGATGCCCTTAGGTTAGTTAGGTTTAAGTAGTTCTAAGTTCTAGGGGACTGATGACCACAGATGTTAAGTCCCATAGTACTCAGAGCCATTTGAACCAGAAATGGCATGGCATGTGGTTCAAATGTGTGTGAAATATTATAGAACTTAACTGCTAAGGTCATTAGCCCATAAGCTTACACACTACTTAACCTAAATTATCCTAATGACAAACACACACACCCATGCCCGAGGGAGGACTCGAACCTCCACTGGGAGGCGTGTGGTGTAGTGAGTGATTTACTATAAATATTTCACGGTGGAGATCTGCGCTACCTGGTACTTTGTGGTCAACAAAAAGTTACCAACAACACATGGACTGCAAGACATTACTCTAGCTGACTCCGCAATGTGCATGGAGTGTCCTGTGACCGACATGAGCATTGCCTCGAATGTGGACCTTCCACAGATGTAAGGCTTCTAGTTCAGAAGATGGTTGCCTCCTATCTGTGAGTGCCACCCTGTATGGTTGAGCCCACAGTGCTTATTCGTTCATTAAGACATACTTTCCCTAGTCAAAGAAACACGCAATGAACTAGATCAAAGGACTTCCTGTGTACTATCTTTTTTTGGAAGGTCACAACGATGTACTGACTTTTGTACTTTCTTACTGGAATGACAAGATTAATTGCAGCAATACGTATTCCAGTCATTGTCAGACTTTTGTTAATTACTTAAACAGTGTATTCAAAGATTCCCACCCACAACTGGGCAGTGCCAGGTAAGAGAAGCTGATTCTGGTGGACATTGATTTCAGTCTCGCAATGGACCACTGAGGAAGACTTTGTTTTGAGAAGATACGCCAAAGTACCCACTGTGGAAAGTTAGAACCAGACAACATTTTATTTTTTGATGTTATCAACCGGTCATCGTTATTATGTTGTACTACCAGAAGGGTATCCTGAGCTTCGGTGCATTCTGTTTTATAGTGTTTACTAATAAAATACAACTCTGTCATACAGGTTTCATTCTTTTTTGTAATTTTATTATTCTCACTGTTGTTAGTACCATGTTAGTCCACTGACTTAAAAAAAATAATAAATAAAGAAAGATGTTCCTGACCCAAGGGGAAAAATTACAGTGACGTTTTCTTGTTTAAATAGTATAGTACACTTTCCTCCTTGTCATTACTGATAAATTTTTGTATTTGTGATTAAAAAAAACACAGTTAGTAGAGACGCCACCTTATGGAACTGAAGATAGATCGGAGAGGGTTCATGCCCAGCTCTATCCAATATTTTTTTCACCTTCGCCTTTTCTAAAGGGTTGTGGGACTTTCTTGTGAAATTAATAGATATAGTGACTGTATTATTTGATGTTATGTAAATATACTAACAGAAAAGAAATCACAACACCAAAAACTAATTGTTGTGGACTAATGAAATTTTGGGAATATTTAAGTGATTAACATTCCAAGTCATTGCATATATGAAATGCTGGTACATTAATGACCAGTATAACAGCCAGAATGTCGAATGCAAGCATGCAGACATGCATGAATTGTGGTGTACAGCTTCTAGATGTTAGTTTGTGGGAGGGAGTTCCATGCCTGTTACACTTGGTCGGTCAATACGGGAATGGGTAATTCCGTTTGTGGATGATGCTGGAGTTGTCGTCAGATGGTGTCCCACATGTGCTTAAATGGAGACACATCTGTTGATCGACCAGGCCAAGACAACATGTCGACACTTTGTAGAGCACGTTGGCTTTCAACAGCGCTATGTGAGCGAGCGTTATCAATTTTGGAAACATTTCTGCTGTTCATGAATGGCAGCACAACAGGTCGAATCACCCGACTGACGTACAAATTTGGAGTCAGGGTGCATGGGATAATCATGAGAGGGCTCCCACTGCCATACAAAATCGCAACCACCCCAGACCATAACTCTAGATGTAGGTCTCGTGTGTCTAGCATGCAGACGGGTTGGCTGGAAGCCCTCAGCTGGCCTCCTTGTAACCAACACACGGCCCTCTCTATCACCAAGGCAGAACAAGCTTTCATCAGGAAACAAAACAGACCTCCATCCAGAGCTCCAGCGAGCTCTCGCTTGGCAGCAGTGAAGTCGGAAATGGTGGTGGTTTGGAGCCAATCCAAAACACGCTACAGGGTGTCTGGCTCGGAGCTGTCCTTGAAGTAATCGATTTGTAACAGTTCGTTGTGTCTCTGTGGTGCCAACTACTGCTCAAATTGCTGCTGCAGATGCAGTACGTTGCGCCAGAGCCATGCGCTTATCATGATGGTCTTCCCTGTCGGTAGTGCCATGTAGTCGTCTGGAGCCTGGTGTTCTTGCGACCGCTGCCAGCAATCATTTCCAGTTGCTACATTCCTGCCAAGTCTTTCTGCATTATCTCAGAAGGAACATCCAGCTTCTCGTAGCTCTGTTGCATGACCTCGTTCAAACTCAGTGAGGTGTTGATAATGGTGTCTTTGTCGCCTTAAAGGCATTCTCAACTAGCATCAACTCAACACGTCGAATCTCAGAGGTGACTAACGCTCACTACCTTTACAGCATGTATTTAAATTAAACCTGATTTGCATACCCATAGTGGTGCTACTAGCGCCTCTCTTAAGTGACTGGCGCCAAATTTGAATAGCCATCATTTTTCAGAGGTAGAAACATGCCTGCCAACTTTCGTTCATGTCGCACCATTCATTGTTGGTGTTGCCATTTCTTTCTATTGGTATGTAAGAGCACTCTCCGACAGGAATGTGTTTGTTCGACTCGGGAACTTTTATAAGCCAATATTCTTACTGACTTAACATGAATCCTTCCTTTTAGTCTTATTACATATTTATGGACACTGAAGTTTTTACTTATGTAAACTGCAAGCAGTACAACGTGACTAGAATATGGACAAGGTAGTAAATGTGCATTTTAATAGAAAATTTGGAAATTTGTGGTAAGACCTTCTGGGACTAAACTACTGAGGTCATCGGTCCCTAAGCTTACGCATTACTTAATCTAACTTAAGCTAAGGACGACACACACACCCATGCCCGAGGGAGGACTTGAACCTCTGACGAGGGGAGCCGCGCGGACCGTGACAAGACGCCCTAGGACCGTGCGGTTATTTTAATTGAGCTAACGTAGGAATTTTACGGCTGTCCAATTTTGTGAACGAACTGACAATGGTTTTAGCATCACTACAGGGGAATGGCTGCCGCCTGTTTGCCGTGAAACACCGAACTACAAGCCTGCTGCTTGGGCCGGCTGAAGTGGCCGAGCGGTTTTAGGCGCTACAGTCTGGAACCGGGCGACCGCTACGGTCGCAGGTTCGAATCCTGCCTCGGGCATGGATGTGTGTGATGTCCTTAGGTTGGTTAGGTTTAAGTAGTTCTAAGTTCTAGGGGACTGATGACCTTAGAAGTTAAGTCTCATAGTGCTCAGAGCCGTTTGAACCTGCTGCCTGGTACACTGGATTTGTTTATGTCGCTGTCCTGGATGTGATTTCGCGTGGTAAATTGCATAAACAGGAGCCGAATCAAAACCTACTGCTGCACTATTATACGAGTCCCGACGCTTCACTAATTCCAAAACCTGTTGCAAATTAGGATTGCGGTGCTTGAGAATCTTTCCGCATATGGGAGGATCTGACACATTTTGAGTAATGGCGTTCCTAATCATGGCATCACTACAATAACGTTCACACTCACATTTGAATTAGCAATGGCGGTTAAGTCCTTTCAAGTCAGCCGCTCAATACTTATGTGCCTCACTGAGTTGTGTAAGTAAAAGAAAGAATTTGTAACACGCAGATAGCACATTAATATGTTCGTCATAGTAATTTACTATTGTAGCATTCTCAAGCGATGTTGCTCTGCACCCATCTATTTCTGCCAACGAGTTCACTTTCATCGCACTGGTCAGTGAGACGTGTATTGATAATAGCCGTTTTTTGTAAGTGTAATTGATAATATACTGTGACAAAGTGACCACTAAATATTTAGTTCTTTCAAACACATCCATAGATCGTTTCACCGTCTGTTTTTCTATTTCGCTTATGTGTTCACAGTGACAACACGAACATCATGATTTCTGACGTTTTCTCGATGTCGTCAACTGATGGTTTGTTTTCGGATTTGTGCACAAACCATTCCGCTCTGCTCACAATATTACGACTTGTGACTTATTTGGCTTCTTAAAGTGCCTCGACCAGTGGTCCTAGATGTATCACTACAAATTTATAACGATACTGCCTCCTTGTATACAACTGTCTTCTGCTAACAGTATCATGGTGTTGAAGACGTTTCTCTCCCTTCCAGACCTCCTCATTCGAGTTCTCAGAGCATTTGTTTTACACTTTCATATGGGTGTATTGATTCGTTATGATCCTAGCAACTTACCTATATATTCGTTCGATAAATGCCATGATGCCTACATGATAATGAGGCAAACCTTTGAAGGAGTGCTCCAGAATTGGTGGCACGGGTTTTTCTTTGCAGGTGCACCGCTCTTTCTTTGACTCTTCCAGATAAATCTAAGTCTTCCATTTATCTTCACTATTACTTATTTTACGTTTTAATTTAATCTAATTTAATTTCATTTCATTTCGATTAGCTTCTACATACATATTCCGCAGGCCATCGTTCAGCTCTCAGTAGAGTATCTAGTACCATTGCTGGTCATTCCCTTTCCTGTTCCACTCGCAGATGGATGAGGGGAAAACTGCTGTGTGCTTATCTGATTCCGTACGAGTCCAAATTTCTCTTGTCTTCGAGGGCTTACGCGAGATATACATTCGCCGTTGCAACTCATTCTGCAGCCTGGTGTAAATGTATGTTTCATGAAAAGAATGCCTACTCGCCTCTGAATTCCACGTTTTGCTGAAGGATGCAGAAACTGTGCTACATTTGCTGACACAATCTGTTACATCGCTTTATATTTACATGGTGACGCCTTTCTGTCAGATAGAAGCCCCACGCCTTACCGATGTATTGCGATCACGAAAATCTTTCGGGTATCAGTAACGGGGGCAGGCCGAAGGCAGAGCGTTCTGCAATTTACACCGCTGCCAACCAGCAAGACCCCGTACCCCGCACCTGCTCATGGAGAGAACACGGCAAGTTTCAGAGAAACTTCGCTCAGTGGAAGAGGGGTCAAAATAAGCGAACACGTCTCTCGAGTTATCCGTAGATATTCGACCGTTTTTGATATATATATATATATGAATAAAAGGCTTTAGCACTATGGGACTTAACATCGGAGGTCATCAGTACCCTAAAACTTAGAACTACTTAAATCTAACTAACCTGTTGCTGTTGAATATACACTCCTGGAAATGGAAAAAAGAACACATTGACACCGGTGTGTCAGACCCACCATACTTGCTCCGGACACTGCGAGAGAGCTGTACAAGCAATGATCACACGCACGGCACAGCGGACACACCAGGAACCACGGTGTTGGCAGTCGAATGGCGCTAGCTGCGCAGCATTTGTGCACCGCCGCCGTCAGTGTCAGCCAGTTTGCCGTGGCATACGGAGCTCCATCGCAGACTTTAACACTGGTAGCATGCCGCGACAGCGTGGACGTGAACCGTATGTGCAGTTGACGGACTTTGAGCGAGGGCGTATAGTGGGCATGCGGGAGGCCGGGTGGACGTACCGCCGAATTGCTCAACACGTGGGGCGTGAGGTCTCCACAGTACATCGATGTTGTCGCCAGCGGTCAGCGGAAGGTGCACGTGCCCGACGACCTGGGACCGGACCACAGCGACGCACGGATGCACGCCAAGACCGTAGGATCCTACACAGTGACGTAGGGGACCGCACCGCCACTTCCCAGCAAATTAGGGACACTGTTGCTCCTGGGGTATCGGCGAGGACCATTCGCAACCGTCTCCATGAAGCTGGGCTACGGTCCCGCACACCGTTAGGCCGTCTTCCGCTCACGCCCCAACATCGTGCAGCCCGCCTCCAGTGGTGTCGCGACAGGCGTGAATGGAGGGACGAATGGAGACGTGTCATCTTCAGCGATGAGAGGCGCTTCTGCCTTGGTGCCAATGATGGTCGTATGCGTGTTTGGCGCCGTGCAGGTGAGCGCCACAATCAGGACTGCATACGACCGAGGCACACAGGGCCAACACCCGGCATCATGGTGTGGGGAGCGATCTCCTACACTGGCCGTACACCTCTGGTGATCGTCGAGGGGACACTGAATAGTGCACGGTACATCCAAACCGTCATCGAACCCATTGTTCTACCATTCCTAGACCGGCAAGGGAACTTGCTGTTCCAACAGGACAATGCACGTCCGCATGTATCCCGTGCCACCCAACGTGCTCTAGAAGGTGTAAGTCAATTACCCTGGCCAGCAAGATCTCCGGATTTGTCCCCCATTGAGCATGTTTGGGACTGGATGAAGCATCGTCTCACGCGGTCTGCACGTCCAGCACGAACGCTGGTCCAACTGAGGCGCCAGGTGGAAATGGCATGGCAAGCCGTTCCACAGGACTACATCCAGCATCTCTACGATCGTCTCCATGGGAGAATAGCAGCCTGCATTGCTGCGAAAGGTGGATATACACTGTACTAGTGCCGACATTGTGCATGCTCTGTTGCCTGTGTCTATGTGCCTGTGGTTCTGTCAGTGTGATCATGTGATGTATCTGACCCCAGGAATGTGTCAATAAAGTTTCCCCTTCCTGGGACAATGAATTCACGGTGTTCTTATTTCAATTTCCAGGAGTGTAGTAATGGAGGAAAAAGTAAATGCAAGTATTTGTTATTAGAAGGTATATTTTGAACAGTAGAAACAAATATTAGTCTCACTGAAAAAAATTGATGTCATTATGTACAATATGGTCAATTGTAAAAGATATAAAAAGCAGATACTGTCTTTGTCACATTAACTTTATCTTTTTAAACTTCCTTATTTTACAAAATCTCAATGAAAACAATGTTAGCAGTTATAATGTGATCATCGTTTACTTTTTGACTCTATGAGTCTTTAGCACAAACATAAGTACCACTGAATTTGTGAAGAAGCCATACGAAAAAACAGATTCTGGCAAATACAGTCCTGCCCTATGAAGGGCCATCCTTGTGCTTTATCAATGGTCATAGTGAAGGCTACTTTCATTGGGAATTGTTTTCTTGTCATTTGAAAAGGCATGATTGGATAACGCACCATTTATTGGTCCCTGATTAACATTAAGATTTCTAATTAACACGATAATGCATAATCGGTCTCGTCGGTGCTTCTGTCTGTTGGTGAAGTCGAAGTTTTCTTAGTTTGTGACTCTTCTTCTGCCGCCTGTGACACTCTCCAAAGCTGTGGAACGCCTTCTCCCTTTTCGTCTGCATGTGCCCCGCGGCATCGTGATCATGAACACTGGAATCCTTCAGTTTCTTTGCGCAGTACAGAACATTTGCTTGAAGAAAGTAAACAACTCCAACCGCTGTTGTGCTTAAAAATAAAATTAGACGGTCAGTAAATGGCACATTCTAAATTCTTTACATCGACATATATAACCGAAATCGAGAGAAGAATCTTAACAACTGCAACAACTGTCGTGCATGTTAGTTAAACAGACTGTCAATAGACGGCACCTTCAACACTGCTTTCATTACCGAAAACAATAACTTTAAGCTATTTGTGTATTTTTCGTGTGGTGAACGAAAACTTGAAAATGATGTCTCAATCGTTAATATTGATTAAGTAATACGGGAGGTGTGGCGTACAGGCAAACAAATGCTGTTAAGAAATAATATATATGGTTTGAAATTAAAAGACTGTAACCCATTAAAATGCCATTAACACATACACGTTTATAATAAATGCCTAATTGTTATTGCGAAACCAGGTCGTAATTTTATAATTGATATAACGGCCTTGCACCCCTACACTGATAAAAAGCATTAGTTTTGTAACCTTATACGGTCATAAAAAATGTAATAAAAAAGCAAAATAAAACAATAATCGAGTTTCGAACACTGCAAACAAACAGTGGGAGACCGCAACACTAACCACTATGCCACCAGTTGGGCCAATCTTATCGCGCCCTAAAACGCATCTAAATTACTGTACGTTCAAAGCTTTGACGGTCGTTTTCTCAGAAATGGTCGAGTATCTACGGATAAACGGAGACGCATGTTAGCTTGCTTTTCATCCTTTTCCACTGAACGAAGTTTCTGGAAAATTGCCGCTCGGGGTAGCCGCGTGGTTTATAACTCCTTGCCACAGTTCGCGCGGCCACTCCCGTCGGAGGTTGGGGCCCTCTCGGGCGTGGGTGTGTGTGTATTGTCCTTAGCGTAAATTAGTTCAAGTTAGATTAAGTGGTGTGTAAGCCTAGGGAGCGATGACCTCAGCAATTTGGTCCCATAGGAACTTACCACAACTTTTCAACTTTTCTGGGAAATCGTGTTTTGTTCTCCTCGTCAGAGCGAATCCCCACCGCTGAGAGTCACGGTATCTGCCCGCATAGTGGCTCACCGTGTGAAATGACCTGTTAAATCCACTTTTTCCAGTATTAACTTTTTTGTATATCGGAAGACGGCGCTTCGGTCTACACAGTTACATAATACAAGTTGCAGTAGCTGTTATTTCAGTTATAAAAATAACCCCAAAGTGTGCCTGAAGTTCCAGACTCCGTTATATCGGCGATGGCCGCAATTCCGATAGACTTTACATCCCGACAACGCAGGACCTAAAATCGTTATGTTCTGTGCATATTTAACACTCTGAAAAATATTCATTTCTAAAATCCGTTATTACAGTACACTTCTCAAATCGTAAACAGGATTCATTTTAAACATTATATTGATATCTGTCGTAAGGAAAATGCGACTTTATTTTGTTTAGCTTTCTAGATTTTATATTTACTTCATCAGTATACCTGTGGAGTTGGATTTCGGAGCAAATAGTCGTTATTGAGTAATAGCTTATTCTTTAGTCGATTTTTACTTATTGTATACTTAATTTTAAAGCAGTAAGCTGTATAAAACCACGGACACTGAAAGCACAGTAATATCCAGCAGTATTATTGTATCAGCTCCTGTAGGAAAATCGCGGAAAAAGCGACAGACAAAGAAACATTGAACAAAAATGTTGAAAAAAAGATATAAGCTGTTGATTACTTTAATCTTTAATATTGAAACGTCTCCATGTGTGCTGTTCCATTGAGCTCGGAAAGTAGCCTCCTGTTTTGCTACAGTTCTTAATGGCTCAAATGTTCGGTACGACTATGCATGGAGTGAAAGGTGAACGAAAGCGCGACATTTAACCGCCAAAGGACAATGTCTCTTTCAGTTTCAAACTCATAACTATTTTCTGTATGTATGTGTGTAATCCATTATCATGCGTTCGTGTCATATCTTTCCTGTCCCCTCTGTCTTCTCCTAGTATGGATGGTGTGGTTTGTCTGTAGCCGTCACTTCACGTATTATTAGTTGCCAGGAGGATTCCTAGAATGTTAAGGGCAGTTTAGCTAACCTTTGTGTAGAGCTTTGAATTCGGTAATGTTAGGCAAGAGATGCATTAGTGGCCACTGGTCAGTATCCATTGTGAGGTTGGTACAGGTAGAAATAGCTAACTGCTTACACTTTGTGGGGTCTTATGGGTTGCTGTGTAAAACAGGCAACGGGCCACACTACTTTCATTGTCCCTTAGGATCCTGATGAGTAAGGATGCTCTGAGTAGTATCTCTAGCTGCTAAGTTGAAATGTGTAAGTGTTAGCTTTGATTGAATTTCCGGTAGAAACCTGGTGTGTGGGATTGATAGGCATGTCGCAACTGTTTCAGTATTGCATAAAAAGCTCTCAGTTTACTTGCCGCGTCAAATTTGGATAAAATCCCAAGCTTTCAGTGACTACCTCCGTCATCTTCGTCAGGGGTAAAACTGACTGTCGTGGACCGGTTTTTTTTTCTTTATTGTGATTTCATTCCCCTGCCCCATATGGGCAGGGGAGGGCTGTCAGCGGCACAATCCGCCGCTCTTCAGCCGAGTGACATGACAACTAAAATAAGAATAAATTGTTGCATTATAAAACAGAGTAAGGGGAGAAAATGGAGGTAAAAATACACTGACATGGAGACATTCATGGGGGACCGATAAAAAAGTCATCAGAAAGTTAAAAAAAAGAGTTGGCGATTCTTAAAACACAGAGAAGACACTGAATGCCCATGCACAGGTTAAAAGTTGGCCACAGTATTAAAAACACTCCGAAACAACACACTTAAAACCCACTTGGAGCACACACGACGAATAAAACTACCAGGTGGGACCTGCCAAGGGAAAGATCAGAGAGAATGGAAAAGGAGTGGAGAGCATGTGGCAGCTGGGGAAGTGGCGGGATGAAGAGAGGAGGGGCAACTGTGTGTTCACGCAGAAGGAGGAGACACATGGGGCGGGAGAGGAAAAGGGAAGACAGGGCAGGAGGGAGCGCAGAGACACTGAAAGGAGGCACAAGAGATTGAGGGGGAGTAGGGGGGGAAGCCCCTCAGGAGGAGGGTGGGGGAGGAGATGGAGCCCTGAGGAGGAGGCAGGAAGAGGGGGTTAGAGTTGGTAGGAAGGGTAGATGTCAGGTCAAAGCTCATCATCCGGGAGGGGTAGACAGTGGAAGTTGAGTTGGAAAAGGAGATGGAGGGTGTGGAGATAGAGAGAGGGAGGGGCACAGCGGTAAGGGGCGCGGCAACTGGTTGGGGGTGGAGAGGAAGGGAGACACCAGGGGGTGAGGGGGATCAAGGAGGCGGACAATATAATGTGCGGATGTGTTCAAGGAAAAGGAGAAGGTGGGGGAAGGGGATGAGGTCGTAGAGGATGCGTGTGGGGGGCAGAAGGTGGATGCAGAAGGCGAGGTGGAGCGCATGGCGTTCGAGGATTTGGAGGGCTTTATAGAACTGGAGAGGGGCGGAAATCCAAGCGACGCTGGCATAACAAAGAATGGGGCAGATCATGGATTTGTAGGTGTGAAGGATGGTGGAAGGATGCAGACCCCATGTCCGTCCGAACAGGAGTTTCAGGAAGCGGAGGTGGTTGTGAGCTTTGTTTTGGTTGGTAAGGAGATGGGGAGTCCAGGTGAGGTGGCGTTCAAGTGTGAGGCCAAGGTATTTGAGGGTAGAAGTGAGGTGGATAGGATGGCCATAAATGGTGAGGTAGAAATCATGGAGGCAGAAGGAGCGGATGGTACGGCCTATGATGATCGCCTGGGTCGTGGAGGGATTAATACGGAGGAACCACTGGTTGCACCAAACGGTGAATTGGTCAAGATGGGTTTGGAGGATACGTTGGAACCGTTGAAGTGTAGGATAGAGGGCTAGGAAGGCGGTGTCATCAGCAAACTGGAGAAGATGAACAGGAGGGGGCGGTTTGGGCATATCAACAGTGTACAGGAGATAGAGGAGAGGGGAAAGGACAAAATCTTGGGGCACGCCGGCAGAGGGGTAGAAAGTACGGGAGTTGGAATTGTGGATAGTCACATAGGAGGGACGATGGGAGAGAAGGAAGCAGCGAGACGGACGAAGTTCATGGGGAGAGCATAGGCCTGGAGTTTGAAGAGGAGCCCAGGATGCCAGACATGGTCATAGGCGTTCTGGAGATCAAGGGAAACAAAGGTAGCGGATCGACGGGAGTTAAGTTGGAGGGAAAGAAGATTGGTAAGGTTAAAGAGCTGCTCATCAGCAGAGAATGAAGGCCGGAAGCCATATTGGGTAAGAGGAAGGAGGCGGTGACGGTTAAGGTGGTGGTGAATATGGCGAGAGAGGATGGCCTTGAAGACCTTACTGAACACGGAGGTGAGGCAGATTGGACGATAGGAAGAGGTATCAGAGGAGGGTTTGTTAGGTTTAGGGAACAGAAGGACATGGGAAGTCTTCCACAGGTCAGGGTAAAATCCAGTGGAGAGGAGGACATTGTACAGGGTAGCAAGGACAGACAGGAAGGATGGAGGGGATTCCTTGAGGTGACGGTAGGTGACGCCATCATGACGAGAGGCAGTGTTGAGTTTGGAGCGGAGGATGAGTCTGATCTCTTGTGTGGTGATTGGAATGTTGATGTCTGAGGGGGGTAACCGATGCAAGTACTGGGAGCTAGGGGCGAGCGGGGGGACAGAGGTGTCAGTGCAGTCAAGGACAGTGGGAAAGAGGGAGTAATCAAAACGGGGATCGTCAGGAATGGAGAAAACCTGGAATAGGTGGGAAGCAAAATGGTTAGCCTTACTGAAGTTGTCAGGAAAGGGTCGATCGTCATGGAGGATGGGGTAATGCGGAGTGGATGGCTACCAGTAAGGCGGTGGAAGGCTGACCAGTACTTGGAGGAGTTGACAAGGAGGGTGGAGTTCAGCCGTGTGCATGTCTGGCGCCAGTCACGGAGTTTCTTTGCTGTAAGGAGGTTCCGGATAGGTCGCTGTAATTGCCGGTGGCGGTTGAGAGTATCCTGGTCACGAATGCGGAGGAAGGAGCGGTAGAGCCTGCGGGATTCACGCAGAAGAAGGACGGCCTGTGGAGGAAGTCGTGGACCGGTCAGGCTTCCGCTTTTGTAAGCAGTGGACGGCTTCTCACTGACTGGATGACGTCACGGTGAAAGCGGCGCGTACTGAGGTGGCGGCCTCTATATCCATAGATTTTGTTTGCGCGCTTTATCCAGCGTTGCTTGCAGTGCCATCCATCGCAACAGGCGGAGAACTGCGAGGAATGTAAGAAGTCTCCCTCTGCGCTCTTTCTTTATCAATTGTACGCTTCCATGCATTGCTGAGTGCATAACTGGAGTCTCTGTTGAAATTATTTTCACAGAGTCTAATTTCAGCTGCTTCCCTGATGACAGAGTCCCAATAGTTTGAAACGTGAGCAAGTAGTCTTGTTTCATCGAATAAAATATTGTGTTTATTTAACAAACTGTGCTCAGCCACCGCTGATTTTTCTAGATACCTGTATTTCAGGTGACGCTGATGTTCCACACAGTGATCGGCGACATTTCTTATAGACTGGCCCACATAACTTTTGCCACACTCGCAAGGAATGCTGAAAATTCCCATTACTCTCAGGCCGAGATTATATTTCACATGTCGCAGCATTTCCTTAATCTTCCTGTGTGGCCGGAATACTGGTCTGATTCCCTGCTGGCTCAGGACTCTGCCGATCTTGCTGGTCGTTGCACCGCAGAATGTGTTTGTCCTCTTGATCTGTTTGAACAGCGCCCTTTCTTGGTTTCTTCGCCAGAGTAGATCTGATATCACGATCGGAATATCCATTTTTTATGAATACCGTCGTCACATGGTTAATCTCGGAGCCGAGATGATTCTTGTCCGAAATAGTCCTTGCTCTGTGTACCAAGGTGTTCAGCATAGTTCTCTTCTGAACTGGGTGGTGAAAACTACGCGCGTTTAGATATAAATCTGTATGCGTCGGTTTTCTGTATACAGAATGTGCGAGACGTCCATCTGATTTTCGCTCGACCCGCACATATAAGAAGGGTAACTTTCCATCCTTCTCCACCTCCACTGTAAATCTTATGTTCTGATGTATACCATTCAAATGATTAACAAACTGCTGCAGTGCCTCATTGCCATGACCAGACTAAAAATATATCGTCAACATACCTTAAGAAGCAGGATGGACGTAAAGCTTGGGATTTTATCCAAATTTGACGCGGCAAGTAAACCGAGACCTTTTTATGCAAGGACTCCGTCGCCAAAGTCTTCGTAGTCATATTAGTTTCCTCTACGGGGAGGATGTAGCGCGCAGCGTTCGTCGGCTGGAGAAGCTGCGCTTGAAACAGTCACAGCTGCTGAGTAATCTGTCTTTTCTACAACGTTGTCGTGACAAGGAGGTTGTACCAAATTTCGCAGTTGTCAGACATCACATCCGAACTGCTGCAGTGAATAGAATTTTGCGGAAGACAAATCATTCGATCGTCAGGGAGGGGATACATCATACGAGGTATGAACTGGATGCCAACGCTCGCTCCTTATATAGTTGCCATCTGTTTTTGTCTGCAGTTTTGTCACCTTGGGACTGGAAATGGGTAGACACGACCATGACTGCACATCAGCGAGCTAATTTAAGCAAGACTACAGCAAAACAGGCTGATAAATTTGTGCGCTTAAACCGGGGAAAAGGAATTTTTGGGTCCAGCAACGCACAACGCACTGTTATCAACTTCTCCGACAAGGAAATTGACGACGCCACCATCGCGGTTCTCAGTAAGGGACTGAACTTTTCTCCAGCTCCACAAAAGCTACCAGTGGCCGAGATTATCAGTGGAGTAGAACAAACGGTTCTGCATCTTCCTGAAGAGGCAGCAGATATGGTAAGGCTTGCAACTAGTCGGATTTTAGCAACAGCCAAGCCTCCTAAGTCCAATGTGAGCAGAATGGAGAAACTGGCATTGAAATCGTTGGGGAAGGATAAAGAGTTAGTTGTACTACCAGCTGACAAAGGGAATGCCACAGTTATCCTCAATGCTACCGATTATCATAAGAAAGTGGCCGTATTATTGGAAGATGCCACGTACCGTATTCTTAAACAGGATCCCACAGCAGCACTTAGTAGGAAGACAGGTGAGCTACTGAAGAACTCTGGCCTCCCAGAAGAGCTAGTCAAGAATCTATGACCAAGAGCACCGAGGCCACCCAGGTTATATGGTCTACCCTAAGTCCATAAGGATGGGGTTCCGTTGAGGCCTATTGTTAGTGCTATTGGGTCTGCTACATATCGGTTGGCAAAATACTTAACCAAATTATTAGCACCTATAGTCGGCCACTGTAGCCATCATTTTAATAACTCAAAAATGTTTGTTGACATAAAGCAGATGAGGATAGGTCAGAATGACATCCTGATCAGCCTAGATGTGGTCTCTTCGTTTACAAAGCTTCCAGTGGAGGATACGTTAAAACTGTTGGCTGCTCATTTCTCTCCTGAAATACTGAAGTTATTTCGACACACTTTGACGACCACCTATTTCTTGTATGGTGGAAAATATTATGAAATGACTGACGGAACAGCCATGGGTTCGCCACTGTCACCAGTCATAGCTAACTTCTTCATGGAGGATTTCGAAGACTGAGCGTTGAACAGTGCTCCCTTACGTCCATCCTGCTTCTTAAGGTATGTTAACGATACATTTTTAATCTGGCCACATGGCAATGAGCCACTGCAGCAGTTTGTTGATCATTTGAATGGTATACATCAGAACATAAGATTTACAGTGGAGGTGGAGAAGGATGGAAAGTTACCCTTCTTAGATGTGCGGGTCGAGCGAAAATCAGATGGACGTCTCGCACATTCTGTATACAGAAAACCGACGCATACAGATTTATATCTAAACGCGCGTAGTTTTCACCACCCAGTTCAGAAGAGAACTATGCTGAACACCTTGGTACACAGAGCAAGGACTATTTCGGACAAGGATCATCTCGGCTCCGAGATTAACCATGTGACGACGGTATTCATAAGAAATGGATATTCCGATCGTAATATCAGATCTACTCTGGCGAAGAAACCAGGAAAGGACGCTGTTCTAATAGATCAAGAGGACAAACACATTCTGCGGTGCAACGACCAGCAAAATCGGCAGAGTCCTGAGCCAGCAGGGAATCAGACCAGTATTCCGGCCACACAGGAAGATTAAGTAAATGCTGCGACATGTGAAATATAATCTCGGCCTGAGAGTAATGGGAATTTTCAGCATTCCTTGCGAGTGTGGCAAAAGTTATGTGGGCCAGTCTATAAGAAATGTCGCCGATCACTGTGTGGAACATCAGCGTCACCTGAAATACAGGTATCTAGAAAAATCAGCGGTGGCTGAGCACAGTTTGTTAAATAAACACAATATTTTATTCGATGAAACAAGACTACTTGCTCACGCTTCAAACTATTGGGACTCTGTCATCAGGGAAGCAGCTGAAATTAGACTCTGTGAAAATAATTTCAACAGAGACTCCAGTTATGCATTCAGCAATGCATGGAAGCGTACAATTGATAAAGAAAGAGCGCAGAGGGAGACTTCTTACATTCCTCGCAGTTCTCCGCCTGTTGCGATGGATGGCACTGCAAGCAACGCTGGATAAAGCGCGCAAACAAAATCTATGGATATAGAGGCCGCCGCCTCAGTACGCGCCGCTTTCACCGTAACGTCATCCACCCAATGAGAAGCCGTCCACTGCTTATAAAAGCGGAAGCCTCACTGGTCCACAAGACCCTGCAGCGCTCCCAACACCTTCTCCAATCCCATCTTGACCGGTTCACCGTTTGGTGCAACCAGTGGTTGCTCAAGGTCAATCCCTCCAAAACCCAGGCGATCATTGTAGGCAAAACCACCCCTTCCTTCCGCCTCCTTGATTTCTATCTCACCGTCTATGGCCGTCCTATCGCCCTCACCCCCACCCAAGCCAAGGCACGCTCCCGTCTGCATCTCCTAAAGCTCCTTTCCGGTCGTACGTGCGGTCTAGACCCCTCCGCCATACTCCACACCTATAAATCCCTCATCCGCCCTATCCTTTGTTACGCCCATCCGGCCTGGATCTCTGCCCCCGCTACCTTTTACAAATCCCTCCAAATCCTTGAACGCCATGCTCTCCGCTTCACCTATCGCATCCTTCTCCCCTCCCCCACGCGGATCCTGTATGATCTCATTCCATTCCCCCACCTCCTCCTTTTCCTTGAGAGGCTACGGATCCAGTACACCTCACGCAAACTCGATCCTCCTCACCCGCTTGTCTCGCCCATCCTCTCCCGCCCCCGCCCGCTGCCGCGCCTGTATTCCCACGTCCCACCCGGTCTCCATCTCTCTACCCTCCTTACCCTCTCCCAAGGTGGCTTCCGCCAGCCCTCCCTCCCTGATGATGTCCTCCTTCGCTCCATATACCCCTCCTACCAACTTTGATCCTCCTTCCCTCTTCCTGTCTCTGTTCCTTTGGGCATCCTCCCTCCCTCATCCCTTTCTCCCCACTCCTCCCCCGGGCTTCCCCTCCCCTGTCCCTCTACTCCTCCTCCCATGTCCTCAGCCATTGGCGTCTTTGTTCTCCCCTCTCCACCCCCCCCCCCCCCCCGCCCTTCGTCCCCTCTTGGCAGGTCCCCGGACTCTCACACGCTACGTGGACTTTCGCGCTCCGAAGATCATCGCCATCAGTGTCTCGTGTGTGCCGTCGTGTTTAGTGTTCAGTGTTCACCGTCGCACTCCATCGTTCACTTGTGCCATCGCCGTCTTCCATGTTTGTGCGTCGTGTCACCAGTTTTAAGTGTGGACTATCGTCAAGTGTGAATGGCTCCGTGTTTGCCTTTCTTTGTCAACTGTTTTTTTGCCCACCGTTCTGTAACCTATGTGTAATCTTTCTGTTTTTTCTCATCTTGTATCCTCTGGCTGAAGAGCAGCATAGAACGCTGCTGACAGCCTGCCTGTTGTACAGACTTTAAAATTACAATAAAGAAAAAAAACTGGTCCACGACACACTCTCTCCGGCGGTATTCCGCATTGTTACCGTCCTTCGGTTGTGCCATTCCAGCACTAATCGAAGCGCTAGTTTTCCAGGTGCCAGCCAGCCAGCCAGCCAGCGGTACAGCCGAGCAGCAGCAGCAGCAGCAGCAGCAGCAGTGGTCCCGGCCGGCAGCAGCGGTACCGGCCAGCATCAGCGGTCCAGCCTGTAGCAGAAAGCCACCCCTCCAGCAGCAGCGGTCCAGCCAGCCAGCCCGCCCTGCAGCAGCAGCAGCAGCAGCAGCGGCGGCCCCGGCCCCGTCCGCGGCAGCAGCGGCAGCTGCGGCATTCCTGCCAGTCGGCGTCAGCTTCAGCTTCCGCGCCAGCAGCGTGGGACTCTGGTCGTCGTCTGTCTTCGTCTTCGTCCGTCTTCGTCTTCGTCTGTCGCCAGTATTTTTTTTGTATATCCATGTCGTCATGTCAGCCCCCACCACCACTACGACCACTACCACCACAGCCATAGTCTACACGTCCCCCTCTGCCGCCACATGGTGTGCCCAGTCACACCCCCCTCTTTCCATCCCTCCTCTTTTCACTATCCCTTCGCCTTCGCTCTTTGTCGCCCCCTCTCCACCTTCTTCCTCCCGCTCCTCTCCCTCTGATCCTTCCCCCCCCCCCCCCCCACTCCCCCAGCGTGTTACTGCAGCTCCAGCTAGGGTGGTGGCTCGTCAGGCCACTGCCCACGCCCAACTCTCCCCATCGCCTTCGCCATCACCGCCACCGCCGTCGCCGTCGCCTTCACCGTCACCATCTCCGGTGCCGTCTGCTGCGTCCACGTCGGGACCTGCTTGTTCCTGCCACCTCCCTATAGCTCCCATCCCTCATATCACCACCCACCCTTCTGCCGCCGTTAAACGCCCTAGTGGCACCGCCACCTCCTCTGCTCCCAAAAAGGCCCCGCCCCGTCCTCCTTCCCCCTCCCAGGATGCCATGGATGGCTCCCCGCCTGCCTCTGCTCCCTCCGCTTCCGCCTCCTCCTCCCCCCTTCTTTATACAAATACCTCCTCTCCCGTCTGGATCCTTCTCTTATCGAGGCCCGGAATCTCTCTCTTCTCCTCCGTCAACACATCCCTGGTGCCCCCGTCTCTCTCCTCACTCCCAGACGGGATTGCGTTCTCATCTCCTCCCCCAGCCCTACTCTCCATACTGACATCCTCTCCCGCCTCCCCATCACCCGTTTTGGCCCCAAAGCTTCCCTCACCCCTGCTCCTTCTCCATCTCCAACCTGCCAACCCTAACCCCAGCGTCGCCCGCCGACCCTCACTGCTGTGATCACTCGGCTCAGTCCGACGAGGAGGTGTTGGGGGAGCTCAAGGCGCATCCCACACTGGAGGTGCAGGCGGTCCGCCGCATTTTCAACTCGTCCGGCCCCACCCGCCTTATG